>NC_139258.1:19985255-20479002 GCF_977018435.1 Lepisma saccharinum
GGGTGAAGGTAGAATCTCCTTCACTCCAGTCGTGACATCCGAATCCTGTCTTGGCTGTTCACAGTTCGTTCTCCTTGTTTCTTCATTACGCGCCTCAGTTAAAGAGACGTCAATAATTTTGTCATCGCTTATGGCCAGCCTGTTCAGTGGAAATATACCAGTAGCTGCAAGCTCTATATTTTCCATGTGCAAGGAAGTACCGACTTCACCCCACACAATAGTGCCGGCTTCACCCCATATAGTGTAGTTCTTCGTTTTGTACCAATTTACTATCAGTTTAGCAAGCAACACGGTACTTACTTTCTACACTATACACACAAACCTTACCTTACCATTTGTAATAATACGCAAACCAGAATAGTTAACGAAACACATTCTACGCCTTAGGTTATCGAGTTGGAAATTTATAAGCGAGATGACAAAGAGCGCGAATGAGACACCTTCAAAACAAGAAAGCCTCGTGGTTTGCTTGCTGTGTGTTCTTCGTTCCTCGTTTCCTCCCTGGCTGACAGAGTATGACTAACTGGTGCCAAAACAAGAGTTCGTTCAGTCCCTGAATACACTGTGATGTTGCCAGTTCTCCATACGCTTCGCGTTACCGACTTCGCCCCACTACCGACTTCACCCCGAATGACTCTATATCTCCATAACAGTACGAGATACAAAAAACTGTAGGAATCAATTTTGTTTTATTTGTCAATTCTGAATAAAACATGTCTTTATACAAATTTGTCAGAAACCTGTCTTAAATGAGTTATGATCGATTTTCTTTGTTAGTGCATGAAGTGTCAGCCATCTTGGATTTATGACGTCACACAGGCCATGTGCCATAATTGCGGGCAAAACACCTGGTAGTACATGATTGTGTCACGCTAGCAACGTATTACCGGTAGTTATATATTCCGAAAGGGATCGAGCGGTTTGCAGCCCGAGCTGGTAACCAACTGGAAAGATGACCTTTCGTTCGTGTTTCGACTGCGATAACCCGAAATCCCATCGCGAAAATGGCGGTGTAAGCGATCAGACGATGTAAACCTGATTTTTGACAAAGGTCAAAATAAACACTTTAATGCATCAAATGATGCGTTTCTGCCGCATAAATTAAATTTGATGCATTTAGATTTGTAAAAAGCTGTACCCGTTATTGCACCAATAGTGCATCGAGTTTCCTTAGAAGTATGTCAAGTTCTCTCAGTACCAAGGCTTTGATTTTTGTTGTTTAGCGCCACTTTTCTGCCACTTTTGGCTATTCGCGACGATGAGGATGAGTAGCTCTGGTAACCACTCCGCAACAAAGATCGGCCCGTCCCAAGGCACTCAGTGAAATGAAAATCGATACAAAATACTTTGACAAGTTTTCCACATCTTTCTTGTTAGGTGATTTTTTTACGCACGAAAACACATGCGGCTTCCCTTACGGACAGATGCTTGTTCCAGTTTTTCTGGATACTGTTCCTCGCTCCAGATACAACACAGAGGAATTGCCGGCAATAAAAATACCTTCAGAAAAGACACAAAAGTTGGAAACATATCTATAAAAGTGGAAACAACATCTGGCATATATAGTAACAAATTGTGTAGAGTTTTCTCGTGGTTCAATTGGCCATAAGCCTTATTGGAAACATGTACCTCACGTCGCTCTTTTTGGGGAATTTGAATTAATTTTACTGCTCCGACGGAAAGATATGTCTTGAAATAAGTGATAAAGTCTCTTTGGCGCTGAGAAGCAGAGACGTATAGCGCGAAGAAAGGGAACAGTGTCGAGGAAGTTGAAGAAAGTAGAGATAAGAACTAAAGGATTATATTCAAATGAATCGAACGGATCACGAAAAGAGTCAATTAGAATTGATTCCATGGAAAACTGAGTGGGATTGGAATGAACTGAGAATCAGATGCAAATCCTCGATGAAGTTAGAATAATGTTAGCAGGAGTTTCAGGGAAGTGATTGAACTGTAATCAATTCATTTCCAGGGATAGTTAGTGATGGAATAAGATAATGTAATGACTAGGCCTGAACTGATATCGATAAAGGTTTCGGAAAGTATTGATTGGAATGTTATAATCGATACCAGCCAATACTTTTCCAGGGTGCAAAAACACAGTGCGACGTTGTGGAAGTCTTGAAATTACACGAAATGCATAAGTTTCATTATTTCAGCAACAACGTTGTAGGGAGACGGGTTTTGTAACTAGAGTGCGCGTCAAATCTCCTGCATATGGCCTTGAACGGCTGAACAGCACCAGCGAATCACAGACGTGCGGCGTTTCCTA
Organism: Lepisma saccharinum; assembly: GCF_977018435.1. Classification (NCBI taxonomy): domain Eukaryota; kingdom Metazoa; phylum Arthropoda; class Insecta; order Zygentoma; family Lepismatidae; genus Lepisma; species Lepisma saccharinum. Next base: position 19,987,528 of record NC_139258.1, read on the forward strand.
GTTCCGTGCTCTCCGTGACAAGGCGTTTCGCTCAAACACGCTGTCTCTTTTCCGTGCGAGACATGGCACCGCTGCAGTGCGCTGCTATTGGCTATCGCCATATGCAGGAGATTTGACGCGCACTCTAAATGATTATCTAGTGTCAAATTATGAAAATTAGCTCCGTCTCGTTTGCTATACTTTTGGACACTAAAGGCACGGCCATGAAATTAGGCGGGTGGCAGAAGTTCGCGCTGTTGCCACGTCGGAGCACAACTCCCTGTGTTTGGAGGTTTAAGGGCAGTCCGACGTGTAGATGTTGGACTCCATTTCTGGGGCCTGACGCTCGAACTAGGCAACGCAGCAAGGTTGACGTTGCCACGCAGTACGCGAGAAGCAGCGACTTCTGTCCCGCTCTCGCTTTGCTTTTCCCACATGTGGCACCAGCGCAATTCTGCCCAACCACCTGTTTTCTTCGCTGTACGTTTAGGTGTAGTGTAGGTGTATTCCGGTCTCAGGTTCGTGCAAGGAAATGACGTTCAACTAAATAGACGAATAGCCGTGTTAAAGTTCAACAAATGCCTGTCTGCTACTTTAAAAGTTCATTCGATTAGTTAGCACGCACCACGTGACCACACACCCCTCCAGAACGTAGTGCACTTGGTGCAGGAAGGAAGTAGACGAGTCGGTGTTGCACCGTGTAACCAACTATAATAGACGCGTGAATGCAAACTGTCAAGAAGTGCAGCGAAGTAGACTGGGCTATTGTAAACACCATAATTAATTTACAATGACATTACCGTATTTTCCCGCATAATCGTCGCAGATTTAAGCCATTTTTATTAAGTGGAGAGCAAACATTATGTGAAGTTATTTCTAAATTGTGCCGGTATTACCGGTACTTAAAATAATTTATTAGTAGGTGAACTGCAGTTTTTGGTTCAAGATAAGAATGTACTGAATGCTCTTGGATGTACGTAACAATGAAGATTCCAAATTTACGAAACATTTTCTCCTCGTGAGTTTAGCAAACATTCTTCCGGTCTGAAAAAATGAAAGTTAGCACATTAGTTGTTGTGATTTGTGCATTACAGTCGAAATATTACACTTGGAGAAAATTTACTAGAGTGTTGCGAAATACTGACTTTCAAAATTTATTTATTTATTTATTGAGAAAATTTCAGATACAGCACGTAGCCATTTTACACTGAAATCAGTAACAATGAAAAGAACAAAAAATAAAAATAACAAAATAAGACAAAATATTAATATAAATAAGTCAAGATAGCACAATTAAATATTAATTAGCAACATATGTTCTGATGGTTGACCGAAAGGCGTACTCTTTGGAAAATACATCAGCATTTGATGGGAGGTCGTTATATTGAGTGGGAAGTCTGTCGAAGAGCGATCTTTTTTGAATTTCCAGTCTAGGCTTTTTTGTGTAAAAGAGATGTGTGTTGCGTGTTGAGCGCATAGGCACTCGAAAGTGGAATTCCTGGAGGAGCGTGTTGCAACGGATTCTGCCATTGACAATTTTGTAAAGATATTTAAAATCATTCAGTAAACGGCGCTGATAGGGAGTCTGTAAGTTTAGAAAGGTGGTGTTGAAAAATTGCGTAATGAGGAAACCCTGTAACGAACTATAGCAAGGAAAAAGGTAAGAACAGAATCGATTCTGGAGAGCTAAGTGGGACATGCCATGGACCAGACTGAAGAGCAGTATTCTATTATTGGGGAGATGAATGATTTGAAGTACAAGGTGATGGCTGAGATGTCACTAATTTCGGTGAAACGATACAGTAAACCTAAGAGACGCGTAGCCTTTTTTGTCGTGCCTGTAATATGTTCTTCAAATGTGAGTTTTTGAGTTTTGTGTCCGATGGTTCGTCTCTGCTTTCATTGGCTTTGTTATCTGACGCACCGATGTGACGATTACGGGATGAAAAGTTGTAAACCAATTCTTGGACTGAAGAAACAGGCAGAAAATCAAGCACCACTTAGGGTTTGAATATACAGACTTTCCCCACCATTTAGAGGAAAGTCAACAAAACTGACATAGGGCTCCTAAACCGACAAACCACTATTTCACAGCCGAGAAGTCCTTTCCCTTTGCGGTAAGAGGGTAACTATTCTTTAGGCTTCCAAGATAATGTGCGACCAGTGAAACGAGCGCTGCTGGCGGTTTTCTTTTTGTAGGGAGAGATTTTTGTTCTTGGGTGATTTCAATACCTTCTTTTGTCTGTGCATAACACTATACTATTTATACTGGAAGGATGAGTAAAGTTTTACAGTTTTATCAGGTGATTGTAGATAGAATAACGATTCCGAACATGTGTTTCTTTCAGTTGTGAAGATGTGGTGTTTGTAAATTTTTTAGGTTATTGTTATTGATAGCGTCGTACTGACATACGTCAATAATTGGGTTCCCTAAACCGTTGCGAGAGATGAAGATATCCAAGATGCTGAATGTATTTTGGTGTAGGACTTTATGCTGAAGATGCCAGTGGTGAAGAATGGATAATGTGCATCATGCGCAATCTTGGGCTCATTTTCAATGTGCAGGTGCAGAACATGACCTAGGCGTCTGTTTTCTGTAAATGACATGTCATTGAGGGCTAAATAGTCCAAAGAAATTGTATTTGTTTCATGATGGTTAAAGAAATTGCTTTATTTGTTAGTAAAAAAACATTTACATATATTTGTTTATGTTGCTTTGTAATTTAATTCCATATTTAAACAGGCATGTCTGTTTAGGAACCCATTCCCTCAGATGGCATAATTGCACCTGAAGTGAAAAAACTATTTTGCGGAACAAACTGTTGTTGTTGGGCATGGAATTGATGTACAAATTGATGTATTCCACATCGGAAAATTCCTTCCCTGCTGCTGCGAGTTAAGAGTAAAAAACAAAATGCTATGTCGGTTTTGGTGACTTACCTCTACGTTACTTTTCTGCTACTTTACGCTCATCACACCGATGATGATGATGATGAAGAAGGGACTGTCAGGAATGTCGCCGGGACTCGAACTTGGAACATTCTGTGGCGAGATAGTGCATCGACCAGATAACGCATTCGGTCACTGAGACGGCTCATTATCATATCTGTGATTAGTGTCATTACCTATATGTCCAGACTTTTTGGTCAAGGAATGATACTGACTACATTGCTAAATCCCCGCCATGAGCAAACGTAACTTCCATCAAGCATCCTAGTTCGTATTGAACTGCCACAAATCGCCTTATGAACAAAGTATCCTCTTTTAGAGCTCGGCGTGGGTTTTCACATTATGTAATTACTAAGGCTAAGCCGTTACCACTGCCTCTGCTTGGAGATCAGCTTTGAACCCATGCTTTATTTGGAACCGGAAAGTTCGGATTTATTCTTCAATGTGGGGCAAAGTAGCGGACGCCCCGGGTCTATTAGCCTGCCCTCAGGGAAAATGAAGAACTAGATAAATACACAGTAATGAGACTGATTTGATGTTGTCCCACGTGTGCATTCTATCTGTGACGTAACATGTTCCATTATATAAAACCTTGCAAATGCTCATGAGCTTGCGATGGGCATGCTGGGAATAATGCTGCCATGTCGTGAGGAAGGTGTAAAGCCATGGACCATCGACTGAACATCATGTTTCATGAAAGACATTCGGAAAAATGCTTGCGGGAATTAATAATTCTTGAGTTCCATTGCTGTGGAGGATCACACACAGCTTATTTGCTACGGTCTTCCAACGAAAGGACAAATTTCAGAATGGAAGTCACTAAGTTTACCAAAAGGCAAGCAGCTCCAAAAATTAAAGGTGAAAACAATGTGTTCTTAAAGACAGCAAGTGCGTTATTCATCATGTATTTGTTGCAAAGGGTGAAACAGTAGCTGGCTGTTACCATCGTAGTGTTTTGAATGATTATGAAAGAGAACTGATCGTGTCCAACCTCAGTATTCTGAAACTGGCTTATCACAGTACCAGCGAGCAGTGGTTGTCTAGATATTCCTAGTCCAAAAACAAGTGAGTGTGTTGAATCATTCTGCCTACCCTCCAGATGTATCGCCCTGTGATTATTTCCCGTTCCCGAAAGTGAAGCTGCTGCTGAAATTATGCAGTTTTGATTAACACAGGACCATCCAACAGGTTGTGACGTTCATACCACATGAAGACTTGCAGATGTTGGCCAAGCGTTCCAACTGCTGTATTGATGCAGGAAGAATGTACTTTGAGCAGGCACTGTTCAAATATGTTGTTTCCATTTCATTTGATAACGACTGTCTCATTACTTAACGGGCACACTGTGTAAATCCTCTACAATCCCAAATTTGTGTACGCTAATCCGAAATCATCCCTGCTCCTCTCTACTTCTCCACTGATCTTTTTCTGACACCACCACGGACTGGAAGGAAGTCCACACGGGAAGAAACGTATGCGAGTGATAACTATGCTTCGAATAGTTATGCATTTTGCATATAGCACATACTAATGCATATGTTCAGTGTCTTCAGGATATATTGCATATTTTACCGATTTTTTTCTTACAAATGCATATTGTACTGTTTCTGTCCGAAAATTTGTAGTTTCCTTTGTTTGGAGCAATTCAGAAAATTATTCATTTGTCAGGTGTTCTTCGTAGTCAAGACCGGTTTGTTATTTTTGTTCACAGGTGAGTCACATCTCTCTGGAAATGCCCCTGCTATATAGAACAGGTGATAATGCAGTGCAGTGCTAATGCGCGTAATATCAATCTTTCTCTACCGGTTGTGGGAGAATCGTTAGTTGATGTGGAGAGAGTGTTTTCAGAGTATAAAAGTATTCTCGTGGCATAAGTTTACTTTTGAGGATCTGAAACAATACGTAGTTATTAAGTTCAATAGTAACCTTTCATGCTGAGTAGAATGAGAGACAGCTGGTAAAATTCCACCTTTTGCTAATCGTGACGTTCAGTGAAGTCAGAAAGAGTTAGTGGACTTATGATAAAGATACATATACAAAAACCATATGTAAAATATGGTCAATTGTCAATAAGGTAAGCCAAACCATATTTTACTTATGTAAACAGTGGAATTAATAAATAGTTACAAGCTCTGGCTAAATTTTCTGAGTTTTCTAACAAAATTACTGAATCCAGAGCGAACATTCACATGAACAGGGAGTTGAACTGGCGTGAAATTGGACCAGCGCGAATCCGTCCGGGAGCAACAGATTTGATGAATTCTTCGGAAGAGACCAGCCGGGAAGTTTCTCTCCAAATGCAATCCTCCCCCACACTTTTAATTTCCACCCGTTTCAAGCTTCATCGAGCTTTCCAGAGAGGAGCTGTTTTACGAAAGAACAGGTCACAATGAACACCTCATCTGGAGCAGCGATTGAACCGATCGAGTGAATCTCGTCAATGCAAGAAACCTACTAAGAGGATTTTATGATTGACTCTCTGAACAAGCACTTGTTAATTGAGCTCTGTATTCTTCTGAATTAAATGCTATTGTATCGCATTAAGATTCGAAAGCTATTGATTGACAATCTTCGCACAACACTTGTTAGAATTAGGATAAGAGGTAAGATATCCATTCCGTAAAGGAAGATGGAGGAAATTGTGGAGGAGATGAGATCAGAACCACACACCGGTCGCCTATACTCCTCAGGTATAAATTTATTAAAGACTGGGTGAACTCCAGAGCTACTACATCAAGATACATTGCTAGAATAATTCCCATCCTGTGCTCTTTTCATTTTAAAGAGATTGGAGACAATGCTTAACATAATAGTGGTCTGTTTTTCTCAGAAAAAAGCAATGTTTTTAATTTTTGCACTTTTTTCGCATTTTTAGTTTTTGGGTATATTGGTCATTTGTTTCCCTTCTTTATGTTTCTCTGCATTTTTGCCTCTTCACTTCCGTTGTATGTATTTTAGTCGCGTTTGCGTCTCCCAAAATTCTGTAATGTAAAATTTATATTTTAGTTCCGCTCATCTGCAAAGAGGGACGGAGACAGGTTTAAACGTTGCTGACAGCTACAAATAAAAAAATGTTTTTACTACCAAGTATATGGTTGTGTCCATTTATTCAAGTACTTTCAGAAATACATGCTTGATTCTCTTCCATTTAATGAAAACTTTCAACTTGAATCTCTGAATCTAAAGTAGTGTGGGTCATCAAGAAAAAAAAATGTTTTCGTGTAAAGCAGAAACGTCAAATGGCGTGTGCAGATACTACATACCATACTCTACTTAACACTTATTCACCATACCCATTCATACACTTATCATAGCGTGATGCCAGTTCGTTGAAACCATCATTGTACTCGGTTGCCGCCAATGTATCCAACCATGTAGTGACAGTGTGCTTCTCAGTCAGTAGTCGAAGGACCCTTCTGGCACAGATTTTCTTGTACTGCAACGATTTCGTATACAAGAGGTCGTGAAATTGCAGGAAAAGAATGTCTAAGGTGAAACGTCGGTCAGCCTAAATTGCTTAATCGATCTTTGTCTGTAAGGCCTCTGATGGTGGAGTGTGCTGTGTGCTATAGCCGAATGTCCCTTCTTTCCGGATAGCACTTTGCCACGGCTCATGAACTCAGACACGCTTTCACTACATGGTTGAATACATTGGCGGTAACAGAGTCAATGATGGTATTCACAAACTGGTATCACGCTATAAGTGCTTGAATGGGTATGGCGAATATTAAGGTATGTAGTTTCTATATCATAAATGTTTTACACACACTATTTGTCGTTTGTGTTTAATACCAAAGCGTTCCTTTTTTCCTGGACGACCCTCGTATATGTCAGTTTCAATAGGTGTTTGGCCATTTTATAATAACCTTATAAGCTGAGAGTCCACTTTATGCGGCCAACAGTTTACTACAGTTTATAGTGGGATTGAACCTGTAACCCCTTGCTTACAATGTTATTGCGTTACCAGTGCGCCATAGGGGATACTTACAACCTTATGAGTTGATACACATAAGATATGTTCTACATAAAGTTTAATCGGCAAATTTGAGAACCGTCGACGTCAGTGTTTTTAAAGGCAACAGACCTAATATCAATATCACTTATCTATGTGCAAATGCCTCTCTTAAACAAAAGAAGCCAGGGCTTGGTTCGGTGATAAATTGATTGATTTTTTCTGCCATCTAAGGCTAATCGCGAAGATGAGGATGAGTGATGATATGATGAAATTGATAAAGAGACTCTCACAAAGTACACCCCTAGCCAGGCCGGGATTCAAACCCAAGATCCTTGACGTCGTAGCGCGCTGTCGTAACCACTCCGCCGCAAAAGTGCAGTGGCCCGGAACATTTTTAAGAACATTTTTTATGTTTCACTTTTGAGAATCTAGAAATGGGAGATCAAAAGAAATGACAAAGGAAATATGGGCAATATGAAGACGTACAAAGACAAGAAGGAAGAAAAACATCTACAATAACAAGAAAAAATACCACATAAAGATAAAAGGGGAAGGAAAAGTAGTGTATCCTTACTTCAGCGGGGTCGCGACCCCCTTTTGGGCCCATGTTGATATTGTAGGGTCTATATGAGGAAAAACATACTTTTAGAACCAATCGTGTATACTAACAAGGGAGGTTATCTAAGTGTCCCCATACGATTTCCATGAAACTTGGCAGGTGTATAGAGGGGCCCAAAGGAAGAAATGCGCGTTTTTTTTGTTTCGGCTAGAAAACTGTTTTAGGGGGCAAAACCCCCCTCAAATGTCAAGATGAGGAGAAATTGAATTAGGGATCTGACCCCGAAACCACGTAAATATGGCATAGGAAGAACACGCACATACGAGTATAACTGGAACACACACAGCACAGAGGTATTTACCAGTGATATGCACTTCATATCTCAAGTGTCCCACGTGTGTATCTGCCAGTACTATTAGCACAGAACTTCAGCCGCCATCGTCCTTCACGATAACACTTGCGTTTGGTACCGACAATTCTAGAGTTATGTGCTGTGTTTGTTCCAATTTTATGTGCGTGTTCTTCCTATGCCTTATTTACGTGGTTTCGGGGTCAGATCCCTAATTCAATTTCTCCTCATCTTAACATTTGAGGGGGGGTTGCCCCCTAAAACAGTTTTTTAGCCGAAACAAAAAAAACACGTATTTCTTCCTTTCGGCCCCTCTATACACCTGCCAAGTTTCATGCAAATCGGAGGGGCACACAGGGGTCAGATCCCTAATTCAATTTCTCCTCATCTTGACATTTGAGGGGGGTTGTTAGCCCCCTAAAAACGTTTTTTAGCCGAAACAAAAAAAAAACGTATGTCTTTCTTTGGGCCCGTTTATACAACTGCCAAGTTTCATGGAAATCGGAGGGGGACACTTAGATAACCTCCCTTGTAAGTGAAATACACGAACGAGTTTTCGAACCGTTTGCCGATCCGTTCGCTACGAACGGATCACCAGCCTCTCTCTCGCCTTTCTTAACTTCCGCCTTGAAGCTCCAGCCTTTACATTGCATTGTTCAAATTGTTTGCTTGGAAGGGGTTTAACGCTTTCCGTCAGCGGCTGCGAATCACGCTGAAGGGAGCCGTTAGCCTCGGTTTGATTACTTTTGAAGAACTGTTTGATCATGCTTTTTATTCCAATTACTGAGACTGGATGGAGAAAGAAAGTATCGCCCTCAGGACAAGGATCAAACAAAGGAAAATGTGTTTCCAAACAGCGAATCTCTCACTCGTAACAGTTTCCTTTACTAGATGGCGCTCGAGATGCTAAGCACCGGAACAATATAGCTGACGTGGATGCCGAAGGGTGAGAGGGAAACACAAAACAGTTCAGATAAACAATAAAGCATTGAGCAACAATACACAGTGCGGCGATTCGAAAATGAGACCAGCGTTGCGATAATTCTGCTTATCTGATATTGTTTACAGAAGGTTGGTTGTTCACAAACGAAGCGGTCAATGACTAAAACTAAACTCTATGGTACAACGGCCCTTTTAAGGACCAGTCTGGGTCATTCCAATGAGGAACGCGTGGTCAGCGCGTCGAATTCCGCCACCATTGTTAACTAGTTCTCTAGCCCATTCCTCAACTTCTTGTTTTCAAGTCGCCCTCCGGTTATCTTCACCATCCTGAGTCAACACAGAAATGTTGGCACTTCCACAGAGAACGTTCACATTAAAAGAGATGAGCGCTAATCATTCCTATGCGAGAGTCCAGTGAGATAACATCTTAACATATCTATTTCAAGGTATTCCAGATGGGTATACTATTGTGTTTATAAAGTGACAAATATTCCTTTTACGAGCAACGTGGATAAGCCTATTAACAGTGAACACGGCGCCTTTTCAATTTCATCAGCCAATGGGAAGCACTAGCGCTTTCTGCGGCTGCTAAATGAACTAATCTCGATGCCTTAGAGCGCAATTTAAACTGTTACAAACTTCTGCTCTACACGGGCGATGGAAAATACTTTCTTTCTGATGAGCTCAAGCGTGGACAATATTTTCATGAGCCTCTGTTTCCTTCTGCCAACATTATCTCTTTTTTCTATTCCATTCTGTTTCTCTTTTTCTTGCTATTGGTGTAAGAAGTGACCTTTTCTAGAGACAACCTCTTTTCCACGCAGTACACCCTGGTCTGTAGTGTGGATTTATAGCCAGTATCGTTTCATAAATCTCATCTTGTCATTTTCACACCCATCTTCGCGACTAGCCTTAAAGTGGCAGAAAAGTGAAGGAAAATAAATCAAATCAATTTTTCTTATATCCCTCTTTCTATTGATGTCTTCTTCAGTTTTTCAGATATGCAGGGTGAGTCAAGAGTCCCTGACCACCCCTTAAAATGAAAGGGAATGTAGATTGCAGCAATTGGTCATGGTAGTAATATGTTAGGCCTAGGGGGAAACTTTTTGGTGCATGTCATGACAACGTCCGCCATCTTGGATCCAACTTCATTTCTTTAAATGGAAGGGGGCATGTTGAGTATGGTTTTGGGCTAGAATTTCACCAGGAATTCAGTGGTGCAGTCAGATTTATGAAAAGTTATAATAATATTTGTCTTCCTCTGTTTCTCTCATTTCCTTACTTCTTTCATTATCTTTTTTATCTATCCTTCTCTTTTCTTGTGATTGCCCTTCCATCAATTTCATCTTATCATGTTCATCCCCATCTTCATAATTAGCTAGAAGTGGCAGAGAAGCGAAGTAAAATGTCTCTCTCTCTCTCTCTCTTTTTTCGTTTCTTTAGCTATTTATCAGTTTCCCTCTTATTTTCTTTATCCTTCTCTCTATGTGTGATTGCTAGTCTACTTAAATGATTCTGAAACTTTGTCTATTTAGGTGATCTGACTATTTTACGGTGGCCTTGAGCCCACCATCGTCCTCTAGCGCCAGATGTTTCCACGGATTCGAAGGTGTTTCGCGTTAATTGTCGCAGAATGGCTTGGGACCCGTGGAGTGTTGCTTTCGACGCCAGGGCGCGCTTGAGAAATTTACTCAGACAGTCCCCGCCTCATCTTCCGTCCCGCGGGACATATTCGTCCCGTCCGCAGCCCGATTTTATTACCTCTCATGACAGTAACCGTCGAGTTCTCAAGATGCTTGTTTCGCCAAGACAATAAGCGAGGCAATCCACGTTCATTACAGTGTGCGCCACAACTGGTAACATGGCATCGCTAGCGTGGGGGGCTATGCTTTAAGGAGCTGTTTCTTATCACGATGGCAGCGTGATCTTAGAAATGAGTCCTTAACCTAGTTATAGCCGCTGGTAATAATTGTGAGTAATAAAAAAGAGCATGGAGTGCAGATAAGTATCATTCTTGTTCAGTGTGTAAGGCTCTCCCATACTTGTAATCTACCGGCAACACATGTTATGAGTATTATGTGAATACATCATAATGTAACATACTGACTGGGCCGTTACGAGAAGAAATAACGTGCTAAAACCCGCAATTATCACCACCTACTAGGGATGTTCAATATATAAGTTTCCCTGTGCTATAAGATATTGTATAAAGCAATGCCATTAAAAAGAAGCACATGGTTGACAAGCGCCATCCTTCGTCTACAAGGAACAACAATCGATTCGTTATCAGACGTGAAGGCGCATGCGCTCAAGGGCGAAAAGTAAATGCTTGTTCGGAAAACAAACATTGGATAAACTGAAAAACGCAATTCGACATAAGCGACTAGGTCTCCTGTCAGCTGGTGTCATTCTTCTTGACGATAACGCTCGCACCCACTCAGCAGTGCAAACACAACACAAAATTAAAGAATTGGGGTGGGAACGGCTGCCCCACCCTCCATACAGCCCCGATTTAGCGCAGAGTGATTTCCATCTCTTTCCGGTGTTAAAGTCTGAATTGCAAGGTTACCGTTTCGAAACAGATGAAGAAGTGTAGCGGAATGTGAGAATAGTGCTCAATAGCCAGAGCCCTGATTTTCTTGCAAAGGGTATGGACAAATTGGTGTAACGGTGGGACAAATGCCTGAATCTCTATGGGGATTATGTGGAGAAGTGACGAAGGATCCTCCTACACATGTATGTATAGTTTTCTAATGTATCTTAAAAATAAAAAAAATACAGCATACGGAAACTTATATATTTAACGACCCACGTAGCAAACCCTTCGGTATGTCGGATCGAACTGGGTTGATGTAGTTCACTGATCATTCATCCTCGATTATGAAGCAACTCGCGCTATTCATGGTAAGCTTGATGGTAAGGTGCGAGAGGTACTAACTCACATACGAATGGTAAAACACAACACACGAGTTTTAAACTCCCAAAGACTGGATCAACATGGCTGTTGGAAAGGTATACCTGTCTCTGCACAGCAGCTGAAGATCTGCGAAGAGAGGTTATGGTAGGGACCATACAAAAGAGTCTGACTTGCGACACCCCTCAACACGGTCTCCCCAACTCGTGCTCCTCTCTCTCTCTCTCTCCCCCCCCCCCCCTCTGCTATACCTCATAACTCACTACTCGTTTGACTGACCACTCACCCCCGTCCTTCCAGACATTTATTCCAATCGAATTTACTCAATAATGCCGACTCAGTTACCTGTAGTTTCTTCCTTGATTGATTGTTTACACCTGTTTACAAAAATGGCGATCAAGGAAGCTAGGCAATGTCTGACAAGGCATTCCTTACATGTTTCTAGCTATTTTCTGTCTGGAAAGGTGATGGCTAAATATCTGGGATTGGGGGTTCTTTGTACTTTGCACCAGATCGTTACGATAAGACATGAGTGACATCTAAACTGTAAGTGAAATTTAGAAGCAGGGGCGCCCGAACGTTTTACATAACGCTTAAGCGCATTGCGCAAATACTTACAATAAGAATAGTGCTAAAAATAAAATTATTTTCATTCTTCTCTCTATTTCTTCCGTTTTAATTTTCTTTCCTAGTGTTATTTCTCTTCTTTTTCTTCTTCCGCGTTTATTTCTTCCCTTTCCTTCCTTTTCCTTCATTGTATTTCTTTTCTTTCTTTCTTCCGTGTTAATTTTCTTCTTTTCCTTCATTGTATTTCTTCTCCTTTTTCCGTATACATTTTCTTCTTTCTTCTCCTTCATACTTTGCCCCCTTTTCTTCTCCCGCATTCATATTCTTATCTTTCCTTCCTTTTCTCACATTGTCTTTTTCTTTCTCTCGTTCGCATTCCTTTTCTTCCTTTTCCCTCATTACATAGTTTTTCCTTCTTCAGCATTCAATTTATTTACTTTCCTTCTTTTCCCACTTCTATCTTCTTCCTTTTCCCTCATTATATTTCCTTTCTATCTTTTATTTTTCCGTATTCATATTATTCTCTTTCCTTCCTGTCCATCATTGTATTTCTTTTGTTCTTTTTTCCTCAGTCTCATTCTTCTATTTTCGTTTTATCATTCTCTTTTCTCTTCCTCAGACTCATTCCTCTTTTTCATTCTGTGCTTTCTCTATCAGAATTTCTACCTTAATAAAGGCGACAAGGTCCTTAAAACAAGAATAAATCATAATTTGAATCCTTAGTCTGTCTCAATTAAATTCAGCAAAGCCTCGGAAATGTACTCTTACATCATAACAACCCTGTACATTATAAGTGATTCTTCTGTCATATATACACATTGGTTTCACCATTTGGTGTTTACTTGTCCGAAAGTAACTAACATTTAAACCTTTCTTCCTTTCAGACTAAGCAGACACCGACCAGGTGCCATCAGGTGTCAGGTGAGAACTTCTTGCTTTCTGTATTCTTAGGTTTTACTTCGTTACTTGCAAATACTGCAACATGGAGATAGTGACGAATAGGCCACCAGTAGATTGACTGGTTGATTGATTTGGTTAATTTTACTTCGGTTTTATGCCACTTTGGCTAATCGCGACGATGAGGATGGGTGATGATGTGATGACATTAATAAAACGACACTCGCAAAGAACACCCATTCCCAGGCCGGGATTCGAACCCGGGACACCTCGCGTCATAGCGTGCTGTGCTAATCTCTCCGCAATGGAGGTCGGCCATGTGACAAATAGAGGGATTGTTTCTAGTCTAAGTTTGTTTTAACTTTACTTTATGTTCAGATAGGCTAATCGGGACAGGGCCTATGCTTTAAAGTTTATTTTAAGCCAACTTTATGTTCAGGTATGCTAATTGGGATCAGGCCGATGTTCAAAGTTTGTTGTAAATCCATTTTATGTTTAGACAGGCTAATTGTGACCGAACTTGTCAGTTTGTTACATCTCCACTTTATACTCAGATAAGCTAACCGCAACTACTTTGAATTGATTTATTGATTGATTTGCTTTATTTTACATTGCTTTTTGTGCCACGTTTGGCTAATTTGCAAAGATGAGTGATGATATGATGAAATTCATGAATGGACACTCACAAACATCCATGCCCAGGTCAGGATTCGAACCCGGGACCCCTGGCGTTGTAGCGCGATATGCTAACCACTCCGCCACGGCGGCCGGCGGAACTACCTTTTAAATTTGAAACCGAATCTACTCCTAATGTATTAAGACCGGAGATCAAACATAGAACCCTTTGATTACAGGGCGATAACATTACATCACGTTATACAGGAGAAACGATTGTTGATTGTGTAGTATGCGTGCGTTTGTGTGTTGCAAATGTACCTAACTTTGTTATGTCACCTTTAATTCAAATGAGGGAATAATGAGATATACTTTTATGTAGGAAACGAGTCATTTGTTGATAGAATCGAACCCTGAACCTTTAAATTTAATAATGGTCGTGTTTTCGTTTCCAACCATCTGCTATGTTTCATCTACTTACGAGAAAATCAAATTGCGAGAAATGTTTGTGCAATATCCTGGTGGGTACGCAACCCAATTAACCTTGTAGATGAGCACGTTGCGTAAGTACAGGCGCTAAAAAATTAGCTGAGTGAAAATCACTTAACAATCAGTATCCACCTGATTCAGTTATCTACACTGAAATTGCATTTGGTTGATTCTCTTAATTAACGTCGCAAATCTGTTCCACTAGTTTAACAGCGACGGATAGGTGAGAGCATCGTGGAAGTTAAGTGACACGGGAGTTGTAAAAATCTGCCTTCTCAAGATTTCAAGTGTCCTGTCACTTTTGACAACGCAGTTTATGCTTAGAGGATTTTTCAGTGGTTTCCAAATTATGTAACCATATTAGGCGTTATCTGTCACATATATTATGCTCTTTGTACACATTCTTTCTCTCGTGTCTCCCGTCCTCTTCTTTCTTTCTACTCTTCTTTATTTCTTTACCCCTTTTCTTCCTTTCTCTCCTTCCCTCTTCTTTTCCCATTCGCTCTCTCTTTGTCCCCATCTCTCCTTTTTTATTTATCTCTTTCTTGCACTCTAATTCTCTCTTTTCTCTCTTTCTTTCATCCTAATTCTCTCATTCTTCCACCCTAATTCACTCTTTCTTCCACCCTAATTCTCACTTTCTTCCTCCTTAATTCTCTCTTTTCTCTCTTTCTTTAACTCAAATTATCTCTTTCTTCCCTAATTCTCGCTTTTCTCTCTTTCTTCTACTCTAATTCTCACTTTTCTCTCTTTCTTCCACTCTAATTCTCGATTCTACACTTTCTTCCACTCTAATTATCTCTTTTTCTCTTTCATCCACTCTAATTCTCTCTTTCTTCCACTCTAATTCTGTCTTTCTTCTACTCTAGTTTTCTCTTTAATCTCTTTCTTCCACTCTAGTTAGTTCTTTAATCTTTCTTTCACTCAAATTCTCTTTTTAATCTCTTTCTTCCACTCTAATTCTCTCTTTAATCTCTTTCTTCCACTCTAATTCTCTCTTTGATCTCTTTCGTGCACTTTAATTCTCTCTTTAATCTCTTTCTTCCACTCTAATTCTCTCTTAAATCTCTTTCTTCCACTCTAATTCTCTCTTTAATCTCTTTCTTCCAATCTATAATTATCTCTTTAATCTCTTTCTTCCACTCTAATTCTCTCTTTGATCTCTTTCGTGCACTCTAATCCTCTCTTTAATATCTTTCTTCCACTCTAATTCTCTCTCTGATCTCTTTCGTGCACTCTAATTCTCTCTTTAATCTCTTTTTTCACTCTAATTCTCTCTTTAATCTCTTTCTTTTACTCTATAATTATCTCTTTAATCTCTTTCTTCCACTATAATTCTCTTTGATCTCTTTCTTCCACTCTAATTCTCTCTTTAATCTCTTTCTTCCACTCTATAATTATCTCTTTTATCTCTTTCTTCCACTATAATTCTCTCTTTGATTTACTTCTTCCACACTAATTATCTCTTTAATCTCTTTCTTCCACTCTAATTCTCTATTTAATCTCTTTCTTCCATTCTATAATTCTCCCTTTGATCTCTTTCGTGCACTCTAATTCTCTCTTTAATCTCTTTTTTGCACTCTAATTCTCTCTTTAATCTCTTTCTTCCACTCTAATTCTCTCTTTAATCTCTTTCTTCCACTATAATTCTCTCTTTAATCTCTTTCTTCCACTCTATAATCTCTTTTATCTCTTTCTTCCACTATAATTCTCTCTTTAATCTACTTCTTCCACACTAATTATCTCTTTAATTTCTTTGTTCTACTATAGTTCTCTCTTTAATCTCATTCTTCCATTCTCATTCTCTCTGTATTCCTCCCATCTGCTGACCCTTGCCCTCCTCCACATTCAGTCTTCAATCCTCCTCTAGCTCTTATCTTCATCAATATCCTTCACCTATCGGTCTTCTATTCTACGGGTTTTCCTCTTAATATTCTTATTCGTCCTTGGTCCTAATCATCACTTCGCAATTTTCCTTTTTCCTTTACATCCAGGATTGTACTTGTCAGCAGCGACCTCTCAGATAGAAGTCTTTCCAAGCACACTATATGGGGTTGAGATATGAGGAGTATACTGAACTCTCAAATTGCTGCATTTCTTTTTCCGTAACTTAAGACATGGCTTCTGGGAAATGGGGGTCGACAACGATAGAATATTCTCTATACGCTTTGGAGATGTGTGTCGTAGTAAGGTTTCATTATCACATAAGCTGGATGAAGGTAGAGGAAGAGGAACACAACTTGCAACGAGCATAACTAATTCGCAAATGTACTCAACCTGATGGAGATTGCATTCTAATCGGAGCAAGACTCCAGGATGTCACAGATCACTATGTAGAGATTAGAGCGGGATATTAAAAGTGATTAATTGCTCTTACACGTTCATCCTGCAGCCTCAATAGGATTACCCAGGCGACGGGATGCTGCGCTTAAAAGTGATTTCTCCAGAGCAAGATCTGATCTTCCACCTCGTAAGAAAATGATGTAATTTCCTTGCCATCGTTTTTTGTCCTTGGCTTTATTTTCCCTCCGCATTCTCATCTCGCCTCGCGTTATTTAATTAAAAACTGATAATGAAGAGTTTTCGACCTTGAAGCGTCTCGTCAGGAATGTTGTTTACCCGTCAGCGTTTCCAACCGCAAGAGTATTTCGCTGAACGCAACTTACTTCCAAATCTTTCTAACTTCTGATTTAAAGACAATCTAACACAGCATCTGGAAACATAGTGCACCCTAGATTGTAATTGTATTCCCACGGGCAGAAGGGATTCTTATTACCCCGGGTATGTTTTATCTTCAAGAGAAATTGTGAAAACTTTTCCATTACAAAGTTTAATAAGTTATTAGCGACTCTTCCTGTTTATGGTGTTGCGTATCCGAAACAAATGCTCTTCTCAAGTTGCTTGATGGATTTCCA
Organism: Lepisma saccharinum; assembly: GCF_977018435.1. Lineage (NCBI taxonomy): Eukaryota > Metazoa > Arthropoda > Insecta > Zygentoma > Lepismatidae > Lepisma > Lepisma saccharinum. Next base: position 20,004,658 of record NC_139258.1, read on the forward strand.
AAACTTCTTCTTCACAAGGACAAAACTTCAGCTAAATTCTTCCAACGCACAAGGCCTCTGAGGAGATGGGGAGTTATCTCCGGTTCAAATCTCACTCCATTACTAGGCAACAGGAGGATAACTTAAGTGGGTTCCATGGAGATTGCAAGATTATAAACAGAAGAACGAACAGCCTCGTTATAGTATTGTTTTTATCTACAGTCTTGCATTTCATAAGGCATTTCTCTTCTTACGAGAAGCCATGTGATGTTGATTTTTGAATGTTACTAACAAGCAAATAGGCCGGGAAATAATATTAGATCATTACACTCATCTTTAGTCTTCCGTCAAATTTTATCTGCCTTTGTACTCTGTCCAAGGAGTCTGTGCAGCAAGCAAACGAAAACAAGTCATCTGCGCAAGTAGTGACTCAAGACGAATCGACCAATGTACGCCTGAGAGGAGAAACGTATTGCATGGAGGAGAAAACGCAACTGCAGCTACCCGACGTTTGCAGAAAGTCGCAGCTCGCTCCGCCCTCTCGCTTTCTCCCCTTCTATACCGTTATGCGCGGCGTTGCTCAGCAGCCTCCGTGGAGATAGTGTAGTACTACCTCTACCTCCCAGATGGCATAGTGTAACGTCGTCGCCATGTAATTTATTGATCCGGTTTCGATCCCTGGTGGAGGCACTCTAAACAGTGGTTCAAATTTTATTTTTTTACGTAGCATTTTTGCCACTTTTATCTAATCGCGACGATGCGGATGAGTGGACTAGATGAACACCCATGCCTAGGCCAGGACTTGAACCCAAGATCGATAGTCCACCACTTAATGCGTTCAGACACCGAGGACAATGGTTCAGATCGTACCTTGAACTGCAGATCCAGTCACGATTAGCCTATTTAAGCATAAAATGAAGTAAAAATAAACTTTGAGAAGCTTTATCTGGTAGTCTCTTACCCACGCAAGGTAACACAGCGAACTGAGCTGCATTAGTCTAGTCTGTAGGCGTCTGACTGCCACGCGAGAGACGCGGGTGGATGATCTGAGGTCGGAATTCTTCCGGCCTTGTCTCCACATAAAGCGGCTCCGACGCTCGCCCAGCCTCAAATCAATGGTTACTTTGTGGAAACGCTAGGGTTTAAAGGCGGACGGAGGGTGGTACTGATCACATCACCTCCATAATGGCCTAGATTGAGAATGTGTGAAGCCCTACCACCATGGCACTGTGCTACTTTACCTTTTGTATCCTTTTTACTGCTGTGCATTGTTGATATACCTTGTTCTTATGTAGTTTCTAAGATCGACTTACAGAATATTGACAAGGATGGCCAATCGTGGAATGATCTTTCTCAGGATACGGACAGATGGAAGACTTATGTTCCTACCCTCATAAACCTTTGAGTTTAGGTATTCAAGAGAGTTACTTATTTTCTCTGTTTAACCAATAATAAAACCCTTGTGTGATATATCCCGTAGACACCCCAACTACATGCATGTGGATTGGGCGCTGTTACCGAGCAGAAACTTCCACATGATTGTAATAGACATGATTGACCTCCCCCCCACCAGTCTAATTGGAATGCATTTGCTCGTGCCTGTTAGATTGCAATCCTTGTTGCATTATAGTTCCCAAGGGAGGATATCTATCCTTTGATGTGGAAGCTGTGTTATAGCAAGCGAGCCTATTAACCTGAGGCTGTGTTCCAGGCCCATTTATAAGCCGATCAGGTGTTTCATCGCCTTACGGTCACTAGCTCATATAGGAATTGATTCCGAGTTCGTAAGTGTTGTTATAAGATGCTTTTCTCTACGCGGTATATGATGATGTAGTAGGAGAGAAAGAAAGCCTTGATTACGTATCTCCTTAAGTTCCGTGCCCTATCATATGTTTATATAATATTTCATTGTTTCTAAGCGTAGAATACACTGAATTTTCAGAAAGTCGTGTCATTGATGTTGGATCAAAATAATGATCTACTCACAATCGTTTGTTTACACTTCTTTTCTGTACATATTGGACATATAGTCTTCGTGATGTAAATGTCTAAAGTCTGTGAGGAAAACTCAAAGGGTTCTTGATTCAATCCCGTTGAGTAGGCATTGTACTGTTGCCATGCAAGTGCACTTACAAACAAGTCTAAAACTAAGACTGTAAGTACATGCTGATACTGTACATTCAAGAAAAATTTCTACATACGTTATTGAGTTGCGATCATATTACGTTCATGTTTAGACTACATCGTGTCGTGTGCATTTCTACACAACCTACAGCCTTCTTACCGCCTTTTTCGACAATCTCTACAAGTCGAATTGCTTGCTTTGGCTGTTTATTTACGGAAATAACCTATGATTGCTTCGTCTATCTTCGTTCACTTTCGGGAATAACCGATGATTGCTTCGTCTATCTTCGTTCACTTTCGGGAATAACCGATGATTGCCTCGTCTGCCCTCGTTCACTTTCGGAAATAACCGATGCTTGCTTCGTCTGCCCTCGTTTACTTACGGAAATAACCGATGCTTGCTTCGACTATCTTTGCACACTTCACGGAAATAGCCGAATAGTGACGAACTCTGTATAGTCGCCCGTTTGGAGCCCATGAATCGCTTTCACAGACCGTCGGCGACTGCTGCCCGTGTGAAATTAATGTCAAATACTGCCATCCAATACCAGACCCAACAACTCAGTGGGAATATGGCTGCAAACTTTTAATCAATGTGTAAATTCGTAACATACCCTTCGGTATGTGGGATCGGACTGGGTTGATGTAGCTCACGGATCATTCATCCTCGATTATGGAGCAACTCGCTATTCATGGTAAGCTTGATGGTAAGGTTCGAGAGGTACTAACTACACACATATAAATGGCAAAACACAATACTTGAGTTTTGAACCCCCAAAGATTGGATCAACATGGTAAAAGGAAATGTACACCTGTCTCTGCTTGGTGATGGACTTCCCACGGTGAGTAATTATGATCGTGACTGTACAAAGAGTCTGACTCGCGACTCCCTTTATGTTCTTCCTCCAATCGTATTTCTCCCTCTCTCCATCTAATGGTTGTAACCCTACTCTCAATGTTGAATCTAAACTGACCACTGAACCACGTCCTCCCAGACATTTTTTCCAATCGAATTTACTCTGTTCCCTGTAGTTTCTTCCTTGATTTCGTTTGTTTACACCTGTTTACAACAATGGCGATCAAGGAAGCTCGGCAATGTCTGGCAAGGCATTCCTTAGATGTTTCTAGCTAATTCCTGTCTGGAAAGGTGATGGCTAAATATCTGGGATTGGGGGTTCTTTGTACAAGGTTGTATAAAAAATGTAAGGTGAATTTATCTGTAAAACCCACAGTTTTTTGTGTAGCTAATTAAATTTTTTGTATGTGTCAGATACCAAGGTGATGCAAGTCTGACGGCAATTACAGTCTTCTACGTCAACCCGTCTGGTACCTAGAGCAATTCAAAGATGGCGCAACGACTTGAACATTACTCCAAGGATGAGGTGCGCAGTGTTATTAGTTTTTTATGGGTCAAGCGAAAGAAACCATTTGAAATTCATCGAGAATTGTTGTAGGTCTATGGAGAGAGTGTTACGTCGCAGAAACAAGTGTATGTGTGGTGTAACTCGTTTGCAAGTGGTAGGAGTAGTGTGACAGAGGATGACAGAAGTGGCAGACCAGCAACGTCCATCACCGACAGCAATGTGTGAGATGTGGATGCAATGATTCGTGAAGACAGAAGAGTCAGGTTGCATGACATTGCTGATGCATTGAACATCTCATATGGTTCAGTGAGGAGTATCGTCCATGACCAACTTGGCTTCAGGAAAGTGTGTGTGCGCTGGGTGCCCAAAAATCTGAGTGAGGACCAAAAATACCATCGAATGGGCATTTCCCTGACCCACCTCACACGATATGCCCACCAAGGCAGTGGTTCCTATGTCGAATTTTAGTATCATACCATCTGTCAAACATACTACAGTTTCATATTTTTTCTATGCACGTTTTTCAATAAATCGAGAATTCACCTTACTTTTTTATACATTCTAGTACTTAAACATTTCCAATGATTTTATAGATTGTTACGCCATTAAGGAAATCAACCGTCAGATGACGCAACGGACAAGTTTCTAATTGCAATTCTTCCCGTTTAGCAACCTCACGGCATTATTCTGTTTTCCCAGCCGGTATTTCAGGTCAAGTTGAAGCAAGTTCGAACACGCTCCGAAGTTTGGGAGGACTTTTCCTTGTAGATGTCGCTGGCATCACAGCGGTCAGTCTTTGGTTATTCATGACCAAAGATGTCGGGATTGATTTCCAGCGGTCCACCGCAGCCTTGCATGCATTTTAATTGACCGTGGCTTTCTTGGACATCTCTTGATGCAATCAGTGTATCCAACCTGCAGTATATGTATCTGGTTTTAGTGCATGAATTCGATAGGGTAGTGGCTAACGCTGTTGACTTGTAATCCTTATGTTTCAACTTCGATTTCCGGAGAGAAACAGTCTCAATTTTAATTGTATGCCCCGTGTCGTTTAGTGTACATTGGGTCCAGGATTCTGTGGAGAAAGGAAACGAAACAAATCCTCTGCGCAGGTGGTGACACGAGGGTGCTCAGCTAATGAATACGCGAGAGGCGAAGAGATTGCGTGAAGTGGGCAACACGGACCTCAGCTACCAACAGTTTACACCAGCGCCCACTCGCTTTCTCGACCTTTATGTGCGGCGTTGCTCCACACACTCCTGGGACAGAGTTAACATGAGCATTACATAGACTTAAAGCTATTCAAAATATTTTAAATTGTTTTGGCTACGCGTACGAGATTGTTAGCTACATTTGTGTACAGGGTGTCCAGAATTAAATTTGCCCTATTCAGAGCCCTCTGGAGCCCTTCCGAAGCAACATATTACACTGAAACTTTGTGTAGAGGCTATGGCGACCATGGGTAAGCAAATGCGGAAGGAAAGAAAAACATTGTTCAAATTTACACCACCAGGTGGAAATGTGGCGCTGAGAATTAAAATTCCTCTACTCTGAGCCCTCCCTGGAGCCCTTTCGAAGTACTGGATCGAAACTTGGTAGAGAGGTTATGGAGACAATTAAGGAAGCGCATGCCGACGAAAAAAGTAGTTAAAATATTCACCACCAGGTGGCACTGAGACGCTGCAGTAACAGCAACCAGTAATTTGATTTTACGTTGAAACAGCAGTGTTCATGTCCGTCAACGAGAATGAAGCTTTGGAACCATGAGACAGTGGGATCAATGGTCTCACGAAGCGTTTCCCAGGTATTGTTCACTGTGCACCAGTTTTAAGCTCCACATTCCGACCTGGTGGAGAAAATTGGAACTAATATATTTTTTTACGTCAGAATTCGTTTCCCCATGGTCTCCATGGTGAATTTCAATCAGTAATAATGAATATTCAATTTCAGTGACTTTTTCGATATGTAGGTTGGCAACACTAAGGAACCGGAAGATCCCAGCTATGTATATTCATGGGTAGCAAATTGCTAGCACTAAGACTGGATTCTGTGTGACGTTGTACGAGACCGCCTTTACTAGATATCCCGGCAATTTTCTGCTTCGGCGACTTCATGCGACATTATGCACAAATTGCAAAGCCAATCGAAATTCGCTTCTTCCCTGCCAATTAGAAGAAGGCAAATTTTTTGCAGTTTTCTCCATTTTTGTCTAATTCCAGTTTTATGATTTTGCTGCGTGGCTACTCGATACTTGGGTATGATGTGCGGTCATAAAGTTCTCGGACTGGTCAAATAGAACGTTTAACTCTCTAGCGTAAACCTTGTTAAAGCACACAACGATCTCGAAGCTCTTGCTTTTCTATCTCTTCAAATTGATCGCTACGATGATGATGGATCAGAACAGAGGTCCCCCCCCTAAATCTGGTTTTGCTAAGTGCTAGAACTGGTGTTGATCCGGCATCCAGACGTAGTTGGACTTCGGTCGCAAAAGCCAGACAACAGCGGCGATGGGACTCGATGAACAGACTACGCTCCATCCAATGAAACGTCACTTGGTAACCCCAAGTACTGCAAAGGGCTGTTGCTTTAAGAAGTTTGGTTTTTGATAGGTCTAATTCAGGCAGTGTATGCAACGTAATGTAACTGTAATGGAGCAGTTTTTAGTATCAAACTGCTAACCCTGTAACATTGCTCCCTCTCTCTTCTCTCATCCTCTCACTGTCTTTCTCACTCTGTCACTCTCACCGTCCCTGTCTATCACTTCCTTCTTCTCCTCTTGGTTTTCTCTCTCTTTCTCTCACAAGTATCTTTCTTTCTAACTTTACTCTGTACTCCATGTCATCTCTCACTCATTCGCCCTCTCCCACTCTCTATCACTCTCACGGTCCCTACCTCTTTGTCACTACCTATCTCTCCCTTCTTATTTTATTCCATTTCTCTCACACACACAATTAATTAGCTCTCCTTCCAACTCAGTACTCTGTTACGTGCCCATAGGAGCGATAAAGGGAAAATGTTTGACTTAGACAATAACAGATGGCAGCACCAGTGACAAAGAATAAAACTAATTTTAACAAGTAGAAAGTTGTAAATGATGATTAAAACAAAGATAAGAAGTTAGATAATTGCAAGAAGTAATTGAATCAAGCCGAATGTGCAACAATGAATTATAAGAAAGGAGGAAAATGTGAAAGAGAGTTGACAAGTACACTTACGATATGTATAGAAAATCAAAGAAGGTTGAGGACCGATTTCAATTTTTGTCTTTCGTCTCTCATCTTTCCACGATTATTTCTTTCTTTGTCTTTCGTCTTTCATAACGAGAAAGGTCTTGTTAAGAATTAAGTTGGTTTCCAGCGGTGGCGTCATTTCTTTGGGTAGCCCTCAAACACTACGCTTTGCGCATTTAATATGTAGCACAGGGTTCGGCTGACGCACGTGCTTGACACGAACCCGAGTTGTCCCCACATTGGTTTATAGTTAGTGGAGTCGCAGTTCTTCATACAGCAACCCGGAAGGGGCGAATCAGATAGATCTTTCTCCAATTACTGTATACCTGCGGAGAAACAGAAGTCTGTATTATTGCAAATAGAAGAAATCCAATTATACCTGCGGGGAATCAGAAGTCCATCTTCCTGTAGAAGCAGATGTCTATTATTGTATACCTGCTGAGAAGCAGAAGTCCTTGTTCCTGTAGAAGTGTCTAGTACTGTATACCTGCGGAGAAGCGGAAGTTTATGTTCCTGCGGAAGCAGAAGTCTATATTTATGTGGAAATAGAAGTCCATGTTTCTGTAGAAGCAGATGTCTATTATTGTATACCTGCGGAGAAGTAGAAGTGCTTTTTCCTGTAGAAGCAGATGTCTAGTATTGTATACCTGCGGAGAAGCAGAAGTCCATGTTTCTGTAGAAGCAGAAGTTTATGTTTCTGCGGAAGCAGAAGTCTATATTTATGTGGAAATAGAAGTCCATGTTCCCTGTAGAAGCAGATGTCTATTATTGTATACCTGCGGAGAAGCAGAAATCCATGTTCCTGTAGAACCAGAAGTTTATGTTCCTGCGGAGAAGAAGAAGAACTCGTTCCTGTAGAAGCAGATATCTATTATTGTATACCTGCGAAGAAGGCAGAAGTCCATGTTCCTGTAGAAGCAGAAGTTTATATTCCTGCGGAAGCAAATGTCTATATTCCTGTGGAAATAGAAGTCTGTGTTCCTGTAGAAGCAGAAGTCTATTATTATGTACCTGCAGATAAGTAGAAGTCCATGTTCCTGTATAAACAGAGATCCTGTTTCTGAGAAAGGAGATATTTAATCATTCGGCGTAGAAGCCATATTCATGTAAAAAAAAATTCAATATATATATATATATATATATATATATATATATATATATATATATATATATATATATATATCGATAAGAAGATTATCAAATAGCAACCGGCATATGTTAATGAAGAAACATGTCGAACATTATCAATGTATAATATTGATGATCCCAGAATATAACGATATTTAGTATATGTCATTTATAAGCTATCCACGTTGTTTCCTGTCTATATATGTGTATTAAAAAGAACTTTACCCTGAGGTATCTCATGCTGTACTGATGTCCTAAGCCGAGCACGTTGCAACTTTGTACTCCATTTCATCTCTCCTTCTCTCACTCTCTCTGTCACTGTCGCCGTCTCTCCTTCTCTCTCTGCAACCCATCTCACACTTCTTTCTTCTTTTCTTCCATTTCTTTCTCTCTGTTATCTATCTTCCCAACTTTGTTCTCCATTTCATCTCTTCTCCTCTCTCTCTCTCTCTCTCTCTCTCCCCTCTCTTTGTCACTCTTCCTTCCCCCTCTCATCTCAATCTTTCTCTATCACTGTCTCCGCCTCTCTCTTTTTCCTCCATCTCTCTACTGCTTCATATATTTTTCTCTCACACACACACTCTCTGTATCTCCATTTTCTTCTATCTTTCCCCGACTTTCTGCGCCTATTTTCTTAGCCTTTATCTGTCTTGTCCCTCCCTTTCCATCTCTGCTTTCTCATCTCACCTCTTCATCTGTCTGTCTGTCGATCTCGCGACACGTGTAAAACTACAACACACCGAAGAGCAGTTAATGGGCAGGCAAAGCTACTTGCATGTCAGGAATGAGAAGCTGGAGGACACACCAGCCGGCTTCTGGTCCTGACAGGGGGATAATTGTCGGTATGCGAATCCCGGAAATTTTCCTCAGAGAGCCAGAGATATATTTCTTCAGACTTTCGTCTTCCCCCTCCTCCGTTTCCTCCCCTCTCGTTCCGTTCTAATTAGCGAGGATGAATCTGCACTCGAGAAAAGTGACAGGAACGAGCACCCGAGATAGGTGACGGAGACGCACCAGAGGAGGAAAAAGAATTCTTGTCAGCTGAAGTGCATGTAATTCGGATTATTGCCGAGGACCTGCTCGCAAACAAATTTCCCCTTCTGCAACCGCGGGGGATGAGATGTTTTGTCTGCAAAAGTTCCAAATGGGTCGCTTCCAGACCCCCCACGCCGTAGAGGGCGTAGACCTCAGAGAGTATATACGAGGTGCGTTCAATAATTAAGTTCAGTTTATCGGACAAACGGCCAAAACTTCACCGGCAGATGTTATCTTGACCTCAAGAAAGCTGATTTTATGTCACCATGCTCTATCCGAGTCATTACTATTACTTCCCTAGACGTTAATGCGCCTAAGATGCTATTTTGCATACTTTAGACTAAGGAACAACAATATGAGAGCGTAATAAGAAAATGTACATATCTTCCAAGACGAGAATTTCCATATACAGTATAGCTTAAAAGTTCATCATCGCGGACAACTTGAATGTGTTTTCATCTACAGTATTCATGAAACAATACGAAATATTCTACTTTGGTTCTTACGGTATGAAAATTGCTTAAAATATTCAGAACCCCTCAGATGATATTTATTTCTTGTCTAGCTTTCCATTTCATTTATCACCTGAAATCGTAGAAATAAAAAAAAAAAATACTCCAAGTGGCAATGTAGTTTTGTGTTCACTTTCAGACCAAATATCCAGAACTTTCGATACGATTATTATGTTTTATTTCAGGAAATTACGTGAAATTATGTGCTACTGGCAACTCTTCGCCCTTGTCTAGTATTACGCATTCGTACCTATTATTTGCATAAATTTGTTGCTGTCATCTGGTGGTTAAACTTTGAACTAACGCAAAAGGTGTACTAACAAAAACTAATGTTCACTGAAAATTAAATTGTGGAAAACAATTGATGTACTCATTCTAAACCAGAATAGGGACAGTATTTTATTTGCAGATCCGCCATGGCGACCATCTTGGATTTATGACGTCATGTATTTCTCTGACACCTTTTTTCAGCAAAACGCCCTATTGCGTGTCTGCAAATGAAGGCATCCTCCATACACATGTCTTTAATTCATGCAAAAACACAACGCACTTACAAAGCAAGTATGAACAGTATTTCTTTTGCAGGCCAGCCATGGCGGCCATCTTGGATTCATGACGTCATAGCATGCCATATCATCAGCATATCAGCTTCGTTTTCCGCGGTACAATAAAAGTAATTGCGAATTTAGAGATTATTTACTGAGTTGCTATCGTTGTTTAATGTTTAGGAGTGGTAGTAAGTCACCTATATTGTGTTATCCGTAATGATGGGAATGGATAAATACGCTCCTTGTCATAGAGAACAAATAATCTACGCACAACAGTCTGACGTAAAAAAAATATCCGCGGCAACCAGAAATTGCATATTGAAAAACGAAGCACGAGTACAATATTAATGAGATGGCGAAGTTTCGCTAGCACTTTTCGTAATTACATTACAAACAATTTAGACGGGAAATGTTTAATTATGCCTTTGTCATTCAATTCTGTCAACTGCCTGTTGTGACATGTTCAATTTATTGCGACGGTGATGAGATTATTGCACGGCAAAATGCAGTGTCTACCTGGAAATGAGATGAATGACAAGTAGACACATGTTGGCGCGCGTTATTCGCAAAATCATGTTAATGTTACGACAAGTTTTCGGCAAATGGGGCGAATTTACAAGTGTTTCCAACTGCAGGAACAAGGCTCTATATATGAAATTTCATGACTTATTCTATCTTATGGGTTGTTTTAAGTCGCCTTTTCAATCTAGGTTATCGCGTGTTATGGATGAAGCAGATTACGATTATTGATAAAATAGCTTGAAAGTAGTTAAAATAAATCTTGGGTGTTCGGGGAAAAAGCACACAAGTCACAAACTGCTATTTCATATTGCTTTCATTTAAGTCAAACTGCTTCAATTAATGGAAATATTATAAAGTATAATTTTACATTGGGCATTTGTAAAGATTCTTAACCGTGATGGTCAATAATGTAATGTCTGTAATTGTTGTTACTAAAGGAATAAACATAAATAAAATTAGAATTGTTTACCTAAGTGCTTTCTTCCGAACAGCCTATAATGGATACGCAGTAATTGGATAAACAGTACATTGTGCAACTGCCGTACTTATATACAAAAGTGCAAAGAGAAAGTGTAATATATTCAAGATGTATACAAAGTACGGTGTTTGCATTTTTCGTTATTTTACGTCACTTTATGGCACTTATGGCCAGTCGCGACGATGAGGACGAATGGTGAAATTCGTGAAAGGACACCAACAAAGGACGCCAGGGCGGGATTTGAACCCGGTAGCCTTGAACACCGAATACGATCTATACCAATTGAAAAGCACAGTAGCTCATTCGGTAGGGCGTCTGACTACCATGCTAGAGACCCGGGTTCGATCCCCGGCGGGGGAGAACCGGGACTTTTTCAACCTGTTCAAGCTGGTCCAGTGCCCACCCAGCGTCGTATAAAGTGGGTACCTGGAGGAAACGCTGGGCGATAAAGGCGGTCAGGGGCGTGGTGCTGATCACATCACCCCCAGTTCGGCTGAGATGAAGAAAGTGTGGGGCCCTAACCCCACACCCCTATACGCCTTCATGGCAAAGCACAGGAGATCACTTTTCACGGAACTACATCCTGTTTCCTTTTCGACGATTGAGAGCCACGTTGCACCGTTACTCACGAATGAAATAATAGCAGCTTCCCACTGAACGAACGCAACCGACGAAGCCTTCCTCCTTTCCTTCCCATTTACAGCGCTACAGTACAGGTACTCGCTCTGCAGTCACCACGTGCATACAAGAGTGCTCTTCCACAAATACGGCTGGTTGCCCAGAATGGATTGCATCAGTAAGTTTTCAGCCATTCCCCAATATGGTGAGAGAAGCTTCGGTCAAATTTCTCAGGAAATAGTATGTTGTTTGATACTTTATCCCACACATTTTTGTCAGATCTTATCTCTTTATAATTTCCCCCTTATTTATTCAAATTATACTTAATTTGTCTGCTCAAGAAGGGACAAACCAAAAGGAACACGCAAGAAGGGGCTCGTACCTATGGGTGGCCAAATCCGGATTTTTTTTACTGTCCGGAATCCGGATAGAAAAACCTGAGAATCCAGATTTCACAGGTTTACCTGGCTTTCGGAGGAAATCCGGATTTCGGAATTAATCGGTATTTCGTAAACAATTAGAATTTCGGGAACAATCCGGATTTCAGAAACAGTCCGGATTTCGGAAGCAATTGGGATTTTGGAAGCAATCGGGATTTCGGAACATATTGGGATTTCGGAAGATATTGGGATTTCGGAAGATATTGGGATTTCGGAAGCAATCGGGATTTCGGAAGCAATCGGGATTTCGGAAGCAATTGGGATTTCGGAAGCAATCGGAATTTCGGAAGCAATCGGAATTTCGGAAGCAATTGAGATTTCGGAAGCAATTGGGATTTTGGAATCAATCGGGATTTCGGAAGCAATCGGAATTTCGGAAGCAATTGGGATTTCGAAAGCAATCGGAATTTCGGAAGCAATCGGGATTTCGGAAGCAATCAGAATTTCGGAAGAAATCGGGATTTCGGAAGCAATCGGGATTTCGGAAGATATTGGGATTTCGGAAGCAATCGGGATTTCGGAAGCAATCGGGATTTCGGAAGCAATTGGGATTTCGGAAGCAATCTGAGATATGTATGTAATTTCCGAGGGAATTCGGATTACGGGGCAATTCGATTTTTTTGGAAGCATCCAGATTTTGGATAGAATCCCTTTTGGAGAGTATCTGGATTTTCTCCGAAATCCAGATTTCAATTTTTCAGAAATTAGAATTTCGGATATGTTTAGCCATTCGCTACTCTTATCCTTGGTGGAGACCATTTGAAAATTGGTGATTCGGTTTCTGACTGCCGTTATCACACTAATGAGTCAACAATACGTTCCGTCGGTAGGGGAGAATAGGAACAAAGTCAGCAGAAGCGATTTGTTTGCACGCTCCACGGCGCTTGCGGTCGAACACACAGCTAATCATGCGGAGGGAGGTGGCAGCACGTGAAAGCGTCGGTTGGGCGGAAATGGACGATTGGTATCATTGATGCTTCCGCCGTTCGATTCTTCGCAACTATTGGCACGGCAGGAGCGGTCACCTGTTTTATCCCTCTAATAGCCACTCGTTTTGATTCGACCAATTTCTGCCTCCAATTCCATTTGGTTGTTTGCTCGCTGTTGGACATGCGATCGACATTTCTTCCTTATTTAATTCACAATCCAAACATTTTACAGCTCGTGACGGAAGTCTGAAGATATTCTAATCAAACGATGCACCATTGTCATATGCCGCGTAATTACATGCAGTAGTTGCTTACCTAGTCCTCTTCTACGGGGTGGGTCTTCGAATCTAAATCCAGTATGACTAAAAATATCCTAACCTCCAACCCTAACTTTAGTATCTGAACTACGGATCTTGAATTCAGTATTGGAGCCTTTGATTCTGAATGTGGTATTTTTACCACGGATACTGTATTCGGTATCCTAACTTTGGATCCTGAATTCCATATCCTAACATTGGATTCTGAATTTAATATCCTAACCTTGGAACCTGACTTTCATATCCTAACCTTGGATCCTGACTTTCATATCCTAACCTTGTATCCTGACTTTGATATCCTAAACTTAGATCCTGAATTCGGTATCCTAACAATGTATCCTGACTTTCATGTCCTAACCTTGGATCCTGAGTTTGATATCCTAACCTTGGATCCTGAGTTTGACATCCTAACCTTGGATCCTGACTTTGATATCCTAAACTTGGATCCTAAATTTGATATTCTAATATTTGGTCCTGACTTTGATATCCTAAGCTTGGATTCTCAATTCGATATCCTAACCTGTGATCCTGACTTTGATATCTTAATCTTGGGTCCCGACATTGATATCCTAACCTTGTATCCTGACTTTGATATCCTAACCTTGGATACTGACTTTGATATCCTAACCTTGGATACTGACTTTGATATCCTAACCTTGTATCCTGACTTTGATATCCTAACCTGGGATCCTGACTTTGATACCCTAACCTTGGATCCTGAATTACATATCCTAACATTAGATCTTGAATTTTATATACTAACCTTGGATCCTGAATTCGTTATCCTAACCTGGGATCCTCAATTTGATATCCTAACCTTGTGTCCTGACTTTGATATCCTAACCTTGTATCCTGACTTTCATATCCTAACCTTGGATCCTGAATTTTATATTCTGACCTTTGCAACGTCCCACCTACACAAACTCAACACACTCTAAACACTTCAATTAGGAGGACGGCAAAAGTCTACCCATAAATGCTAACTTCTTATCAGTCGTTGAACACAGATTCTAGATATCTCAGGGCTTGCTGGGTAAAACGTCAACAACAGCTTTATATATATATATATGTTTATTATAAACTTATCGTAAGAACGTCTGTTAGCACACTAGTCTTTAACCTTTATCACTTAAGTGCATTTACATTTACCATACACGTGCATTCACCACTTCTGGATTCAAAAGGGGGGAAGGGACCATTCAATTTATTCCTCGCAGTGAGGCGCCAGGGGGAGTATAGGGACCTAATTTTATTTAGGGCGCTGTTCGCTGCTGACGTCACGGACTCCCCTGTAAGAGAAAGTAGTATGTGCGCGGTGCCCCCAACCACAGCTAGGAACTGGCCGTAGCCAGCCGGCACCTCCGACAAGCGGGCGCTGGGTAAAGGATTTAAGGATGCCGCGACACCCCCGGCGTTAGCTAGGAATCGGCAAGCCGACCGGTGTCTCCTGTACAAGGACGGCAGGTTAGGAAGGAGGTCTAGGTGCTCCTAGACAAGCCAGGCAGGTAGAACCTGGCACCTAGACCGGGTAGTTAGGTTGCTGCTAGGCTCTTCTTCTTCTTTCTTCCTCCTTCCTTCCTTCTGGGATGGCTGCTAGGCTTCTGGCTGGATGGCCGGTTTTTCCCAAGATGTTTGCCAGTTGACATCCGGGAGCCACCTGAGCTCCGGTCTCGCTGCGCTGGGTTTTATACTCGCGGTGGCGCATGGGTGGTGAAAATTTTAACTGCAAGTACGCGTTGCTAACTCATTTTTTACAGATTGCAAACTTCGTACTGAGGAATATCAAGGTTTTGACATTGAGAAATCACTAGTGGGAAAATCACTAGATGCACGTGACAATATAAACTAAAACTGTGTGCATTCAGACAATACAATTAATAATGGGCCTCGCAGGACTCTGCTATTCTAAACAACACGTTGAACAATGTAAATGACAATAATTGATAACATTAAAAATAATATAGCGAACACGCAGGGTCTAATAATGAGTGAAGCTAGTAAACGTAGAGGTGGAACCGTTAACGTTTACAAAATACATTTAAACTAAAAGCGTACGCCTCGCAGGGACATTCCGCTTAACTCTTTCATCAGATTAAAAAGAATATAGTGACCACGCAAGGTCTAATAATAATTAAATGGCGACCAAGCAGGGTCGTTACACCTTGGATCCTGAATTCGATATACTAACCAGGGATCCTGGTTATCTTCCAAAGAGTTCACCATTAAACTCCGTGAGAAATGGTTATCCATGTATCATATTCGGTCTCTCGATGTGAATTGGTCCTTTGAAGGAAGCCACGGTCATTCCGTCTCCTCCTACTTCCTTGTCGCTTCTTTCCCATCTTCCAGGCACCTCCCCATGACGGTACAAAATGGCAAAATTAATTAAATCAACCAACAAACATTTTGAGAAAAAATGCATTCGTATACGTAACTTGTATGCAAAATTTGTGTTCGACTATTGTTGTTGAAAACCGGATCGCCTTCCCGTCTACCCACTCAACAGGGACCAACCACACGGATGCAAATAATCCAGAATAATAGACCACATAATCCGTAATTAACTGCCCATTGAGCGGCGAAAGCCGTACGGGCCCATTGTGTTTGCGCTTATTGGCTGACGCCGTCTATGCTGGGCTCATTCATGACCCTTAAACAGGCATCATGTTAATTACTGTTTATTGTTGAAATGTGTATCCCAACATTCACCCTTTCCTTTAACAAGCAACAATGGCGTTTCATCAAAGTGATTCATCTCTTCCTTATTTAGTCGATTGAAGTGCATTGCCACTTGACCTTGTAATCTTACCGCTAGATGGCTCGCTTGTACGTGCTTAAAATATAGCAAAATATGCGTGCTAATATGAAGCTCAAATCTTTCTTGTACGCACTGAAATTCCTCTCCTAAAGCTGGCTATTCAGTCATGGACGTCCGCAGGATTTTTTCCAGGGAGGGGAAAGGAAGGTATCTTTCCAGGGGGGCAAACAAGGCACATTTTCTCCAAAAATGTTGTTGTTCCCTAAAAAAACATTGTTTAAATTTGAATTTATGGTGTTCATGCAATAATTAACACATATTATTGTGGCTAAAATGAAATTATATGTAAAATACATAATTTTTTGTTGACTTTCATTTTCCAGGGGGGGCCACGGGCCCCCCTTCACCCCCCTTCCGGACGCCCATGTATTCAGTTATGTCTTTTCTAGATTAGTTCTTGGCTGATACACTGAATAAAAGAGATAGGTAATTATCCGATAAGGCCCGAACACCTTTCACTCGTTTATTTCCTTAATTTTAGCATTGATACTTACCTATTCTTAAAAACACTAAGTTGCTGACCAAGGCAATTTATTATTAAGATAAAAACACTTAACAGGTAACGTGTTTTTATCTTAATAATAAATTGCCTTGGTCAGCAACTTAGTGTTTTTAAATATGGAAACAAGGCTTAATTATATTACAATTACCTATTCTGCATTGCGGAAGATTCTTTAAGGTGAAGTTATGCCTTTTTCCATAAAATAGTGTCAACTTTTCATATTACGAGTCATTATTTGTATTCCTTGTTCCGCTTGTGTAACAGACAATATGGCGTGCACTCGTCATGGATCATCACGCGTCGTGCTTGTGTTTTGTCGATTTGGAGTGGGGTATGCAGTGTTTCAACCTTCTTAACCGAAAACTACCTACTTTCGTGTTCATTATGTCATCACAAACTATTGACGGATAGCCCCACGAACCATTGACGGATAGCCCCAGAAACCATTCACGATAGCCCCAAAAACCATTCACGATAGCCCCATGGACCATTTCCGGCAAGGTTGGGTTAGGTTAGGTAAGCATAGTTAAAAAAATCTCGTAAAAAAAAGCACGTTTGGAAACACTGGCGAGACCGCGTGACTTTCGAAGCTCGCGCCATCTGCAGGTACATATTGGAAACAACGGCATAATGTTACAGAAAATGCAAGTTTCTTACATAACAAGTAATTATTTCTTGTTCTGCAGCATTCTATGGTGAGGTTTTCAGTTTCCGCGAAAGAAAATACCTCCAAGAACTTCGACAATGCTACAGAAACTGATTTCAGTAAGTACTTTCTCCTGTAAATTTGAAGATATCCGTTCGGGCGATATCGGATATTTACCAAGAGATATTTCATTGAAAGTTGTACACGTTCAAATAATTTAGTGTAAGTTATATGTTATAAGTGAAGACTCGTTAGTTAAACTATTCGTATTTTCTGTATCAGATGCAAATTTGGGGGATACATTCATTTATTTATTGATTTGTTTCATTTTACTCCCCGTTCTGCCACTTTTGGCTAATCGCGAAATAGCGGACGAGTGATGGCATGATAGAATTAGTGAAGGAACACTCAGCACCCATGCCTAGGGCGGGATTCAAACCCGGGACCTCTGTTGGAAGAGACAGAAAAGGATTATGTTATAACTTGACAAGTTTAAAAACAAGACGCTGCAAATAGCTGTTGCGCATCTCGCACCACATTTCCCCACTCCATTGTTCGCAGCGACCTTGGTTCGCAGTGTTGCAACCTGGAGGGAGCGGAATGGTCTGATAATTTTCAACGAAATTTGTATTAGCTTTTTCCTGGTCTGTTTTCTACCTGTCGGAGTACAGAAATTCAGCTCACCTTTCGCCAACGACTCTTTTTCCTTCTTTTAAAACTTGGCCTCCCCGATGGCGCAGTGGTAGCGTCACCGCCTTGTAATTAAGGGGTCCCGGGTTCGATTCCCGGTAGAGGCACATAGTGGTTCGGATCCCACTTTAAACTGTAGGTCCAGTCCCGATTAGCCATACTGTGCATAAAGTGGACTTAAAACAACAAATCAATCCAATCCAATTCTTTTAAAACTTGAGAAACCATCCATTTAGATACTCACCTGGCGACACTTGTGTACTCCACAACATTATACTTAAGTTTATGTAACTCCTTCTGATTTCGCAAATATGTTGCAACATTGTAAACAATTTATCTGGCCTGTCCTCTAAGGGTCTTTCCAGAGCAGATTGTGGATTTCGTTGGACCCGGCATGATTTGATTTTTGCATTTCAAAAATATGCAGCCAAGAGTAAAGAGCAAGAACATTTCAATGCTTTAAAAAAGAACACAGGCAAGCGTGTTATCAGATTGCCTTCTCGTAGTGATTGTTGTACGATAAACAAAAGAACCCCCACTCCACTTGGCTTTAAAAAAAAAAAAGAAACATGCCACTGCTCGATGTCGCATTCAGAAAATAAAAAGTCATTCGCCCAGTAGTTTCTCTACGTTATAAACCTTAACGCACGTGCGTAATACTACAGTTTAAAATCCGCGCACCGCACGCATTTTCAAAGACCGGATTAAATCAAATGAACCACTGATGAGCCGGCACGGTCAATCCACAAAGTAAAAATAGTTTGTCATATTTGTTTTAGCTTAATTTTGCTGAGTTGGCACCACTCGTACTCTCAAGGCCAGACTAGTACGTAGAAGAGTGGTGGGGAGGATGACGTAATAGGAAGTGCTCCGCAGCGATCTGCGCATATCGGGACTTAACTTGTCAGGCTATATCTCACCCAACGGTTCGCCAGGTGCTGGTTTTCCCTACTAGTAGTGTTGATAGCTTCCCAGAGAATGGATTCTGCTCTAAAATATCATTATGTTGTCTATTAGGTGCTACTTCCTATTTATCTATCTCCATGTAATTTTTCCTAACTAACTCTCTAGCCTTCTTAAACCCGAAGGTTTATGGCTGCAAAAACACAAGCCTTCCATCTGTCCCTATCCTGGGCAAGATCAATCCTTTCTATCCTTACCGATTTTCATTCGGCCCATCTGAACGTTATCCCTCCATCTTCATATTGGCCTTTCTACAGGTCTCTTAAAGTCAGGTTTTCCAACAAGAGTCCTGTAAATTCTTCTTTTCTCTCGCATTCGTACCACGTGGCCTGCCCACCTAGGACTATTTCATTGCTATTTCCCGTATTTTATTCGCGCACCTTGCAAGTGGCGGCTAACGTAGCGTTACAAGCAAGCGAAATCAACAAAAAGATATAATGCTCGACCTTTATTGATCATCTGTTGTATTGGAAAGGGATATGTTCATTTTCGCTTACCCACGTTCAGAACTTTCTTTCACACCAACCAATCAGTTTTCCCGCAGCTCTACCGTTTAACGCACCACTCTTCCTTGTTCTTCATAGGGAAAAATATAGTCACTTTTTTATCGAGCCGGTCAAAGGAATAACTCACGGTTTTCCAAACCAAACCTCCACCGCTTTCATTGTTGGAAATAATATTATCACGGAATGTATGTAAGGGTAAAATATTTGCAGCAGGAAATCAATCCACGAAACATTGCAGCGCCCAGTTTCCGTTTCAGAGAGGATTAGGGGGAGGAGAGGTAACAAAAAAGCTGTCTGCATACATCGTCGTATCGCCAGGCCGCCTGCATTGACTTTGGTAGGCGGCCACTGTGCAGCTCTGAGAATTTAGTGGGCGGATTTTTGTGTGGTGATCCAATACCTGGAGAAGAATGGCGTTTTTTATCTCTGGTTTCTCTCTTTTAAACTATGCCGCTTAAACTGTCCAGTTTTATCTCGCTTTCTCTCTGTGTGTGTTCATACCGCTTTCTCAATTCCCCTTCCCTTTTTCTGCCTTCAGCTGTATGTTTATTTTCGTCTATCAGTCTCTCTCTTATCTAACTATATATCTCTCTTTTTCTCTTTCCTTATTTTCCTATTTGCTCCATTCCATCTGTCTCAGTCTTCATCTGATTTTTCTGCTTATTTTCTCTTCTTTGCTCTCTGTTTTCAACTATCTGCCTTCCTTTTCTCTTCCTTTCTGCCTCTCCTTAACTTTGTATTTCTTCATACCTTCTCTTTGTCTCTTTCTTCCTCTTTTTACCATCACTATGTATTCTCATTTCTTACGCCGGCCCCGTGGTGGAGTAGTTAGCACATCGCGCTACGACGCCAGGGGTCCCGGGTTCGAATCCTGGCCTCAGCATGGATGTTTGTGAGTGTCCATTCATCAATTTCATCATGTCGTCACTCATCCCCATCTTCGCAAATTAAACAAAAGTGGCACAAATGGCGAAGTAAAATAAAGCAAAACAATCAATCAATCAATCTCCTTTTTCACACTCTGCCTGTCCTTCTTTTCCCTTGTCATCCTTTTCTCCCTTTATATTTATTCCATATTTTCTCACCCTTCCTCTTTCAACCCTTCTCTTCTTTTGTCTTAGTCATCCTTTCTCTCTCTCTTTCCTTATTTTCATATTTACCCCATTCTTTCCGTGTCTCCTTCTGTCTTTTTCTACCACTTTTCACTCCCTTTCTCTCTCTTTCGTTTTGTTTTTTCCTCTCTCTTCCTCTTTTTAACTTTCTATTTCCTCATCTCTTCCCTCTTTCTTTCTCTTTTCAACCTTCACGGTTTTTCTCCATTTCCAGCTCTACTTCCTTATGTTCATTTTCCTTCCTTTTCCCTTCTCTTATATTTATATTTCTTCCATTCCTTCCCACTCTTTCTTCCTCTCTCAACACCTTCCTTCCCACCCCTTTTATATATCTTTATTTCTCCCATTATATCTCACTTTCTCTCATTCTACATCGCTTTCACTCCCTCTATTTCCTCCTCCCTTCCTCTCACCTAGTCTCCCCCTTTCTTTCTCCAACCTCTAAGCCTCGTTTTCAGCAGGCGCCGCTGCTTCACAAAGAGCCTTTCACTGATGGGCCATATTCCACAGAGGCTCAGCTAAGCTCCAGCCACCCCGTCCTTTCCATCAGCACAATTTAACACAGAAGTCCGTGCAGATTAAATTTGGTCCCCTCCCCCTAACTTTGTCTCCTTCCTCCCAAAATAGCGCTACGTCCTGTGGTTTCTGAATAATGCACACATACACCCCGTCTCCTCGCAGGAAAACCACGCTGATCTAGCAACACCATCCTCTATGAACTCTCCCCTGCATCGGATTCTGCTCTGACGTCGGATTTAACAACATGGATAACCCCAGCCAGAACTTTGTGCATTATTGAGCATGTGGGAGGCCATGAGTTAGGTTCGGAAACTGTATATGTTGCGCCACGTCATCATTAAATGACCATACTTACCGCCTTCTGGAGGTAAACGATGCCCTTTCCTTTAAAATCTGTCTTTTTCAAGTTTTCTTTTCTTTCAACTGTGGTGTTTTACCCTACTATCACGTCTCAATGGCTATTACGACACATAAGACATGAAAGCTGGCACTTTGGCCTTAATTTACACATTTCTCCTGTCCTGTTATGCATTCGTGCATGTATCTGAGTGTATTTTGGTTGCCTATATAGGAGCACATCAACTGAGCAAGCGCAATGATCTTTCGCGCATTCTCTGTGCGCATAGCGCCGTGACGTAAGGCAACCCAATTGACCTCTGCGTAAGGTTGGTTGCATAAGGCCTAGGATGAAACTTTTCCTTGTCCTCTGGTTCTGCTTATCTTAGCAAGCTGTCGCTTTGTGCAACGGTCCCTTGTCACCCATATCTCAGAACGTGGTTTGGTTCTCACTCTGTAAGTTTGTTCCAAGTAAGGGAGATTAAATAAGTTCACAAACTATCAAGCTAACTGCTCTTTCATTGTGCGAACCCTTGAAAACTTACATCAATTAAATTGTTATTAGAGAACTATGTTATTGTAGGCTGTATTTTTTACATATTGTTAACAAGGTTAACACAAATATGCATCAATTTAGACATGCTATACTTCACCCGCTTCCATAGCCAAACTATAAAAAGTAGAGGTCTTGCGTATAAAAATACGTAAATTGATATTTTAATTGATTTCGGGATAATGACTTGACGTCAAAGTCATCAAAATAGTAAATTACTTAATATTTCGCACTAGTCAGTTGGTTTCCATTGGTTAGTGGTTATTGTGGGTTGTATTGAAAGTTTAAAATGGTTTGATATTATTTTCATTTTATACAGGGTGTCCAACAAATATTGATTTTATTTGTTCTTAGGACGACCACTCTGTATATTGTTGATTCCTTGCATCCTCGGTATATACGTGTACTACAACGGACAACTTAACATTTAATCAGTATATACGCGCGTGTGTGATTGCATTGTGATTGCGTAACATGCATTAACTTAGGATCAGTGGCGTCGGCACCTTTGGACGAAGGTGGGCTCTAGCCCCCTTGTAATAGCCTTCCACTTTTTCTCGTACAAATAATCTGCATCAGAAATGTTGAGGATCGTGTAGAGTATAGAAAACATCAGACCCGGGAGAATGAAGAGAGAGAGAGAAAGAGATGTAGAGTGAACGAGAGACCGAAATAAAGAGAGAGAGTGAAGAAGGTCTGTAAGAAGAAGACTGATAAACACGGAAATGGGGAAAAAAGCACAGAAAATAGGAAGAAGGAAAGCGAAAGATAAAAAATAGAAACAAAAGGAAATAGAGAAATAGAAATTCAGAGCATGCCTAGGTACAGTCTTGTCACTTGACACTTGAACTAAGATAAAAATTTACAGAATTTTGTGGAATAATCATATTTTGAAACACGTTAACATATCTGCATTAACTGGAACAATTACACAAATGCCTCATTTCATGTAAAAATATGTACTCTAAACAGAAAATATGTAATATACTTAAAAATATATCGAAATATGCAACATCAAATTCGTGCATGTCGTTGTGAACAGGGTAATTAGTTGACGTTTGTCATTCTTGCTTGGATACATACAAAAGAGCGGACATCCGTGGCGGAGTGGTTAGCAAAGCGCGCCACGACGTAAGAGATCCCGTGTTCGAATCCCGGCCTGAGCACCTTAATCAATTTCATCACCCATCTTCAACGTCGTGGTTAGTCAAAAGTATTAGAAAGGCGACGCTAAATAAATCGAATCAATCATACAAAAGAACAAATATGTTATATCTCTTGTCTAGTCTGTAGAACGAAGTGCGCGCAACACCCCCTCCCGCGACGTCGTAACTCTCGGTGTTCCTCACTTCCCTTGCCAGCATGTAGGCCTCCCGCCGTAAGACCAGAGAACAAGTTATAAGTACCTAAAATTCCAGGACCTACTCATCACTATGTCTATTAAGTTTCACGATACATATTGTATTCTTTGTAATGAAGATGGCGCTTCAAGATTCTATTCTTGTGAATGCATCTCTTTAAATAAGCTCTCGATTGTGTCACGTTCTTCAATGGAGTTTGAGTGTACAATGATAACGTCCTGGGAAAAATGACGACACCTACAAAGAATTCCTGGAAAAGTCTCCCTACGGAAACTGTCCTACAGGATCGATGACCAGGGAACACTGAGCGCTGTTCGCTATATCAGCTGCAGGATGGTACACATTGTTGACCTTCTCGGAATACATATATCTTTTTTTGTCCACGTTTCCGTCACCGATTGCTGCCAGTCCGTCGCGAGCTGTGATGACGTTCAGTGCGTGTCGAATTCAAGCAGTCAATCGAATAGGAGGACACTCATACGAGGGATTGCCGTGTTGTGGTTACGTTCAAACGTTGCCATATTGATCTATGTTCGAGAGCGTGTTCACTTTCTTGTCATCCCAACCTTTTTGTCTATCGGGGGTCGTGCTGTGCACAAGTGACTGATAAATCTCCACAAATTACCATTTTTCATTGTACTTTTCTTACACCTGGCAGACTAAGGTAAGCGCTAATATTATTTACTAATTACACTGTGCAACACTGTGCTTCATGGATTTTGTGTGGTCGTCGTGATAGGTTGGCACTTACTAGAAACAGATATGACCCACACCTGCATACATCACCCACAGTTTCTGAGAAAGTAGTCACTGGTCAGGAAATGGCGGTACGGATAGTAACATTTTGTTTCATGTGTTGGCAACACTGGGAATTTTTCCATGCGTGGCGGAAGTGTTTTATTTATTTTTATTTTGTTATTGATCGATTGACTTTATTTTTTACATCTCCTTTCTGCTACTTACGGCTAATCGCTATGGTGGGGATTGGTTGTAACAGGATGAGATAAATGAAAGGACACATATGGGATTATAGTGCCTGTGAATCTAGACGGCAGTGCCTCGTTATTCTGCAAAATGCAGTCAAAGATGTATTACGTGGTAGTGAGGTTGACAACTGGGTATGTTCAGACCCCCCTTATAGCTGTGTAAAGGGTGACTTTCTCTAACGGAACTCAAAGGTCTACCTCTCTTCCAGTAGTACATCCTGAGTTACATTTTTGCAGGCTAACGAAGCTATGGCGTCTGAACCCACAGCCACTATAATCCTCTGTTGGGCTTCTGCTCTGTCGCCCATATTTGTCCCTTCCCCTTTTTCTCGTACAAATAATCTGTATCAGAAATTGTGAGGATGTGTAGAGTATAGAAAACAACACACATGGGAGAATGAAAAGAGAGAGAGACCGAAATGAAGAGAGAGGGTGAAGAAGGTCTGTAAGAAGAAGACTGATAAAGACGGAAATGGGGAAAAAAGCACAGAAAATAGGAAGAAGGAAAGCGAAAGATAAAAAATAGGAAGAAGTGGAAATAAAAAATAGAAATTCAGAGCATGCCTAGGTACAGTCTTAAAAAAAAATGTCACTTGAACTCTGATAAAAATTACAGAATTTCGTGGAATAATCATATTTTGAAACACGTTAACATATCTGCATTAACTAAAACAATTGTACAAATGCCTCATTTCATGTAAAAATATGTACTCTAAACAGAACATACAGGGTGACAATTAATGAACTATATGAAATAAAACCGTCATAATTTCTGAACGGTTCGCGTGATGACGAGCAAACTGCGTGTCTGGCCACAGGGCATGATGGGAATTCGTATGCGTATGCGCACGCAACGTGTTGATGTCGCCATTTGCAAGTGAAAATGTCCTGGAGGAGTATTTTGGGGACCGCATTCTGGCTCTGGGGTACCCAGAGGCCACTGGAAGGGGGCTATGTTAAGGACAAGGTGTACAGAAATAACCCCGAAACCATTGCCGAGCTGAAAACTGCCATTCAGGAGGTCATCGACAGCATCGACACTTCAGCGGGTCATGCTGAATTTTGCTGTTCGTCTACGCCACGTCATCGCCAGAGATGGCAGACATGTCAAACATGTCATAACCTAAATCCGAATGTCTGTAGTGCCGTTTACATGTGCAATACAGTTTGTGTACTACGTGGTTTGTCACTAATTTCCGTTTTATTTCATATAGTTCATTAATTGTCACCCTGTATGTAATATACTTCAAAATATGTCGAAATATGCAACATCAAATTCGTGCATGTCGTCGCGAACAGGGTAATTAGTCGACGTTTCTCGACGTAAAAAGAAGTAAAGTGAATCAATCAATTACCAAATAAAGTAAATAAAACACTTCCGCCACACATGGAGAAATTACCAGTGTTGCCAACACATGAAACAAAATGTTACTATCCGGACCACCATTTCATCTGTTTGGCTTGTGTTGCATTGTGTTCCATGTGTGTTTGTGATTGTCCCTTCATCCATTTCATCTAATTATCATTCATCCTCTTCATCATTAACCAAAAGTGCCAGAAAAATGAAGCAAAATAAATTAAAGCAACAAAACTCAAGGGCCTTCCCGATGGCGTCGCATTGTAATCAAGAAATCCTGGATTCGGTACCCGGTGGAGGCAGATAGTGATTTGGGTTCCACTTTAAACTGTAAGCCCAGTCCCGAATAGCCTAACTGTGCATGAAGTAGACTTGAATAAAAATTGCGGCCAATAAATAACCGGATTAATGCCGTGAAAAAGCGAAATAAAGTGACAGAGCGATGAAACTTACGGGATATGTAGGTTAGGCTGGGGTACGCCACATGTCTGCGAGATGAGTTCCAGACCGCGTCGCTAGGTGGCAGCACTGGCAGGGAGGGGAGGTTGTGTATGTGCAATTTGTCTCCAAGGCGCCAGTCTTGCTCAGCCGGTATACGCCAAAGAGTAAACGCGACAGCAAGGTGTGAAAACACTCCTCGTCCCCGCGACCCAAGAAAAGCAGACAAATCAACTTTGTTCGCAAGGTGATGTACGTGTTTTTTATCATCATCGCTGAACCCCCTTTGTGGCACCTGACACTGTGAACGCCATGACTCACCTCACTGAATGACTGTCTGGTACCTTGGAGGCAAATTGGACGTACACAACCTCCCTTCCCTGCCAGTGCTGCCACTTAGCGACGTGGTCTGGAACTCATCTCCAGACGTATCCCAGCTTGGCTACATCTCCCGCAAGTTTCATCGCTCAGACACTTTATTTCGCTTTTTTACGGCATTAATTCGGTTATTTATTGACCGTACGAAATATATAGACTAGTGTAGACTTTTTTCCCAATATCCATTCCACTATAATTCCGAGATGCAGTGCTTAACTAATACTTTCACTAATTATGATACACAATATTTTGTATTTGTTTGCGCAGTTTATTTTTATGGCTGATTGTGACCGAAGAGGATGAAAAATTATAGAGGAAATACTTAATGTAATAAAATGTATGTCTAGAGAAAGAGCAAGATCGTCTCCTTGTAATTAAGAGGTCTCGGGTTGGCACCTGGTGGAGACACATAATGGTTCGAACCCACTTTAAATCGTACCGATTAGCCTTTCTGTGCATATGGTAGTCTTACAACTGCCTCAATGGCAATATCAAAGTGTCCATTTCATGTCTTTCACTCCAACATATAACCTTTCAAACCGAGTTATGGATGCATTGTATATGTTCAAACCCAGAGGTGGTGATGGTAAGATTAACGCTAATACATGCACAGCTGTTGAATTTATTGTATTAGTGACTGTGCGTAGAAATTTCCCTCTCTTAAACTATTCGCGAAAACCATGGGTCACTTCATTAATTTGATCTAATCTTAATCCATCCTCGTTGCGGAAAGCGGCAAAAATATAAAAACATCGCACCGAGAATTCGAACTCAGAACTCCTGGCTTAGCACTGCAATAAACCCTAACAGGTCTCCCCAGTGCCATAGAGATAACGTCATCGCCTTGTAATTAAGGGTTCCCGGGTTCGATACCCGGTGGAGGCACATAGAAGTTCGGATCACACTTTAAACTGTAGGTCCAGTCCCGATTAGCCTTCCTGTGCGACTTGGAACAACAATTCAGGACTATTAATTCAAGCCAACCTATCTCAGGTCCTCCCCCATGGCGCAGTGGTAGCGTCATTACCTTGTAATCGAGGGGTCCCGGGTTCGATACCCGGTGGAGGCACATAGCGGTTCGGATCACACTTTAAACTGTAGGCCCAGTCCCGATTAGCCTTCCTGTGCGACTTGGAACAGCAATTCAGGACTATTAATTCAAGCCAACCTATCTCAGGTCCTCCCCCATGGCGCAGTGGTAGCGTCATTACCTTGTAATCGAGGGGTCCCGGGTTCGATACCCGGTGGAGGCACATAGCGGTTCGGATCACACTTTAAACTGTAGGTCCAGTCCCGATTAGCCTTCCTGTGCGACTTGGAACAACAATTCAGGACTATTAATTCAAGCCAACCTATCTCAGGGCCTCCCCCATGGCGCAGTGGTAGCGTCATTACCTTGTAATCGAGGGGTCCCGGGTTCGATACCCGGTGGAGGCACATAGCGGTTCGGATCACACTTTAAACTGTAGGTCCAGTCCCGATTAGCCTTCCTGTGCGACTTGGAACAACAATTCAGGACTATTAATTCAAGCCAACCTATCTCAGGGCCTCCCCCATGGCGCAGTGGTAGCGTCATTACCTTGTAATCGAGGGGTCCCGGGTTCGATACCCGGTGGAGGCACATAGCGGTTCGGATCACACTTTAAACTGTAGGTCCAGTCTCGATTAGCCTTCCTGTGCGACTTGGAACAGCAATTCAGGACTATTAATTCAAGCCAACCTATCTCAGGGCCTCCCCCATGGCGCAGTGGTAGCGTCATTACCTTGTAATTGAGGGTTCCCGGGTTCGATACCCGGTGGAGGCACATAGACGTTCGGATCACACTTTAAACTGTAGGTCCAGTCTCGATTAGCCTTCCTGTGCGACTTGGAACAGCAATTCAGGACTATTAATTCAAGCCAACCTATCTCAGGGCCTCCCCCATGGCGCAGTGGTAGCGTCATTACCTTGTAATCGAGGGGTCCCGGGTTCGATACCCGGTGGAGGCACATAGCGGTTCGGATCACACTTTAAATTGTAGGTCCAGTCCCGATTAGCCTTCCTGTGCGACTTGGAACAACAATTCAGGACTATTAATTCAAGCCAACCTATCTCAGGGCCTCCCCCATGGCGCAGTGGTAGCGTCATTACCTTGTAATCGAGGGGTCCCGGGTTCGATACCCGGTGGAGGCACAAGTGGTTCGGATCCCACTTTAAACTGTAGGTCTAGTCCCGATTAGCCTTACTGTGCATAAAGTGGACTTAAAACAGCAACTCAAACCAAAACCAACCTATCTCAAATGGTCCATTAACCTAACCTTAAATTAATTTAACTAGTAATTAGTATTCCAAGTAAATTAACACAGGAAAACAGAATAATAATCTTACAGTAAACAATAAATGATTGTACTTAATTTACAATACAAGCGTATGAAAATAGTGATAATCTCACACTAAGCATCGAGTGAATTTGCATTACAAGCAAATTGAAATAGTTGCAAATCTGCGGTGATGAAAATGACTTTACGAAAAGAAAATAATTTTCCCAATGTACATTAATTTGACGATTTTTTTATAATTTTGAAAATGGTTTGTAAAAAGAGTGTTGTGTTTCCACTTATAGCATCACCTTCAAATACCTCTCACCTCCCCCATGCATGTTACCAGTGTAGGGTCCTAACACTAGTCTAATATTATAATTGGCCAATTGTCAAGAATGGTTTTTATGTAACCTGTACGTACGTTAGTGTTTATTAGAGTTGAAAAGATAAAACTTGGTAAATTTCATAAACTATCAAATAGTATTTTGAGCAGTGAAAGTCCCGTTTGTAGGCTTCCTTAGATTTTCGTCGATAATTAGGAAGGGTGTAGATGCTGTCGGAGCGTGGTGCTGATCATGCCACGCCCACTGTGACTTTATCGGCTCTACCTCAACTATATAATTTCATGGCACGATACCGTGCCCATTTTGAGTGTTCATGTCCACTTAATGCACAGATAGGTTAATCGGGACTGTGCCTACAGTTGGAATCCGAACCACTATGTCTCTCCACCGGATATCTAACCTGGGACACCTTGATTACTAGGCGATGACATTACCACTACGCTACGGAGGAGGTATAACGTAAATTGATATGTTAAGTTATTCAATACACTCTCTCATAATGAAATCGTGATTACTTGAAATCGAAAACTCTGAGGAAATGAAATCTCTTGATGAATATTATTCACAACTGGCGGCTATAAATAAAGTAAATGGTCGATCATTAAAGAAAGAAGAGACAGAATCGATATATATCGATCATTCACAATCGACAACGCTAAGCGAGATAACAAGATCGATTTATCTCGATTAGATGCTCACGTGAGTATCGGTAGCCGTAGGTTCCCGAGGATTATTCGCTGATGGAAGCAGGAAATGGAGAGCACAGCTACAAAAAGAAGAGAAATTTGCCGGAAACCGAATTCAGTCCATCCATCACAGAGCATGCCCCCATTTGTCTACTTGCTTAGAGGCAAGGCTTGCATCCAATAACCTGCTTTGCCCAGTACGATGCAACAGCGGACCAGTTTTTCACAGCCTCTTAGCCGGGCGCCTTGGAGATTGCACCCCCTCTCCCCCCCCCCCCCCCAAGGAAAAACATGCATTTCCAATTTCCAAATGGATGGTGGAAGCAACTTCGGAACTTCTTTACATGCGACCATAAAAGCTTGGAGAATCGTTCCGACCCCGTGGTGGGAGGCTTTAGCACCCCCTCAGCCTCCTCCTCTTCAGTCATTTCGGACCTGGAAGATATGGCCGGTTATCATTTCGGATGGCGAGAGCAACATTTCAACCGAGGAAAGGAGGGGAAACAGCAGAGCGTGGCGCCCTGCCGGTGTGTTTTACCTATGATTTTTACCTACTGCTCAACTGGCGGCTGGGAAACAACGAATCATCGAATCAGGTGAATTCGTAACAGTCCATAAAATCATCGCATATGTAAAGTACAAAGAACTCCAAATGCCAGACATTTACCGAACACCTTTCCATACAGGAAATAACTAGAAGCATCTAATGAATGTCTTATCAGATCGCCATCGTTGCAAATAGGTGTAAAACAATCGCAATCAAGGAAGAGACTACAGGTCTGAATCTGCATTTGCGAGTAAAATCATTCTGAATAAATATCTGGGAAGAGAGAGGTCAGTCGTCAGTTCTAAGCTAGCAGCCAGAGGGTGCAGAAGCACGAGCGAAAAGTCTAGGAGAACGGAAGTGAAGTCTGGGCTTGCAGACTTTGTCACGTGCCCGCACGGGTAAAGCATATGGTGGATGTTTGAAACGGCAACTCATAGATAGCAGCAGTCTGTACGGCGTTGATCTCGCTCAGCTTAAATATTGTATATAGGATAAAAGACAGATGAAATTATATATATGTATTGTTAATATATAATCGAAGATTGATTTATGGTATTATAACAATAATGAACTATGAAAAAGGATATAAGGAGAGAGGATAACAGTATTCACCATGTACGTTACGACCCGATGAGTGAAGAAGTCGGGAAACGTTTCCAATTTTGTATCTCTCTTTTACAATCCGGTTGGGAACGAGATTTGTCAATCGAGTTTTGGTTGTTTTACCCCTGGCTGCGCCAAGTCCTAGGCTGCATCAAAGTACACGAGTTGCGCATAATATGCGGCACCGGGTCAAGGAGCGCGGATAAGATCGCGAACCTCTGACTGTCCCTTTGGGTTGCTTTACCCTGGCCTAAGCCGGACTGGTGCTACCCTCTTCGGGACGTAACAACTTGCACTACAAACGGACACCTCGTTTATTTAACCAGTCCGTAGTTCGACACCTCGAGGGAGCACTTCCACACGGTGAAAGACAGGTATGTCCATTCTGTAGGGATTTAAACTCAAGCGTTGAGTTTTGCCATTTAAGTGTGTAACTTGCACATCTCGCCCACTTGCCATCAAACTCACCATGAGAAGCGAGTTGCCCCATAATCAAGGATGAATGATCAGTGAGCTACATCAACCCAGTACGATCCCACCAGGCTCGTGCCACAAGTCACCCGAACGTTCTGGCGGGACTAAACAAATGAGAGTCGGCTACACCGCATGTTGCCAAGTGTACTGTAAACCTGGGAGAGAGAGAGAGAGTTGATTAGCGTCGTTACTGGATTAAATTTGTACAGTAGTACACAAAACACCCAAATACTGTGCCAAGTAGCTAATATAAACAATAGACAAAATGAGACGTACGCTTGGCAACGTTGTAACGGGAGAGCGATGTTACCCCTACAGCTTACTTTGCAACTGAGGTTGTTGACACTCATCGAGGCACACACTCCCGAAGGCGATTGCTGGACAGATAGAGCTATGTAGGTCAGCTGCCAGTTGTCCCTGCGATCAGTATACTCTTTTTCCCTCCTTGGTAACTGGTGGATAACAAGGGCTGCAACACAATTTGCGTTCTCAATATTACTGTTAAGAACTTACTTTAGTAATTGACTTAACAACGAGGGCGTCACAGGAAGTATTGCATACTTAAGTAGGGCTCTCGACCTCTGTATATGAGTGGTTAACACTTTGAACTATGACGCCAGGGATTCTGGGTTCGAATTCCGGCCTGTGAGTGTCACTTCATCAATCTTATCCTATCATCACTCATCATCGTCGCGATTAGCCAAAAGTGACAGAAAGGCGACGCAAAATTATAAAAATCAAATCCATATTAAGTAAGTAGGGCTTAGTAGTTAATAATCTAGGTATTCTTTTTATTAAAAATACCTATAAAGTTCCTTTAGATATTAAAATGTAAAAATTAAGGGACTTGAAGAATCACTTGACAGCGTTTGTTTGTCAGAACGTGTTTTAAATGGACACTATGTTCGGATAGCCTAATGGTTTCAAGTGGGCTCCATCGTCAATTCAACCCGGAACCCCATTGCAAGATGCCATCGTTAATACTGCGTGATCATGTAGTTCCATAAAACGTTTGTTATGTCAACTATATGCTAAGATTGGCTAATCGGGACTGAGCCTACAGTTTAAAGTAGAATGCGAACCAATCTGAAATGTGAATTCACAAGGAATCGAATCCGCGACCCCTTGATTACAAGGCGTCATCGAGGAGATATGCTAATCGGGACAGTTTAATGTTTGATCCGAATCACTGTGTAATGTAACTCTAGCAGGGATCTAACCTGGGACCTCTTGATCACAAAGAGAAAGAATTTCCTTGAAAGTACTTGATTAAACCAATGCTAGATGTTTTTCTTTCTAATTGAAGTCTTAGTAATAACAATAGCTGGCCTCCGTGGTGGAGTGGTTAGCACAGGGTGCTACAACACTAGGGGTTCCGGGTTGCATATTTCACATGTGCACATTGAAATAGAGATTGGGGACGTGGTTTGTAATGGAGAAGTTTCTGGTTGGCTGGAGTCTTTTTTTTTACTTAGTTGAATACTTCTATGGCGTGCCTTACAATTTGACTATAATCTTGAAGTTGTTGAAAGCTGAAAACCACTTATATTTTTCTTTCCCATCTACTATCTACTTTTAATACATTGCTTTCATCTTTTCTACATGTTTCTATTACAGCTTCACTTTCACTAAATCGATACTTATCCTCCAACCATTTATTTACATTCTTTCACCTTGTGCTGCCATCTATATTTCTATTTCGAAACTCCTTTCATTTCAGTTTGTGTTGTTATATATGGTTTGTAACAACTCGTTTTAAAACAAATAGGCGCGCGCTTATATAGTCAAAATTAAGGTTTTGGCGCTACTCAAGGGTTTGACAGATTTTTAAAGTAAGAATTCAAAATGTTTCTTGCTTGCATGTGACGAAAACCGGAAAATGACCCAATATTTAGTAATTGTATAAGAATTTTCATCAAACGCAACATTTTTAAAATTATTTCCTTTATTATTTCCAATAAGAAAGTCTATTCGCTTTCCGAATATTGATTACTATTCCAGTGCGTTGTCTTCCCCGACCAGATGGTTCTGCTTGTGCTGGGGTATAGTAGTCTGTGGTTTACAAAAAGTGTTCGCCCTTAGTCAATGAAAAAATGCCAGTTTCCTATTTTATAATAATATAATAATATATAATAATGTAGGTTATCATTGAGGCAGTATGCTAGCCAATAGGGAGCATTTATGCACAAACCACGCTCCCAATCTCTTTTTCAATGTGCACATGTGAAACACGCTTCCGGGTTCGAATCCCGGCCTGGACATGGGTGTTCTTTATAACGTTCACTTCAATTTGATCACATCATCACTCATCCTTATCTTCGTGATTATCCAAAAGATGCAGAAATGCGAAGTAAAATAAACCAAATCAATCAATCAATAGTAAATATTCAAATAATATTCCAGTCAAATCGGATTCATTCTTTTTTTTAATAATTGTCAATCCTATCTTTTGCTTCATTTTTTCGTCACTACGCTACAGGAGGAAGCGACCTATCCACCAACCCCTCCTTGGGACACGCCAATGAAGTGAGTACTTCACAAAGCAAAGAGACTGTAATATGAGGCTTGCACCGTTTCGTACAGCGAAGAGAACAACACAATTACTTTTTTTCTTTTTGGTTTCGCTGCGATATGTCGTCCCAATCTACTACAATATGAAACATCAGCAGGGCACGGTCGGTCGGCGCGTTAAACGTTTCATAACTGCAGGGCCCCACCCCCTTCCCCCCTTTTCCCCAAAAATGAAAGTGAGGGAAGAGAGACGGTTTGTTTCAATATGTCGAGCAGGTTCTAGCCGGAGGGCTTCATTACTTCCGGCGATGTGACCTTGCTTCACGTCGTAATCACTCTTTTGTTCCCGTTGCTGGAGCGCAATACAGTCTGGGGGAAAGGCATAACGTAATTCCGAAGTGGGAAAGAGGGGGCTAAATATGGTTCAATCCTTGCCGAGAACGTTCATCATATATGCAACTGTTTGTTCGCTTTTTCACCAACTCTTTGACCACAGTTAAAAATTTACTAAAAAAAAAGTCGGCTGGAGAAATGTCGGTTTAAGAACCGTTAAAAATCACCACCACCGTTTTTTTTTTTATATTAACGGTTATGGCATGAATAACCTCATTAATGCAAATTTAATAATTCTGATTTAAATATACGGCATACAACTGTAATTAATAATTATTATCTTTATGCATGATGAAATATTAAAATTCAAATTTGAAAGTATTGTCTTATAGTCTCAATAGTGGCGTAGTAACGGTTTTTGATTTGGAGGCTACAAAGATGTATCTACAAGCGCACACTTACACACAGATATAATATATACGGTTTCTCTCTGTATATTATGTTTTTATCGTTAGGTGTTTAACCGTGTGCCGCCAATAAAAAAAGCAATATTCGCAACGTAATTTTGATTTTCTTAAAAAATGTTATCTTCTCGCTGTACATGTGCAATCAGAAACAGATTGATTTTGATTTTTGTTGGATTACAGGGGTGTGTGATCTAATGTGAGAGAATTCTCCAGGAATGTCTGTTCGTGGAGCGCCTCTGGGGTTCACCTAACCTCTACTAAATGGGTGCATGGGGGAGCAACCCTAAGGGACGTAAAGGCGACCGGAGAGTGGTGCTGACCACATCATCTCCATAAAATGGCTGACATCGTGTATGTGTAGGACTTTCCCTCCACAAACACCCTCTTTCGCGCTCTCTCTCTCTCTCGCTCTCTCTCTCTCTCTCTCTTCCTCCCCTCCTCTTCTCCTTATCTTCATCTCTCTCTTTCTCTCGAGTGAGAGGGAGAGAAGGCAGCAAGAGAGAGAGGGAGGGAGAGGATGAGAAACAGAGATAAAGATAATTATAACAAGTTTTATCTTTGCTTCCTCAAGTGTTGACATGAGCAATGTTTTGTGTACCTGCATTTGGATATAAGCGTCACTTTTCTTCCTTTTTAGACTAATCGCCAGCCACCGTTGGGTAGTGGTTGGCGCAGAGCACTAAGACGCCTTGGTCCGTGGTTCAATTCCCTACCTGGACCTGGGAGTTCTTTGTGAGTGTGCCTTCATCAATTTCATCAATATCATCACTCATTTCCATCTTCGCGATTAGCCAAGGTAGCAGAAAATCGAAGTAATATAAACAAAATCAATCAACCTTTAGGTTAATCGTGGTGACGATGATGAAAGATAAGGTGATATCAATGATACAACCAACAAACACTATGAAACTTCCCGTTTTGGCCATAACTCGAACACGGAACCTTTCGCCACGAGGAGCACCACAGAACAAATAAAGCATCTTTCATTCTGTAACACACGACAATAGCAGCTTTCCTGGCTCTTAAGGCTAATCGTGGCGATGAATGATGATACGAAGGTGATGAATAGGCCAAAGACTTGAACCAAAAACCTTTGGTGACGAGTTCGCGAATCGAGCACCCAACGCACGCGCTGAAGCAAATTCAGAAACTATGGAAAACACGAACTGTCACGTGACGCACGACACGCCGGAACTCGATCAAATATTAGCCAGAAACAATTCCTGCAGTTATCGCGATAAATTTTCCTCCACACGTATGTCATTTTATCGGAAATTGAGCTTGCACACACTTCCTCTTGAAGCGAGTGATAGGCAGTTAATCGAAGCTATTTCCTGTCGATATAAACAGCTTATCGTGGTCTCTGTCACCATAAATTTCCTACAGGCTTAATCAGCTGCCTTGTATTAAAACAAGAAGACCATATGATTCTAGTTTCCTGTATAATTTGCAGTGCCTGCCGATATTTTCGTTATTTCGGCATATGTTTAGTCTTGAATGGTTTTCGGAATATTTAAGGGTTGCCAGCATCGTATAAATTTTCGTTCACCCCAAAAATAGATTTTCAAAGTGGTTGTGTTATGAAGGCACAGCATTCATATTATCTATATGATAGTCTGTTGGGAAACCTTTATTTCGATTTTATTCGCGAGTTGAGGTTAGTGGTCGACACGTGTCATCTAATATTCTTAGGAAACTATGTCCTCCTCTATCTCTGAGGGACACAAAAAATAGTGCAACAGCTTTTATTTGAGACCATTCAGTGCAGAAAATAGTGTTTCATCTGTGAGTGCAGTGTTGCCAGCTTGCAATAAACATTACTGTTTCATTCCATTCACTTCATATAGTTGGCATCAGTATGCTCTGATATGATTCTTGTGTTTGAGAATCGCCTGACAATTAATGGAAACCTTGAATTTTCAAATTTACATCTTCGATGTTTGTTCGTCTTCTGTTATAGGTATTTTCAGTTCTTACGGCGGGTGCTCTACAAACTGGAAAGTGAAGTGGAGAGCGGGGAATTCGCCGCAAACCAACCTGACAACAGCGGTGGCGCCGAGAGATACGACGTGGCGAAAATAAGTACTACTTGAACCTAGTTGTACTGGCTGCTGCGTTTCTTATCGCGCTGGGTTGGTCGCTTTCCCGCTCCCCACTTCCCTTGCCAGCTTCTAGAGCGCCCACCGTAAGAACTGAAAAGACCTATAAATCTATATTTGGCCATGCAAACAAGGTTCTGCCCTCCGCAGAACCTAGCCTAAACTCGATTGCAGATTTGTATTCCTGGTGGCCAGTGGCGTACATTGAATCCAAGATCTGGGCTATCTCACTGTCACATAGTCCTAGGATATGAATAGATATAAATTTACCAACTCCTAAGAAATCAGGTTGCCAACTCATAAGAAATCAGGTTGCCAACTCATAAGAAATCAGGTTGCCAACTCATAAGGAATCAGATTGTCAACTCATAAGGAATCAGATTGTCAACTCATAAGAAATCAGGTTGCCAACTCATAAGAAATCAGGTTGCCAACCCATAAGAAATCAGGTTGCAAACTCCTAAGAAATCAGGTTGCCAACTCATAAGAAATCAGGTTGCCAACTCATAAGAAATCAGGTTGCCAACTCATAATAAATCAGGTTGCCAACTCCAGAATCAACATCATCATCTCACTAATATGAATAATAATGTTTACAATTTCTGATCGATTCTTCTCCTGAATTTTATTCTCTAGACTTCAGGCTTAGCCTAGAATATACGCTCCTGCTGATGGCCTTCTAATGTGTTCTTGAATGTCGCACTGCCCCCTTTCTACTTTAAAAAATCAACCAATATCCAGGACGGTAGCCATTTCTGACTTCGTGTACGTAGTATACAGTCACGGGCACTTCTGAGTTATCACAGGCACATGGCAACCCACCAGTGTACGTGACTGTACATCCCTCTGACTTTGTGGTATTTATTTATTGAGCCTCAACAGATATAATTCTCCAATTACAGAAAATAACAATCTACCTATATAGACAGAGTAATATAAAATTAAACGATAGATGACTCCTTGTGCACTATTTTATCTGTTATATAGATTTAAATGCAATGAAGACTTATATCATGTACCAGAAACATAAATAAAGACATGTAGGTCTTCATGTAATCATTTTATTAAAATTAATGACTACTGATTGTGTGCAATTTGTTTGCAAGAAAACGTCCAGCACAAAGTAACTTATTTATTTCTTAAATAAGAGTAACTGTGTTACTTTTTGAACAAAGTAACCGACACTCGGTACAAGTTTATACTAAACTGCAACAATAAAATTTAAAATATTTACACATTTCAATACAGTAGACTTTAATATAACAAATTCAGTCCTCACATTAAATCCATCATTAGAGCAAGTGAGCGGATACTTGTTATATTCGTGTGTTTAGAAAAGGGGAACTTTCATATACAGAGAGTTCATGTAAGCCCATCTTGGGATTTCGGAAGTCGTGGCACAGGGTCCAAATCAACCACGGGGAAGAGCATTTCAATGAAAGGTCTAAATATCGAACCAAGTTACAGTGTAACAACGGACTCGTCTTTAGCAATTTGTGGGGCACTAAAAGCTTTCTTTTCAACTGAAGATCCAAAATTTATATACTACTGCCACCTAGCGGTAAAATTAGTAACTAAGCCACGGCATCTGTCTCTAAACAAACTTGTATACCCGTTGGCAAGCTTTCATCTCTTGTATGTGGGTTTTCTACAGTACGACCAAACTTCATAATCCAGAGGAACTTATGAAACATACTGTATTTATTTTTGTGGAATGGTGTATGTAAGTAAACGTCTACAACAAAAAAAGTCCTGTCTCACACTAAACCTTTGGCGGCTCAAGATAAAATTTTCACCCCCCCCCCCTACTTTTAACTCTGCCATCCATAACTTTCCACCCTCGCCCCCCCCCCAAATTTTCCTCGCTCAATAAAAACTTTCACCATAAAATATGTTTACGGTTTTAAGTAAGAAAATAATAGCTTTATTTTGTAAATGTTTAAGTGTTACTGTTAAAGAATACGTTTATTGTAGGTATGCATTTATTCAATACCTACATAATCATAACATCATTAAGCCTTGTTTCCATGATATGAAAAACTCAATATGCTGACCAAGGCAGTAATTTAATTTTATTATAAAACATAAACTAAACGTAACGTTTCAACCTTATAGCAAGGTCTTCTTCAGACTCTGCACCAAGTACAAATGTAACAAGGTACAAAACAGGACGATATATACACAAACATTACTCCCCTCCTGACTATTAGAAAGTTGTTCTGGAACATTCTAGCAGGTGGCTTGTCAACTGTACTTTCACCTAAAAGGCTAAACATATTAACTTCCATCTAGAATGTGGTTGGACTCATCTCACGCTCTTTTTCCTTCATTCTTCTTCCTTCTTCTCTCCTCTTTCGCTCTTGTCCTTTCCACTCTTTCTAACACCTTCTTCCATTCTTTGTTTATCTTCTGTCCCCCATTCCAGTTAATTGTGCTTTCTTCTCTATTACCTTGGCCTCCTTCCATTTTCTCACTAGCATTCTCTTCTCCCTTCCTATCTGCTTAGCCTCATCCCATTCTATGTTATGTCCTGTTTCTCTCGTGTGTTTAAATTTCGCATTTCTCTCTCTCTTAAGTCGTACATCATCCCTATGTTGTTTCAACCTGTCTTTCAGCCTCTTTTTCGTTTCTCCTATGTACACACTCTGACATTCTTTACATTTCACGTCCTAGATAATCCCTTCCTCTTCTCTGTTTTCCTTTTTCTTGTTTGCATTCTTCGCTATTTTAACATAATCATGTTAAAATAACCGCAATCTCTTAGCTTATTTTGCTACATGGTTTTGAAATATATTCATTACCGGTATGGTATGTGGCAGTCACCTAGCCCTTAAGCTGCCCGCATTAAACCATATTCCTTCTATACTGATCGCAACTCCAAATGGCGGTTGACCTTGATGGCTATTTCTGGCGCTTTCTTTCCCCCAATCATTTTCGGGAGGGGGGTCCGATAGGCGTCAACAAACTCAGTTGCGAAGTAAAAGCTGAAGGGATCACATCGCTCTCCCGAAGCAACGTTGTCAAGCGTACTTCTGTTTTTGCCAGTTGTCTTTATATGACTGTGTATCCGCCTGCATTCCGACATATCTGTGGTCCTTCCGGATACATAATCGTTCAGGATCACGTGTGCAGTTGTACCATCAACCCCCGCTGATTTCTGGTGCTGATCCGAGAAGACTCTTTATAGCTTTACGGTACGTTTGGCAACATGTGGTGGACCCAACGCTCATTTGTTTCGTCCCGCGAGCAACGTTCGGTACCTTGTGACTCGAAAATGCCCGATCTCAGTCGAATAAAATTCAACTGATAGCTGATTCGCTGTTTCCCATCCGCCACTTGGAGTAGAGCTCAGTATAGTATACAGAAATATTTGTTTAAAAATCTCGCGTCTATTTCAAAGCAACAGATTGTCCATAACTATACGCGTTTGAATTAGAAAACTGTCAGTGAACTTGTGAATCACCCTGAATTACGAATATTCAAGAGCACCTCTCGAATCAGGAGCATCTTCCCTTGCCACTGCGACCTCTCCAAACTCCTTAATTGATTCTAGGGTCTCCTCTGCCTCCGAAGTGGCCATCCTCGCTCGTGACGACAAACCAGGCCAGGGGAGGGGAAGAGGGGGCTATCAGAGAGAGAGCACGACCGAATCTAAGTGCCACGCTCCCACCATTCGTATCTCCCTCCTCGCGTTTCACTTAATTGTCGCTGGGCGGCGCTGGCTGCCCTGGGACATGATCCTGCTTCCCCGATAATGGCACGGACCTTAAAAATTAATTCCTGCAAGGTACGGGAGAGGTTATTCCCCCCTTTTCTCCTCTCCTCTTCTTATTAAGTCTTGAACAGTAATTCTCCCAACTTCTAGAAGTGCAAGGGCAAGCGATCGTAACCATTATCTGCAGCTAATGCAGGAGCTTGTTGCACTTGTGAACTCGACACGAAGTTTATCGTTGTACTCCACGACCAGGCTTTTTCTTTATATTAAGTGAACTGGTGTAGGAGTAAAATATAGGGTGTCCCAAAAAGAATGTACCATTTTCAAGTCAATTGTTCTCAACCCCATGACGTGGTATGAGCACGCTTTCTGCCACAAACTAAAGACAATTTCTCCAAGTTTTGTCAATACAGGGTCTCCGAGAATGAATGGTGGGGTTGGCCAAAAGATGAAGAAAGGCGAAGTATAATAAAGCATATCAATCAAAACAATTTAGGGGTTACTTGAAACCAATAGTAACGGACTTCGATCTGAAAGCATCCCCTTTCCGCCCCTGTAACAATGCGACAGCATCGCTGCTCACTCTGCAGTCCCTACGTGCATGCAAGAGCGTTCTTCCACTAATACGATTGGTTGCCCACACCCACTGTAGCAGAATGATCAGTTATCAGAATAGTTGGAGAAAAGAACCCATTACATTTTGACCTTGGAATCTCTTGAGCAAGTCCACTGCGCAAATATTAACTCGAGAAGGCTCGACCAATGAAGGCATAAGAGGAGAAATGAGTGCGTGGAGGAGAAAACTCAGCTGCAGCTACCAGTAGTTTGCAGCAGCACGTACTGCTTTGCTCCGTCCACTCGCTTTCTCCTTTTTTCTACCGTTTTCTCTTTTAAGATTTATTCATTTTATCTTTCTTTTCCCCTTCTGACTCTTATCTTCTCTTTCTTTCTTTTCCTTCCATCTTTCTTATCCAATTCTTCATTCCCTTCTGTCTTTATCATCTCTTGCTACCCTCTTCCACTATTTGTCTACTTTTTCGCTTTTATGTTTATTCTGTAGAGGGGAAAAAGAAAGAGAGAACGGTAGAGAAGAAAAGAAAGCGAGTGGACAGATCAAAGCAGTGCGCTGTCACGTGCCAGTTCCGACGACACAATGAGAAATGCAACGAAGAAATGTTTCCCGAGAGCGACGATAGATGGCAGCATGCCATATAAAGAAGAGCAGAGTTAATTGTAATAACTAGGAGCGGAGAAGAGTGATTATATATATTATAGTAAATGCAAAATACATAGAGGAAGA
Organism: Lepisma saccharinum; assembly: GCF_977018435.1. Lineage (NCBI taxonomy): Eukaryota > Metazoa > Arthropoda > Insecta > Zygentoma > Lepismatidae > Lepisma > Lepisma saccharinum. Next base: position 20,046,427 of record NC_139258.1, read on the forward strand.
GTATAAAAATTATAGAAGGAGTGAATAAAATGTTGTAAATAGCCAATTAAGATAATTAACAATTTGGAAAGTTAATAAGTGAGCAAATGAATATATATTGGAACGAAGAAGACAAGAGGGTGGGGAAACTATCTAACCCCCAGCTAGAAGTAATGATCCGTTGGGTTTACAAGCTTCGTTATATATTTTTCTCTGTATTGTGTACAGTTTTCAGAATATAGATCCGCATTTAACTATATCCTTTTGGCTATAAAACGCTTTCTTATTTGGAATTCTCGAATAAAGAACCTATCCTCTGAGATTAAGATATTTCTATAGCCGTGGTAAATAACATTTTATCTTACCCACGAATGGGGTGTAGCACGTGTCGCCCATACCGTGGGGCCTTTCCTTACCATACACGAAAGGGGGGTAGCAGCGCGCTGCTGAAAAGGGCTGGTGAGCTGAGTTTTCCCCTCCATGCACTCTCTTCATCGCCGCTTGCCGGGGTAAATGAATGTGGTACATTCCTGTTCAGATAAAGTAACACAAACTTCAACTGTTTAACCCTATAAAGCGTGTCCCTTTTGCTTTCCAAAACGAGAAGGCTTCTTAGCTGACCTTAGTGGCCCAACTATTGAGACTCATGCTTTCTTCATGAAAGGTTCTGGGTTCAAGCCCTAGCTTAATGGATCAGTTTGCACCAACAGTATGCTGTCGGCAGATCATTGAATGGCAGGAAGTGTATTAAGTTAAACCTTTAGTCTGTGCATCGCTTGAAGTGGGTGAATGTTCCAGCCTCGGGGATAGCTGGGAGTAGCACTGTAACAATGTTCCTCTTCCTTTTTCTGTTGACGAGATAACATTTCCCTTGCTCCACAGCTTCCCGAGAGCTGTGCAGGAAGATGTTACAGAAAAAGCTCTGCGAACTCATACGTTTCATTCCCAGCTATTCTAGCTTGCTCTATATCTCCACGCTTGAGTCAATATTGGATGAGGAGGATCACAAAGATGGCGTTCGTACTAGTACCGTTACTGCTGCCTGTCACGTGAAACAACACTTTTGCCTCACTTGGATGCAGTAAGGTGATATTGTTAATCATGTTTCCCCCTCTCGTGTTGCTTGGCTATAATGATTTCCGTCTCTCTCCGAGCGGTCCGTACCAGGGTGGGATTATTCTCACACCCTCTGTTGGAGGGGCTGGTAATTTGGAAGAAGTGGTGGATGCTCAAATAACTCTCACGCTACCACGAAAGAAAATGTGCTCCATAGCATCAAATGGAAAAGAATTCCTCTTTTTCATCTCTGTAACCATACATTTGTCTTTCTCTCACGCAACGCAAGCGCCGTACAAAAACATTAAATTTACATTCAGGATACATATGTGTGTGTTTACTTTGTCATGTGCTTTAGAGCAGTCCTTTTCTCCTCTTTCTTGTATTTCCTTCACTCGTTTTACAGTAATTCTTTATTCTCTACAGACCTCCCTTGTTAGAATATATTCTACGTGAGTTAATATATTATCTTTCTCTCTTTCTATACAGTTTCTAGAATCCCCCTACTCCAATGGACATGTGGCGGAGTGGTTAGCACAACGCACTATATGTCAGGGGTCCCGGATTCTATTTCGTTTCGGACATGGATGTTTGTGTTTGTTCCAATGAGATTACAGAAAACAGAAAATTGACATACGTAAAAATTGAGAAGATGTGAATAACGGGGATACTACGGCATAGGGTATTCCTTAAAAAAAAGTCGTTTGGGTGCATGACTACCGTGTGAGAGACCCAAGTGGGGAAGAACCGAAATTTTTTCCACCTGTTGAAGCTGCTCCAGCGCCCACCCAGCGTCGTATAAAGTGGGTATCTGGAGGGAATTCTGGAAGGGGGTAATTGATGCCAGGGACGTGGTGTTGATCACATCATCCCTACCTTCGACCATGATCAAAAAAGTGAGGGGCCCTAACTCCACATCCCCTATACGCCTTCATGGCGTCGCGCAAAGCACTTTATTTTGTAAGAAATATAAATATACGAAGACTTATATTATGTACCAGTAGCATAAGTAAATGATATGCTAGTCTTCAAAAATATGTTATTACAATTAATGATCGATTTGTGTAATTTGGTTGCAAGAAAATTTTCAGCAGAAAGTAACTGTAGAAGTAACTTACAGTTACTTTTGAAGTATATGTAACTGAGTTACTTTTTAAAACGAGTAACTGTAACTGTTACTTTTTTAAGCAAGTAACTCTAACTTATTACCATTTTTAAAGTAACTTTCCGAACACTGATCTGCATTATCTTTCTTAGCTTACTTTGCAGCCTTCCTTCATTATGATAGTTTTTTTTTCCTCCGCTTGTTTTATAGCATGTCTTTGTTATTTTCTTTCTCCGCTTTTTTATTGCATTTCTATATTCCCTGGTTTTTTCTTCGCTGGCTTTACAGCATTTCTTTATTTCATACATATATTTTTTTCATTGTTTGCATGATTTATTTATGTTTTTCTTTCGCCACTCGCTTTACAAAATTTCTTCGTTCAATTTTTTTTTTCCACTTCTTGTAGCATTTCTACTTTTCCTTTCTTCGTATGCTTCGAGGCATTTACTTTATAGGATTATTTCTCCGACTGCTTTACAGCGTTCATTTTCTCTACTTTCCTTTCCCCTCCTGCTTTTTATGTATTTTCATTCCTCACTTGCTTTTCTTTATTCTGTGTTTACATCATTTCTTTATTCGATTGTTTTGAAGCATTTCTTTATTCTATGCTTTTTCTTTTTCTTCGCGCTTTACAGCATTTCTTCATTTTGTACTTTTTTATTTCCTTTTTCTGTCTTCGCTCGGTTTACATGATTTATTTTCTCTCCACTATTTCTTGATTGATTGAATTGGTGTTTTAAGTCCACTTTATGCACAGTAAAGCTAATCGGGACCCTTTGATTACAAGGCAACGACGCTACCACTGCGCCATCAGGGAGGCCCACTATTTCTTGAATCAGTGATCCTGTCAGCAACTTCAAACTTGTTAGGTGGTACCACCTGTTGACGAACATTGCAGCGCTCAACTCGAATACTTATTTTGTAAATAAGTAAAGGCCATCGGAACGTGATGCTGATCACATGACCTCAAACAAAATTGGCCGATATCGTGAATACGTTAAGCCCTATTCCAGCATCCTCCTATGTTCGTTCATGGATCGGTGCAGTGAGCACGGAGCCGACCGCCGTGGTGGAGTGGTTAGCACAGCGCGCTGCGACGCCAAAGGTCCTGGGTTCGAATCGCGGTATGGGTGTTCTTTGTGACTGTCCCTTCATCAGTTTCATCATATCATCACTCATCGTCGTCTTCGCGATTAACCAAAAAGCGAAGTGAAATCAACAATCAAACACACACCTTACCTTTTACCTGGTCATGTACATTTCGAAGCACACTCACCTCCGGTTTGGGAAATTTCGTTTGACCCTTTTAGCGGTCTCAATAAATCCACGTATCGAAGCTGATGGAGCCCTGAGGTTGACATGATCAAGGACGGAATTACGTTTTTACACCTTTTTTGGGAGTTCCGTTGTTTTTTTAGGGACAGATTTATTTAAGGGTTGAAGGGCGCAGATTACATTGCACCGTAAAAGAACCTGTAAAATCTTCCTTGCCCCGTAACTCTTCCGTGAGGCCATAAACAACAGGCTGCTATAGGAAGAAGCCTTCCGCACTGCGGGAATGCTATGCTGGCCTTTGATGGCCCGCTTCGCAACTTACAAAGGGAATTAAATACTTAGTGTATCTATATTTCGCACAATTTCAGCAACTTAACAGGGATGTTGCCACCACGCTCTTTTAATATAGTTTTAACGATTGCCGATATGAATAGCTTGCATGAGAAATTTTCAAACGAGAAAGAAAAAGAAGAATGAATGCGGGCGAGAAAAAGAGAACAACAGACACAACGGGAAAAGATTAATAAGGAGAATAGGAATACAGGACGAAAGGAAAAAGAGGAAGACAAACACAAAAGCGAAAAAGTAGATAAATATTGGAAGAAGAGAAGATAAAGACGGAAGGGGATAAATAATGTGATAGAAAGGAGGGAGAAAAAGAGAAGACAAAGACAGAAGGGAAAAGAAAGGGATAAAATGAATAAACCGTAAAGGAGAGAAAGGGTAGAAAAAGAGAGAAGATAGAGAGAAGAGAAAATATAGAATATGATAAAAAGAGGGAAAGAGAAGAGAAATAAATATAAGTTTGAGACGAAGGGAATAGAGAAAAATAGTGGATAGAGGAAAAAGAAGATAAGAGAGAAATAGAAGGAAATAAAAATCTCATAAAAAGAGGAGAGAAGCAGAAGATAGAATGGAATAAAAAAAATCGAAAAAGAGAGAAAGAGAAATATAGAAAGAAGGAAATAAAGAAAAGGATAAAAGGGAGAGGTAAATAAAGAACGTGATCAAAGAGAAAAAATGGAATAAAGGAGAAGATCAAAGGAAAAAGAAGAGAGAGAAAGAACGTATAGAGGGATAGGAAGAGAAGATTGTCAATCTCGAAATCTATATTACGTTACGACAAAATGAACATTTGATGTACAAATATATCGTTCCAATAATTAAAATTTAAATAAAACATACAGAATGAAATGATGCAATAAGCAGATGTTCGGGAAAATGAAATGTGACAAATTGCAATTTTCTGCTGGTTTCATTTAAGTCACACTGAATTAAAGAAAATATTACAAGTATGATTTTACATTGTACATATGTAAAGATTGTAAACAGTCATGATCCAACGTGTATATGATGTCTGTAATGTTTCCTATTAGCAGAATTAACATTAATAACTTCCTGATGTAAAATTTCATTTTTTGACTTAAGTGTTTTTTCCCCGAACACCCTAGCTATGAAAGTGTAAGATGAAGGAATGATATCAATCATGTGAACAGGTGTAAGTACAGCTGACCGCTCAGGAGAAGATCCCTGACGGAAGTGAAGTGACGTAGCGGAATGGCGACTACACTATTAGGGTCGTGGGTGTGCACCCTGAGTGAAAAACACATGTGGGCTCGCTGTATTACCGGTGCAGCGACGCAAGTCGTTTAGGGTTACCAGAAGTTCTCTTTTACCCGGACAAATCCTGTTTTTCGGTTACTAAAAATGCTCCGGGCGGGTTTTTAGGAAAATTTGGAAATAACCGATTATTTGGGGTGTAGACAACTGCTTAACTTTAAGATTAGTAACAAAATGTTATTTGTAAACAATTGTTAATATTTTTTCAATTTTCAATTTCAAAGTAAAGAAATATAACTCTCTCAGTTGCAAGCGCAAAGAAAATAAACTTTTCTTGCAACAAAGAAAAATTGTTGGACCTTTGCGTCTCTTCTGTTGTCACCGCCGCGCCGCGTGAGGTTTTGATTTGAAAGCATTTGTGACATCTACCCCGGCTCTTGGTGAGCAGCAAGTTTCTGACAATAGGTAAGAATATGCAATTAGGCGGAGCTTAATTTGATTTGAGTTTCATGACAGAATTCAGAAATAAACAGTATTTTTTTAACTGCCGCACTCTTAGTTGTTACGTGGCAGTGGAGAAGTGAAGTTCTATCGATCAGCGATCTGAACCATGCCAAAATGCAAATGTGTTTTTAGTGACGTCTTGCAGAAACGGTTTCCTGACTTTAGGCCTGGAAGAAAAAACTCCGAGGCAGAATGTCAATTTATGTTATTCTTTTAAAGTAAGAGACCAAGCTTCACAACCGTATAATACGAGGAGCATAGTGAATAAATATTAGAATATTCAGACATTTGCCTACAATGAGGCTTATTATTAGTTATACGGAAAAGGTGTAAAATCATTTTACAGGGGTGTGTGATCTATAAGCCCACCAAAACACCAGTAAGCACAAAACGTGTGTCTTCGTCTAAAGTTAACAACACTTTGCAATCTAAAAATGCCTTCTTTTTTAAAGTTTGTCATCTGGCAACCCTAAAGTCGTTGCCGTATATTCTTTTTAAAATTCTTTGAAATACAGTCTAAATGATGCACAGGATAAGCAATACAAAAGTATTCTGGCCACTGAAAGAAAAGTAGCAAACTGTTGCTGCGTACACACGCTCTGCGTGATTGACGCAAAGCAACTCCCACGCACTTCGAAAAGCCGTAGCGGAAGGCTTTCTGCTACCCCTAAAATCTGCAAATCTTCACACCCGCTCCCCGTCACCCCTCGTTTGGGGATCTTCTCGTGAGCGGTGAGCTGTACCATATACCTTCTCGCAAATAATAGCCTCATCCTACAGCAATAAGTCTATGAGGGCAACATTTGAAGAGCAGACCTATTATGCCAGTGCATTGCTTCTCTTGCATCATTACGCATTACCCCTCAAAACTATTCGATACGGGTTAAATTACACTTTGGTCCATCAGCGGCAAATGGCCACACAAAACACTCTACATTGCTCTCGAAGCCTGTTGTTAAAGAGGCTGGAAAAGCCGAAAACAACAGTCGTATTTCACGTCGAAGCTCTCTAGGGTTTTCTCGAACAGGAAAAGTTTGTCTAAAAACAGTTGATCCTCAAACAACGAAGCTATTTAGGGTATCGTGTTTCGTGGTAACGTAAACCTTCCTTTGTACTTTCTCTCCCATGAGAGGGGGTACGTCTGTGGTGGAAGCACAGAAATCCGATATCCCAGAAATTGACGCCACGTAATCATCGCGGATACAGACTCATTTGTCATCGAGCAAGACAAAAACAAGAACTAGTTTGTGTTTGGGACGCCCCTGGAATCTTCTCGTCTTTGCGGAGGTGGAGAAACGGCAACGCGAGATGAGAATTAGTGCTCGCAGCATCCAATTAAGTCTGGACCGTAATCAAATTAGCCTCTTGCATTGTCCTGATTGCAGACGGTGGACATTTCTGACAGATCGTCTCTGCCTAAGATCTACCCACCCGAAACAATCTTGCGGTGTCTGTAAATTTCAGCAGAATAATTCCGCTCCTTCCTTTGCTAATGGTCTTAAGCTTGTTTCTCAATCTGTGTTGCTGTCTCTTCTCTAGCTCCTCCCCTTACACAGAATCTCACTATGCTTTCTTAAAGTCACGTAAGCTGGCGCAACAGTCGCTTTGAATTAGCATTTTGTGGGTCTTCATTTCTAGAAACTATCAAATCTTCAGATTTTAGAGATATCTGCATGTTACTTTAGATCAGGGTAACAGTTCGTTATATCAGAGACACATTACAATCGGATATTTTGTGTTTCTCATGGTTCGTACTTACGAATTGTGTATTGCGGAACATAGTTGAAGGTGTCATTATGCTTTTTACACGAAAATAACATCGATTTTTCACATTACGAGTAATTCATTTGGTTTCTTTCTTCCGTTGCGGAACATACAATATGGCGCGCACAGCTGTGGATCATCGCGCGTCGTGCTTGTGTTTTGTCGATTTGGAGTGGGTATGCAGTGTTTCAACCTTCTTAACCGAAAAATACCTATTTTCGTGTTCATTATGTCATCACAAACCATTGACGGATAGCCCCAAAAAAACATTCACGATAGCCGCACAAACCATTGATGGATAGCCCCAAAAATTATTCACGGTAGCCCCACGAACCATTGACGGATAGCCCTCAAAACCCATTCACGATAGCCCCAAAAACCATTCACGATAGTCCCAAAAACCATTCACGATAGCCCCAAAAACCATTTACGATAGTCCCAAAAACCATTCACGATAGCCCCAAAAATATTCACGATAGCCCCAAAAACCATTCACGATAGTCCCAAAAACCATTCACGTTAGCCCCAAAAATATTCACGATAGCCCCAAAAACCATTCACGATAGCCCCACGAACCATTGACGGATAGCCCCAAAAACCATTCACGATAGCCCCACGGACCATTTCCGGCAAAGTTGGGTTAGGTTAGGTAAGCCTAGTTAAAAAAATCCTCGTAAAAAAAAGGCACGTTTGGAAACACTGGCGAGACTGCGTGACTTTCGACGCTCGCGCCATCTCCAGGTACATAATGGAAACAACGGCATAATGTTGTCGTTTTGCACAAAATGCAAGTTTATTATATCCAAAGTGGTTATTTCTTGTTGTGCAGCATTCTACCTTGAGAAAATACCTCCACGAACTTTCAAAATGCTACAGAAACCCATTTCCGTAAGTAGTTTTTTTCTGTAAAAATGAAGAAATGTGTCTCCGATATAACGAACTGTTACCTACATCACTTGTTGTCTCTCACGGGCCACATCAAGTTAATTTACCATGTGTTGAACTACCATTTTATAGGCCTACCACTGCATCAAAGTTCATGTTTATGGCTCTTCTCGTTCTGAGATACTGATAGTTGGCACTGTGGCAATGGACACGATTGGCTTATCAACTTAGCTGATTAATGTCCCTTCTGTCCCACAAATCCCCAAGGGATATCCATTGGATATCCACAATGTCCAGATCATATCCATGGATATTATGGATATACAGTTAGGCATATCTAATTCTGGATATCCATTGGGCGTCCATGGAATATCCAGAACTGGATATCTAAAACTCGTTCAATTCTGGATATCCAATACAGAGCTACACCCTGTCCCAGCAATCTCTGGAGCTAGGCGGCGCATAGCGGAATAGAATGGGGAGCAATCGAGTGGGGGAAGCGAAGCAATACACGCTGCTGTAGCTTCCCCTCTATGCAATCCCCTTCCTCTCGCGCGTTCATTGGTGGAGCCGTCTAGCGTCACTACTTGTACAGAGACTTGTTTTCGTTCGCCTGCTTCAGAGATAGTTGGGACAGACTGTAGATCTTGTACTTGTACTCATCCAATTCTGGATATCCAATACGTAGCTCGTCCAAAACTGCATGTCCAATAATGGATTTAAGCACGACGTGTTTCGGAAATTAGATAATGAACATAGATATTTATTCATATTTTATCGTGTAATTGAAACAATCATTGCATATCCAGAACTACCGATGGATGTTTTTTGGACATTTGTGTGATGTATGGGATGATCCCAAAACTACCATAAGTAGGTTTGAAGCAACATTAATTAAACTTGAATACATTGAGTCTTGATAAACTATATGGCCTTCAATTGGTTATTGTGCCGCTGGAAAGCGTGAGCGCGTACCGGCTGGAAGTACACCGCTTGCCGAAGAAATCGAATCCCACTTTCAAATGTAGGTTCAGTCAGGACTAGACTATAAAGTGGACTAAAACAAAATATCTCTCTAAAATGAACTACCCAGCGTAATGGTGAATATAATAATGTTGAGTTGAGTTCGTGTTTTAAGTCCACTTTATGCACAGTAAAGCTAATCGGGACTGGACCTACAGTTTAAAGTGGGATCCGAACCACAATGTGCCTCCTCCGGGTATCGAACCCGGGACCCCTTGATTACAAGGCGACGACGCTACCACTGCGCCATCGGGGAGGCTCTAACATAATAATGTACCGGGTGTCCCAGAAGTCCTTCCCTGATTACAAACTTTATTCATATCCGCTATATGCAAGGTAGAGATGTGAAAGTGGTGCCAAAATGTTGGAGAACTAACCAAGTTTATTTGTTGCAGGTTTGAGTAACGTGGCTGTAGTGTAGCAGTGTCAGTGCCCAGAAAACCGGAAATGTTCACAAATCAGGAAAAAGCTCAGCATGTCCTCTGGTATCACGAGACCCGGTCACCAATAACAGTGCAGAGGAACTTTCAAATGTACAGAATTCTTTCGTTTAGAATATCTGCCATTATTAAGTTGGTATTTAAAAAATGGAATTTATCTTCATTCCCAAATTCTGTCAAGTCCAAGAAACATTGTATGGAAAGATGCCACCCAATGTCAAGAGCATTAATTCCGGATTCCTTGGCACTGACACTGCTACACTACAGCCACATTACTGAAACCTGCAACAAATAAACTTAGTTAGTTTTCCAACATTTTGGCACCACTTTCACATCTCTACATTGCATACAGAGGATATGAATAAAGTTTGTAATCAGGGAAAGACTTGTGGGACACCCGGTATATTAACTCAATATACCTGTAATACCGGCTGGTCGCGAATTGAGGGAGCACCTTTTGTCACTCTGTAACTTCTGTATTAATTGAGCTAGTATTTCTGTTTGCTTTTTATCTTTCTTTACACATATGAAAAATTTAGCTGACACAGCGGAAGAAGTGAATGTTGTTTACAATGGCAGCAAGTCGCCTAAGTATTGAGCAGCGTGTCAAATGTGAACGTGTATTTTTCATCATCAATAACATGTAGCTGAAGTTCAGCGACGAATGCTGCAGGAATGTGGACCTCTAGCCCTTAAAAGTGACATTATCTCAAGAATGAACAAGTTATTTGATGCAACCGGAAGTGTTTCAGACCTGAAAAATCTGGTAAGCCACAAACAGATAGAACGTAAAAGCCAATTACGTCTTCAAGCTTGCATTGATTTGAATGGGACTTAAATTGATAATTATGTGGAAAACATAAAATTGTCATTGTGGTGTCAAGCCACTATCTTCAGAAAATAAAGAAGTTGCCAATATTATAAATATGTTCTCATTGTTAAACGTAAATGATCAAAAGGTGCCACCTTAATTCGTGACCACCCTGTACAACGAAACTTAAATTAGAATGGACGAGTTGTATCTTTGCGGGTGAACCTTGACGACGACTGGCTGCGCAGTAGCAAAGGGAGGAGCTAACGGCTGCCTTAACCAATGGGTGTCATTCTCCTCTAACTTTGTAAGAGCTGTCGACCACTCAACGGCGAGTACGTAGCATCTACGGACATGTATCTGCGCGAATTAGTCAAGGTCACCCGCAGAGATAGAGCTCGTCAACTCTAATATCAACAGGAGACATATTATGCGTGTGAAGCAAACAGTAACAAACAAATGAACATCTCTGGACAGTCAAAGACAGAGAGGTTGTTTTTCATTCACCCAAAATATATTCCATTTATATTTTACCTCTTTATATGGTTGGCGCAGTGGTAGCGTCTTCGCCTTGTAATCAAGGGGTCCCGGGTTCGATTCCCGGTGGAGACACATAGTGGCTCGGATCCCACTTTAAACTGTAAGTCCAGTCCCGATTAGCCTCACTGTGCATAAAGTGGACTTAAAATAACAATTTAATCAATTAATATTTATATGGTCAACAATAAGTTGTAAAGCAAAGTAATGATTTTAAATTATTTTGACAAATGCTAAATAAAAGACACAATTTGTAATTTGAACAATATTTGTTAGATTGTACGTACGAGTCACAGGCGCCAACATTTTATGACAATGGACTTGGTAAGCTTGTTCCTCGCTATGACAAGTGCCTATACTTGTACGGCGACTATGTCGAAAAGTAGTGTAAGAGTGTCGCTTCAAAATGCCCTATAATAAAAAACATGTCTACTTTCACTTGTCTTTTTATTCCAAAACGTGAGTTACTTTCTGGACAACCCTCGTATTTTAATTTTTAGAATTAATTTTAGGGCAAAGCTGCATGCGTATTTCTAAGGTTGTGAGGTTATAGAACTCAAAGCGCTGTGATTAATATTTGTTCTTAATTTTCTTCCAGGGTCCTTTGTGCATTGGAAGTTAGCGAAACGCCCACCTCAAGGATATTTTTCGCGAAGAAAGGTCAGTTGACTCTTAGTTTTTATTTTCGCGTTGTAAAGTCGCCCTAATAGATGTTTATTTTGGCTGCGAGCGGCGGTCCTGTGATTTTATGGTTGGCAACATCACGTCGACATCTCCGACATGCTCTATGGCTCGTTGGTAACAACGAAACGCATGGAAGCTCGGGAACATCCCGTAGACAGTACACCAGAACCGTTAAATTGAACCGCTCGATATTGTAATTATGGCCAATCACGAACCGCCAACCGACTCTGCTCCTTGTATGAATTTTATCAACAATTGTTCGTTATTAGTATGTAAGCTTAATTTACCAGTGTTCGTTGCTTAATTTACCTTTTATACGAGGAGGTATCAAAAAGTTTTGCCTGTTGAGGTATAATTTGTTTAATAATTAAAAGATTGAAACAATGAACATACATATAGTTTGCCTGTAGTATCCTCTACTCAGAGTTACCCTTCCACACAGTTCCCATCACGTTCGATGGATTTGTGCCAGCGTTTTAACCAGCCCTCAAAACCAGTTTGGAAAAATTCCACAGAACATTCCCTGCTCTAACCACTGAGCTACCGAGCCGACCTGGCCTCGCCTGATTTTTCGCTATCGCTGTTTTACCTGCGTGGAATCGTATCTGCCGGCTCGGTAGTTCAGTGGTTAGAGCAATGGCCTGGGATGCCAGAGACACGGGTTCGAGTCCTCGTCGAGCCTGCATTTTTTCGCTAAAAATTTGTACATAGTAAATCTCCTGCGTGTGCCTAACCTACAATCCATTTTTATATATATAGATTTATAACCCGACTGAAATCCTAGAAAGAAAACAATTTGTATGCTATCAAAATTGACAATTTTTGAAATTTATTTTTCATTTGACAACATTGAGGATTTTATTTTTCGGAAATGGATCACAGCTCTCGCGTACGCAGAATTATTTTTCGGGAGGGGCTGGAATTGTAAAGATGGACAGCTGGTTTCTAGTGGGCGGTATTCACAATAAGATTGCTCCTATATTTAGAGCTTTCCATTCTCAAAAATGGCAATTGGGGGCCATCTAACAGGGGGGTTACATTTACAACTATGGTTTTTCCAGAGTTCTTCACTGCTTTTATTTGAAAATGTTGATTTTTTCTCAAAATTTTGGAGAGGTGCGTACGTCAGTGGATCATAGTGAAAAATATTTCGGGGCAAGTTGAAAATGATAGCAAGTAAGCATTATGTAAGTAATATATATATATATATATATATATAGAGAGAGAGAGAGAGAGAGAGAGAGAGAGAGAGAGAGAGAGAGAGAGAGAGAGGAAAGTCACCAAAACTGACATAGGGCTCCTAAACCGACACACCCCATTTCACAGCCGAGAAGTACTGTCACTTTGCTGTAGCAGGGTAACTCTATTCTTTAGGCTTCCAAGATACTGTGCGGCCAGTGAAACTCCCTCTGTGTGTAGGGAGAGACTTTTTTTTTTGATGATGTCAATACTTTTGTTTGTGCATAACACTATATTATTCATACTGGAAGGATGAGTAAAATTTTACAGATTTATCAGCTAGATAGAATAACGATTCCGAACATGTATTTCTTTTAGTTGTAAAGATGTGGCATTTGTAATTGGTATCCCTAAACCGTTGGGCAAGATGAAGACACCTTAGTTGTAGGCTTACCATACGTCCGGGATAAGCCCGGACAGTCCTGGTTTTTAGTGCTGTCCGGGGTGATGTCCGGGATTGCAAAATGTCCGGGGTTTTGAGAATATGAACATGAAAATAGCTACCGGTATTGAATATTCACGACCAGAATTTAAGACAAACAAGCCATTTCTGAAAAAAGTCATGTCTAGTGAAAAGTTCAACTCAGTCAACCAACAGATAATGCTACCTAGAACAGAGAGGTTTCCTAAACATCAGAAAATGTATTATTCAATTAAACATTTTAAATTACACTGTTCGGCAAAATTAAACTTTTTGTCGCTCCCATGAACCAAATTAGGTGATTCTTATAGAAGTCGAGCTCCCGAGCTCGAATCCGCAACCCGTTTTTCTCCAAGACGTACCAATTTTGAGGGAGGGGTGGGGGTGGGTTTCAATAACCACGCAAAGGTGCTATTCTCCCCCCATATAAAATTGCATGCTATCATCAGAATTTCAATATAAAACAAGTAGATACAACTACATAAAGAGTAAAAGTTCAACATTTGCATGTCAATTGGTGTTCCTGCTCCTCTTGTAATTTGTACAGGGTGTCTCGCATGTCGCATTCCAAAAGAAGTCGGCCAACATATTCACACTCCATTTCCCACTGTAGCGCCTCTCCATGGTAGCTATTTGTTGATGAAACCTTTCACCGTGTTCATCGGAGATCTCACCCAAGCTGTACTGTTGAGGGAAGAAGTCCAAGTGACAACGCAGGAAATGTAACTTGAGGGACATATTACACCCCATGGTACGAAATGAAGTAATTAACCTGCCCACAATGTCTTTGTAATTAGGTGACTTATTATTCCCGAAAAAATTACTCCACACGTCTCGAAAGGCCTCCCTAGCCTCACGTTCTACATCACTCAGCTTAGAAAGAAATGTAGGATCCTTCAAAACGTCTCTGATTTGAGGCCCTGTATAAACACCTTTTTTCACCTTGGTCTCGCTAAGTCTTGGGAACAGTTTTCTGATATGAGTAAATGCTTCACCATCCCGCTTCAGGGCCTTGACAAATACCTTCATTAGACCTAATTTTATATGGAGAGGTGGTAAGAATACTTTCTCCGGATCCACAAGAGGTTCATTAGCCACCTTCATCTCTCCTGGGACTAGTTGGTTCCTTGGTGGTCATTTTGTGATGGTATACTGCTCTTTGGCTCGACTGTCCCAATGACACAAGAAACAGCAGTGTTTGGTGTAACCTCCTTGCAAACCGGTGAGGATGGCAATAACCTTAAGGTCAGAACATACACACCACTTAAACTGTTCGTAATTTAATTTCTGTAGTAGGTTCCGCATGTTCTCGTATGTTTCTTTCATATGCACAGCATGAGCAACAGGGTAGGCAGGATATTGATTGCAATTGTGTAGTAACTCTGCCTTCAGGCTAGTCCGCGACGAATCTACGAACAGTCTATATTCTTCAGTGATGTAGTCAAATTTCAGTTGTTCCATAAGCGACGGAATGTCACTGCAATACACCAAATCACCATCCTTTGTAAAATTAGGCTCACCTCTCTTTTTCTGTACAGCGATATATTCATATCTCGGTCAAGTATATTCCATTGTTGAAGTCGTGATGCAAGCAACAGGGCCTTGGTCTTCGGAAGGTTTAAGTCTCTGATCAGATCATTCAGTTCTTCCTGACTTATCACATGTGGTTCCTTAGTGTCAGACACTAGGGCGTAGTGGGGATCTGAATGCGTACTCGAAGATTGTGCAACATCCTGACAAGTCGCAGGTTCTTCGTCGGATGAAACACTGCTCAATGTGTATGAGTCTGGTGGTACGGGTACAGGCAGAACAACATCATGTGGGACAGGTCTCCTCGCGGAATCCAAGTCAGGATACTGTATTTTATGCTTAGTGCCTTTTCAGAAACCTGTAATATTGGTCAGGCAGAAGTAACAGTCTGCAACATGATCCCGGGGCTCGCGCCAAACCATAGGTACGGCGAATGGTATCGATTTATGTGTACCTTTTAACCATCCTTTTAGAGTACGCACACACGAGTTACAACTTTGTTTGGGAGCCCAATCGCGATCCTGGTCGCCGACTTTACACCCAAAGTACAGGTGGTACGCTGTCTTTGGGAACGGTGACAATGCCCTACTTTGCCCCTTGAAGACCACTTCCCCACATATGTAGCAGAATGAATCTACCGAGTTTCTGCAAGTTCGTGGTATTTTGGTTTAACACAAATGTCAATATTTCACGCAGAAATATTTTTCCTTAACGATATAAACAGACACAGAGTAACGCGACTCTCTTACACCACGATCACCTCGGAAGTAAAATATCTGCTTCATGGGACAACGAGGTGGATGTCTTGGCACCTTTTTCCAGCCACATCCTGTTTGTCGTCTAGACAAGGGGGTGCCAACGAATGACTACAAGTTGATTACGAATCCTTTTACCTTGAAGGAAGCCGAGGTGACAGTGTAGGAAGAGTGTAACGAAAATAAAACGTTGAACTCCAATGTACACAAATAAGGCTGTCACACATAGTTAAAAACTGTAAGATACCATTCATTTTAGAGCCAGTCACTTATGGCTCATGGGACATCGTGAAAATATTTCTTCCAGCAGTAATGTTAAAATGCAATATTATTCACATTTTTGTTTTGACATTTATCTGGAATTCTCAAAATATGTGTGTTGTGGCAGAATTCACTGGTTTTTTTTTGAGTGAGTGGGGTGTATTTGGAATTTTTTTCTATTTCGGGGGGGGGGGGTTGTGGGGGCAGGTGAAAGAATGTTCCTAGGATATAGTAACAATTCTTGGATTGAGGTAAAAATACACAATTATGCATTCCAAGCATAAAAAAATACAATTTCATTAAAAAATACAATTTTTCGGTAAATATTTTGGAAAATGCCCCCTAAAAAAACCTTACGTGCTGGAACTTTTTCAATGCGATATTCGTAATCAGCGACTCGAAATCTATAAGGTACACCCTGTAATCCTCGTGGGAGGATTTTCATGCCGATCAGTGTTAATTGATTGATTTTAGATAATAATGTTAATATTTTTTCTTGTGCAATTTATAGTTTAATGTTCCAATAAAATATTAAGGCTTTTAAGTAATTTCAATTTATTTTTTGTAAAAAAAACAACTAAAATTTAGCAGTAACGAGTTGATCGCCAATATGTCCTGGGTTGGACCCAAAAATATATGATAAGCCTACTTAGATGCTGAATGTATTTTGGTGAAGGACTTTATTCTGAAGATGGCAGTGGTGAATGGATAAATAATACGTATCATATGCTATTTTTGGGCTCGTGTTCAATATGCAGATGCAGAACATGACCCATACGTCTGTGTTGTCTGTAAATGACTTGCCATTAAGGGCTAAATAGTCCAAAGAATTTACAGTTGTGTCATGTTGATTAAATGAATTGCTTTATCTTCTAATGTGTGTATGTGTGTGTTTGTTCAGGCATAACTCTCGAAGGCCTGGAGCGATTTCAACCAAACTTGGTACACGTATCACTTGCAACCTGGAAAGAAATACTGTGGGGTATAACATCCCTAGGGGTGAGGATAGGAGGGGGTGACATGTAAAAATAATCGAAAAATGACCGATATTAGTGTGGAATCCATAGTTTTCGGTGTCGCTAAGATAAATAGTGACACTCCCAATGCCGTTCAATTCCAAGTTCATTTTACACTATAGTTAGAATTCATTATTTTCCTGTCTAATAGAAGATTGAGATAAATAAATACCCGGGCAACGCTGGGCAATCAGCTAATTCTCTAATATAAGGCATTAAAATATTAATCGGTATATTTGTTTGTGTTGCTTTGTAATTTAAGTCCTTATTCAAACAGGTATGTCGGTTTAGGAACCCATTTCCTCAGATGGCATAATTGAACCTTTTGTGACAAAAACTATTTTACGATACAAGATGTAGTTGTAATAGACATTGTTATACAGCTTATACTTGGGCATAGAATTGATGTATACATTTATGTATTCCACTTCGGAAAATTCCTCCTACTCCGAGTTAAGAGTAAAACACAAAATGGAATGTCGCTTTTGGTGACTTTCCTCTATATACCGGGTGGTCCAAAAGTCCCTGAACGGTCACATATCGTGAGAAATACACATCGAATCGGAAAACGAAAAAATACGTGTTGAATAAGCGAAAGAAAGCTATTCAATGATATCACACTTGATTCCCCACCCCCGCCTCCTGTGGGTGGGGCGAGGGCAACTGTGACATTTTAAATGGGAACACCATTTTGTATTGTAGAATCGGAAAGAGGACTTCATTCCGAGTCCAACGAGCTATCAACCATCCTCCTAGCTCAATTAGCAACGAAGATATGGCGATTTTAAATTTTCGGGAAAAAAAGTGAAAATTTTATAAAACCCGAAATTTTTTATAAGGGACGTATCTCTGCCCCTAATTTAGCTAGAGTAAAAGCGATTGCAGATTCGGAATTTGCAAGTCAAGGGGTCTACGATCACAGGCAGATTCCGGAAAACGAAAAAATACGTGTTTAATAAGTGAAAGAAAGCTATTCAATGATATCACACTTGATTCCCAACCCCCGCCCCCTGTGGGTGGGGCGGGGGCAACTGTGATATTTTAAATGGGAACCCCATTTTGTATTGTAGAATCGGAAAGAGGACTTCATTCCGAGTCCAACGAGAACATCGTCAACAGAACATACAACAGAAGTGCTTCTTCCATAAAATATTGCACGAAATGCAATCTACACGTTCAATCGCACTGAATATAGTCTTAATTTCTTCTTCTTCCTTTATTTTTCTCCTTCTTTGTTTAATTCTTGCCTGAAATCAGTGATGTGCGTCTACGCGTAAACAACGATAGTCTACATTCTACACGTAGACTATTTTATACACGTAGATTACGTAATCTATGTAAACAACATGGCGAAAGGTGATAACTTAGCAAAGGGCGACGTGGAATTAAAAGAAAATTATACTGCTTATCAGTTGCTGATGTGTGAAGAGAACTTGTCATACTCTATCTTCCAAATTCGAACAATTTCTCACCTAGGAAGAAACCTAATATAGGAAATATTCTAGTGTTTTATGGGAAAAAGACCACTCTTGCCTCACGACTGCCATCTGTTGTTGTTTTTTGCATACTTTTTATCTTCCTCCATAGTTGATAATAGAAGAGAAGAGAAATTTTGTTGTAAATAGGATTCTTTTCATATCGTTAGGAACCAATACAGTTGAAAATGTCACTTTCCTTTCATGAAACCCTTGAAAATTAATTCTAATGCACTTTAGATTGTCTACGTAGTCTATGTAAACTACAACCCAATGTAATCTACGCGTAGATTACGTGTAGACAACGCATGTAGACGTAGACTTATAGTCTACGGCACATCACTGCCTGAAATACAACAAATGTCAAACAACAATGGATTAAAAAACGCATCGATTGTTGTATTGAAAATCAACAAAATAAAGCCATCATAAATAATCACAGAACATTAGGTTTATTACTACAATGTTACGGCCATTTGTACGCCATTGTTGTAATCGCCTGTTGCTATCTAGGGCCAGGCTACGAGTATAGTGTAACATTCTGGAGCCAAAACAATATCTTTGATCATGTTAGGAAATGACAAGTGTAACCCACATAGGGGTATCGCGGCCTGAAGCAACTGCCGAGGTGAGACACACGAGTGGGTATCACGGCTTCATGAATGACGATACTTGAGACCCACTTTTGGGTCTCATGGCAGTCAACGTGTTGTAGGGCCAGTCCCGATTAACCTATATGTGCATCAAGTGGACGTAAAACAAAAATTCAAACACAGAAATATGTTCAAATAACACTTCACTACATACAGCTTTATCAACAGCGTTCTCAGGACAAAAAGGACGCAATGTCGCTTTACGGATTACTATCTTAAAGTGGAGGCTTAACAAATGTGTACAGAAGAAGCAAAGAGTGTGTAATCGAAAAGAACCTACAAGTTTATTGCTTTCTCATGTTTGCTATTTGCTCTGTCCTCCAACTTTCTGATCCAACGGAAGAATAAGTGTATTTGTCTCGAAGACAAAAGAGAAGGAATAGTGTAAATTCTCCTTTCAATCCATTCCAATACCTTCTCTTTTCCTTTTCTAACTCTCCATTTCTTGTGTTATCTTATTCGCTTCCCATCGGATGCAATCCCTGCCTTCCTCTCCACAGCGCCACTCTTTGCTTTCATCTACCCCCTGGGGAAGACACTCAGAAAGGAAAATGCACGTATAATTCTATTCTTTTGTAGATCTCGGAAATTGCCCCATTGCCGTTGAACTAAGATTAAACTCAACTTTCTCGAATGGAAACAATAAATTGATTTTTCTTGCAATCCCGCTTTCTTTCTGCTGTTTAATTTTTCATTGTTGTCTGACAATGGCGTACACTCTGTGTCTTTTGTTTCCAGATAATCGTTTTTCCGTGCTTGAATCGTAAATTTTAGTCCGGGCGCACTGCTCCAGGATCTTATGAAACTTCTGACACGTCGCCCTTCCGAAGTGTCAACTGCAACGTGAAAGATTTATATTTTACGACGAAAAGTTTTTAATCTTGTTTTAAAGGGTCTGGAAAAGTGTTGGAACAAATCTGCAATTTCTGTTGTTTTTTTTATAGGGCAAAGAGCGTTCGCTGCTTTTTATTGTTTTCAGAAGAAGAATCGTGATGTATTATTTACTTTGTTTGATTTTGAAGTTGATACTGTTTATTTTCTTCAACTACTTTTTTCTTAGTTTGAGCACTATATTTTCACTTATACGAATACACCGGGGTTGGTTGGGACGGGAGCTGGTTGTAACAAGCACTGTTCTGTGGAAACTACTAGTGATATTCGTTTGTTGACAGTGGTGGTTCATTACCACGCACATTTCTTATGTTTCTTTGCCAGTTGTGCGCTTCTCCCCAGAGAAGAGTTAAATGGGTGTTTTCTCTTTGTGGGTTTTTTACCTAATTTCTGTGGTAAATTCCAGCGTGTAACAAAAGTCCAGGAACACTTTAAAAAAATTATTGTAGCCAAACGAATAGCATTACAAAGTAACAAAGTACATCATTTCAAAGAGTAAAGTTGTAAGTTTTTTCTCATTGCAGGTGTTACGTGTAGTTCCATATATCGTCGCTAGGTGGTGTCAAAATCAAGATGGCGCTTTCTGGAGTTGGTCTTTGTCTTTAGGATATAACTTTTGCACTAACTGTAGTCTGTACGGTTTCATGTTTAATGTTTTACGCAAAACACGCCACACAGTCATTGTTGACATTTCCAACTCACGTGAAGCTCTGGGTATAGATTTTCTCGGACTCCTTGCGAAGGCTTCTCTCACTCGCTCAATGTCATTTTCACTCACACCTGTCCGACCACTTCTCTTCTTGACACACAAACACCCAGTTTCAACAAACTTTACATGCCAATTGTAGATTGCCTTCCTGGTTGGTGCTGCTTTCCCGTACTTCATCCTAAATTTTCGTTGGACATCCGTTGCACTCTTTGTCTTGTCAAATTCTAGCACGCAGAGACTTCTCAGTTCCATAAAGCGCCATCTTGATTATGACACCACCTAGCGACGATATATGGAACTACACGTAACATCTGCAATGAGAAAAAAACTTACAACTTTACTCTTTGAAATGATGAACTTTGTCACTTTGTAACGCTACTCGTTTGGCTACAATATGTTTTCTTAAAGTGTTCCCTGACTTTTGTTACACGCTGTATTATTTCTTCTCTACAGTTGCACTCAAACAGCAGTAATACTAAGAATTATAATATTTATAGTCAGTATGTGAGAGGTTTTGATTCAAGTAAATTTAAACTTGAAGTTGAGATTGAAGGGTTAGAAGTTAAAAAGTGCATATGGGGCTAGTTGTGACAAAAGTAAGGAGTGGGTTGTGACAGCTGTCAAATTACAGATATTTATGTGAAAACGGAAAAGTACTGAAAGGTCAGATAATGGTGATGATTGTTTCTGACTTGTGTGTACAGAACCATTTTCCAATTCTAAATCTCGAGAGACGAGAGTCCAGTGACTTTAGTGTAAACAGTGAGTGTATGATGCTTGTTCTGAGGGAAAACCTGTTTATATCCTTCAAAATTGTGACTCGGATGATGATAAATAAAGCATGTTGAAGTTCACAATTCTATATATCATTGTGTTATTATGTTGTTAACGATTATTACATATTTATATTGACCAGACCTACACCACCTGGTGTTAGATATCACTTGATTAATAATTAGAAAATCAGTTGGCGATTACTGCCCAGTGATGCTAGATACTGTCACAACTTTCGCCGGCTTCTCCGCAACCAGCCCAACACCGGGTCATATTGTGACAAAACACTTCTCCTTCGCAAATACTGTCCATATGCTCTACCTTGAACAAATATAAAGGATCATGGTAATAGCTAAATGTATACACTTGCATTTAAGACGAAAAAATTGTGAAAATATAGAAAATGTTAAACAAAAGAATAAAATATCAATTTTCTTACAACGAACCCCGGTCTCCTCTATGCTTCATTTCAACAGTGGCTGCCTCAGTAGCCAAGTGGTGTTGTGTTGGGCAAATGTTTGATTTCACGATCACATGTAAAGCTGTGCTTGCTACTCTACAATTACAGTTCTTTTTAGCCATGATTCCTGTGTGATGTAGCATAACTGTGCCAGTGGCGGCGATTGGGTTCCAAAACCGGGGGGGGGGGGGGCAAGACAGTATATTTCCCTTTGAATATAAGGTTTAGCATAGTGAGGGGGCAAAAGTGGCAAGAAGTGGAGGGGCAACTGCCCCCCCTAATCGCCGCCACTGACTGTGACTCAAATTGTTCAAGTTCTCAGTAAAGAAATAAGGTTTATTATAGCCTTACAATTAAGGTGGTTAGCAGGGGTGCCCACAAGGGGTTTTATGGCGCAGGTTGCGCCATAGAGATTTTTGGGGGGATTTTTTCCTTCAAATAATATAAAATTCAACATTTGTATCTTTACCAAAATATATGTAAAAATTTTACACCTTAAATGCACCATATTTAATCCATTAGATGAAGAAATGAAAGTGTTTAGGGCATTGTCGAAAGGGTGGGGGGGATATCGAAGTCGTACATATTAGGCCTTAATTGACACGTGGGTTCTGAGGGGGATTCTGAATTAAACTTTGGAGGGGCAGTATCCAGTCATAGGTCTTAGATTATGGCGAGTACTTTAGTTAGAGGGGGATTGAGCATTAAATTGAAGGGGTATCCAATTCTTGTGTATTACTATTGCCTTAGGCTGTTGCGGAAATTCTGGTGTGGAGACTGAGAATCAATTCTTTGGACGAGGCAATATCCACTCTTCAATATTAACAGTAAGTCTAAAATTGGCATGGAAATTTTGGTGGTAGGATTGAGTATGAAATTTAAAGGGAGAGATAGAAAGCTCTTGATAAAGTGTTAAATCTTAGATTGTTAAGGGATTTCTGTAGTGGAGAGAGAGTTCGAACATTAAATTTGGAGACTGTATTTAGCGATATAGTATCTACAAGTTTTGGACCTCGAATGTGCCAAAGGAAAAGCTGGAAAAGGAAAAGACTAAATATCTCGGGACCTTAAGAAAGTATTGACACCCCATTAACTTAATATTCTTCAAAGCCTGCAAAGAAATGGATGTAAAAAATTTCTTGCTCGTTTCCCTCGCAATACTTTGTTGCTACGACGTGTGTTTGGTGCTTTAATGAGATGAATATGAAGTTTTTATACTAAGGCTGCATTACAAGACAAGCAATATTCTCGATTGATTGATTTATTGATTTGGTGTTTTAAGTCCACTTTATGCACTCGAAGGATAATCGGGACTGAAGCTACAGTTTAAAGTGGGATCCACGCGATATTCTTGATTATGATGAACGATTTTAGGGGTGATCTTGAGTGATGGCACCCTTGTTTAGGGAGGAGGGGCAGATCAATTATAATGTTCAGTAAAGCGAAGGAAAAAGTAACTTTCGGTAGACACGCTGTCGTAATTAAATATTTTGTGGGGTTACGATGTGGTTTAAGGGCGCGAATGATATGATTTGGGGGGGGCACCCTTTGTGGTTAGAATTAAATCATGTGATTTTAATTAAATCAATGATTAAATCACTTTCATGTACAACAATAACACAGGCCTGCGTGGGTTTGGATGGCTCACAGAGACCTGTTGTCTCTGAATAATTTCAGCATGCTTTTTCATGAACCTTTCTTACCTATCACGTCTAGTTTTTTTCAGAAAATAGCAATATATTAATTGCCTTAATTTCACAATAAAATGTGTAGTTCCAACATTTGCTTAGTAGATGGCTCTGTTTAGATAATGTCAAAGTATTGGATTTCTATAATACATTTCCCCCAATTTTGAACTATAAATGCATATAGAATAGTAAGCATTTAATCGATCTTCTATCTTCGCAAGACACTTTACACGAAAATTGTAAACTTTGATTACTTATGTTCTATTTTCAAAATCCCTCGTAAACGTTTCCTTCACAAAATGTATAAAATTCAATGTTTTAATGTAGTGGGTGGTGTAATTAGCAGTCCTCAGAAATCTTCTCCTAGTTCTTGTAAAAGCATATTAATCTCGTAATCATTCAATTATGTTTATTAGACCCTTAGATGCTCTAACAATTTCAAAGAGCACAGGAAGAAAATACATGTACTGAGAGTTGAAGCTCATAGCTTATACACATGGAAAATGTAATACGTCAACTAAACCGTAAACATACTAATTAATATTGATAATATCGGCTCGATATTGAAAGTATGAAATGCATATTCTTTCTTAGCGTAAATTATTTCCACAATAATAGAAGTAATGATTTTAATTTGGTCGGTCAATAATCAGTATCTCCCCATTCTATATTTCTCAAAGTTATTATAACGATACAATTAATGTAAATTTAATGGTAGTTCCTGTCACGAAAATGTTCATATCTTGCATTCTTTTTGCAACGTGTACAATTTGATATCAATAATTTTATTTTTTATCCATTCAGTTAATCCTAATATCTTTGTGAAGTGATTATTTCTGTGGGTTATCGGTAACTAATAGTAATAGTAGTAGTAATAACTGATGACAAACGTCATAGAGGATTCCGCTTTTTGCTAAAACGGACTTCCTCAATGGCGCAGTGGTAATGCATTGTAATCAAGTAGTCCCGGGTTCGATCCACCTTAAAGGCGCACTGCCAAGTGGCTCGGTTCTCTTTAAACTGTAGGTTCAGTCCCGATTAGGCTATTTTTGCACAAAGTGGGGTTGAAAACTAGCTTTGACGAACAAAACTTTTGCTAAGCTGAAGGGAAGGAAAATTGTATGAGAGGGGGGAAATTTGTACTTGGAAAGTGAAAATACTGTTCAAAGCGTGGCAACACTGACAGCAGTAAAGTAATTAGATCCTCACGCACTCTTAACTAGGACAGCTACTGCGTGTCAGCGAGAAGCAAGATGTCTGTGATCCTTCTGTGGTTTCAGTATTGCTGAAACTGGTAAAGCGTAGTGGATTAACCCTTTCGACCCGTAGCCCAGTCCGGTTGAGATATCGCGGAAACGACGCTGCTGTCGGGGTGACGCTTCTCCCCCGCGGGGGGTCTACCGCGACCCCAGTCCAGGCCGCAGCTGAAATCCACAACCGCTGTTCCCTTCATCCCGTGGCGTCGTTATTTTTACGTCGATAATGATTAATCGAAAGGAGATTCTCGTAAGGCGAAGACAACCGAGAGGTGTTATGGTGGTTTAAAGTTTCCTCCCCAAGGAGCTGTAAACAAATCGCTTATTTCGCTCATTTCTATCAGACAGGTCCATTTGTCTGTCTGTAACTTGGCTCAAATTACAGTTTAATGAGTGATGGAACGTGGAGCTCCATTTGTGTATGCTCTTCTTCAGTTTGGTTTTGTAGACTGAATAATGTGTATGCTCTCCATTTTTTAACGTTTGAAGGTTGAATAATGTGTACGTTTTCCTCTTCTGTTCTTTAGAAGGCTGAATAATGTGTACGTTTTCCTCTTATGATCTTTAGAAGGCTGAATAATGTGTACGTTTTCCTCTTATGATCTTTAAAAGGCTGAATAATGTGTACGTTTTCCTCTTATGATGTTTAGAAGGTTGAATAATGCGTACGTTTTCTTCTTATGATGTTTAGAAGGCTGAATAATGTATACGTTTTCCTCCTATGATCTTTGGAAGACTGAATAATGTGTATGGTTTCCTCTTATGATCATTTGAAGATTGAAAAATATGTACGCTTTCCTTTGTTATCTTTTCCATGATGAGTAATCTGATGTTTTTGTTCTAAATGTATATAAAAATATTCATCCGTTATGTAAATCAACTTTAATCCAAACTTTTCTTTCAACACTGAAGAGTGTTTACCTATCTGCCTCTTTCCAGTGCAGAACGGGTGCATTTTTCCTCTTTCTTTTTATGAGTTCCTCTCCCCTCCCCCCTTCTCAACGAATGTATAACATAGATTATCTTGTTTTGAACTGGGGTGTATATATTATTAGTAGGGTGCGGATTTTAGATGCTAAAATGTAGAAAATATTTATTTATTGTGTTCAAAATAACTTTCATTTCTTTTCATTTTTCGGTCTGTGCGCTAATAACGGAGTTGTCCTATGGGACCGGACTTTTGAATCACCCTGTGTATGAGGAATTGTGTCAAATAGTGCTGTTATAATATAATATGACGATGTATCATCTATGAGCATTCTGTCGAAACTCCTTCCGAAGTTTTATTGTAGGCTAGGTTGCTACTTTATTACAGATTATTTTGAAGACTCAGAACTATTTGTGAGAGATGTGTGGAAGAGAAAAGGAGAGAGAGAAGGGAATTACAGAGAGGGAAAACAAAGTAAGATTGGTGTGAGTGAGAGAAGAAAGAGATAAAAGCTGGAAATTGCAAAGAGTGAGAAGAAGAAAAGATCGGTGTGAGAGAGATGGGGAAAGGAAGAGAATTGTGGAGAGGGAGATGAAATAGAGATTGGAGAGGGAGAATATAAAAGGGAGAGAGAAGCGGAAAGATAAAAGAGAGAGAAGACAGAAAGATCGGTGTGAGAGAAAATGGGAAAGAGAGAAGGGATTTGGAGTGGAGAATAAAGAAAGAGAGAAGAAGACAGAAAGATCGGTGCGAGAGAAAAGGGGAAAGAAAGAGAGAAGAGAAGGGATTTGGAGTGGAGAATAAAGAGAGAGATAAGAAGACAGAAAGATCGGTGCTAGAGAAAAGGGGAAAGAAAGAGAGAAGAGAAGGGATTTGGAGTGGAGAATAAAGAGAGAGATAAGAAGACAGAAAGATCGGTGCGAGAGAAAAGGGGAAAGAAAGAGAGAAGAGAAGGGATTTGGAGTGGAGAATAATGAGAGAGATAAGAAGACAGAAAGATCGGTGCGAGAGAAAAGGGGAAAGAAAGAGAGAAGAGAAGGGATTTGGAGTGGAGAATAAATAATGAAAGAAGAAGACAGAAAGATCAGTGTGAGAGAAAAGGAAAGAAAGAGAGAAGAGAAGGGATTTGGAGTGGAGAATAAAGAATGAAAGAAGAAGACAGAAAGATCGGTGTGAGAGAAAAGGAAAGAAAGAGGGAAGTGAAGGGATTTGGAGTGGAGAATAAAGAAAGAGAGAAGAGAGAGAAGAAGACAGAAGGATCGGTTTGAGAGAAAATGGGAAACGAAGAGAGAAGAGAAGGGAATTTGAGAGTGAAAAGAAATGGGGAAAATGGATCGTGGATATTACCGAGAAATAAAAGGTTCCGAACAGCGATCAGGAAAGGGAAAGTGGAACAAGCTGGCTCGTAGGTTGAGTAAACTTACAATCCACAGCAGGAAGTGTACATTTGTCGATGAGTTAACGCGGCATTCTCATTAAAGTCAAACATGTTTCTCTGTCAACACAGTACTGCCAGCTTGCCGGGCCTTTTCCCCAGGGAAGAGACTCCAACCGCCGTGCGAAATGCCATTGTTTATCTCTGAGGAAACCGTCGCTGCGAAGAGTCTGTCACTGCTACCCTTATACCGTGTTTGTTACAACCTGTCCCGGTTCCCGCGCTAGTTGCTCCGTGGCTTTTCTCGGTGCTGGGGAAAGTCAAAGCCAGGCAGCCAATTAAAATACGCAACGTCGGAACATCGTCTACGTAAGCGCCTCTCTTCTGGCTTCCATTCGCTCCTCGCTGCCCAGCAGACGATTTTTTCCTCGTTTCTCATTGGCACCGAAACTGTCGAGCGCTCCCTAGCGCGGGAAAGGGGACAGGTTGTAACAAACGCGGTATAGAGTTGGCATTCAATTGTTTGCAAGCTCCTCTGAGCGTGACGTCGGCGTGTGCTCATGTAGCAATCCTAATGGTTAAAGCTGGTTCACGCTAGTAGAGCTATTTGTACACTATCAAATGAATCTAGACCAAGTCGTTGAACACTTAAAATCGACAATTGAAAGTCGTTGAACAGGAAATCTTGAATGGTCTGAAATTGCACATGTACAGAATCAAAGAATTAGACAAGTTCATATTTGACCAAAACGTGGCAGTGTGTACGGTGTAACATATGGGCTTTACAGTGATAAAACAATTATATGTTCTGTCAACATGAGTGACGTCATGAGAAGATGATGGCGACTGAAATGCAGAATAAGCTTCTTGGCACGATTCAATAAATAGCCTACTGGATAGTGTGTTTAATATTTAACATATAAGCACGTTATAGAACGAAACATACTGCACGAAAAGAAATAAATAGACTAGCGATTAGCTATGACAAGATAGTAATTTTGCTTTCCAAAGGAAGATGTTGAGCATGTTAGAAAGAAGTGTAATGTTGATGTACTTTCTGTGTATTTATAATCTAAATGTTATCAAAGCTCAGCAAAGTAATTTTATAAAAATCACATTTCCACACATATACAGATAGTTTTTTAATTATGTTTATCTAAACTACAATTTAATATCAATACAAAATATTATGTTTTACGATTGGTTGTTGAATGTATTTTATCATCATGTTACGCACTGCTGTAGAAATATACATCATTCTTTTTTGTATATAATGCGATTAAATAAATACACAAGAGAATGTTCAACCGCTCCACCTTTCTCGCAAGTTGCTTTGTCGTCACCACAGCATAGGACAAAATTGCATTCTGTACCAAGATGCTTCTTTCGATAATCGATTTTAATAGCATAGTCGACAGTCAGGCTTCGATTGCTTTATTTAGAATCGTTCCTAAATAGATATTATTGGGCATAACCTTGCATCCAATGAGAGAAATGACGTGGTTCTATGACGTCATTTTCTTTTAAGCGTTCAAATCAGCGACTTGTTCGTGAGTCATTTGATAGTGTACAAACAGCTTAACAGTAATGATTTTGTCATGATCCAGAGAGTGCTTTAAGCCACGGTGCTCGGTCTGTAGGGAGTTTCACTGCCACGTTGGAGACCCGGGTTTGATTCTCGGGGTGGGTGATTAAAGATGTAATTTCACCAGAAACACACCTGATAAATTCTCATGTTCACTCAGTCTTTGATAAATTCTCCTGGGGAGAAGGGGGAGGTAAATGCGGCCGGAACGTGGTGATGATCACATCACCTCCATACATTGTGAATGTGTGGGCCCTATCTCCACATTCCGCCGTATGCCATCACGGTGTGATGAAAGGTGTATGGAAGTAACTTGACTTTTACCTTACACAGAAGTAACTCCCAAGTACGCTATCAAAAGCTTATTACGTTACAGTAATGGTTCAAAATGGCGGCCCCCAGCGTTGATGCAGGCACGACAGCGTCGTAAGAAGCTTTGTCGCATCTCCTCTAACATTCCTGGAGTCATTCTGACGATATCACAGGCAGCAAGGACTCTTGCCAAGAGGAGATCAAAGGGGTACCCCTCGGCTCAGCAATCGTCAACCGTTTGAGTGAGGAAGACTTGTTGGCAAAAATTCTTGCTATATCGTCAGAACGACTCCAGAGCAATCGTCAACCGTTTGAGTGAGGAAGACTTGTTCTCAAAAATTCTTGCTATATCGTCAGAACGACTCCAGAGCAATCGTCAACCGTTTGATCGAGGAACACTTGTTGGGAAAAATTCTTGCTATATCGTCAGAACTACTCCAGAGCGGATACAACGGAGCTTCTTGCGACACTGGGGCCGCCATTTTAAACCATTACGGTAACGTTTTCGTCGTAGAGTTCCACGATACACTGAACTGTAAGGTCCGTATTCAATCTATAAGCCGCATCTTTCAGTTATCTTATTCCACTGTCATATAAAGCCCCAACTAGTTTTGGCTTATTACATTTTAATAGTGCGTTTCCGGACCGGTTTCCTTATTTCATATTGGTCCTTGGGTCAGTCTCCATCCACCCTGCAAGTTTGAATCAAGGTCACGGAAACACCCTGTGTGGGGGAGGTGTTTGTTTGTGTGTGTGTGTGTGTGTGTGTGTGTGTGTGTGTATCAAATATCTCAAATGGCCTCCATATCTAGCGCAATTGGAATTTCAATTTGAATAGGGGCTTGTTGAACTACATCTCATTGAAATTTCGTTTCTTCCATGACTTCCAAATTTGTCGTGAGTACAGTCATGAGAGATCTGAAACTTTGAGCTGACTTAGAGCCAGGTCTGAATTTAAAGGGGGGCTTCGGACCTACAGCCCCTGGCCTCCATCTGCAAAGGAGCCTACGCTTTGGTCCTTTGAAAAAGACCACAATATAAAGATATTTGAAATGCAGTAAAAATGTATATATCATGAACTTATTCTAAAAATTATAAATGGAATGGTATATAGGAAACCTCACAATATTGTTAGCCCCTGGTTCGAGGAAAGTCTGAAATGTTTGTCGTTGACAAGGATGATCGAGCCAGAATAATTAGCCGGAAGACGTATGCAGTTGAATCGTAGTGGTGGTCCTACTTCAGCACTATCAAAAATTCGTCCAAATGAAGAAAACAAGCATCAGCTTGTTTCCTCCATGACGATGCTTGTCCTCACACAGCCGATATAACTCTTTAAGTGAGCCGTAACGCATCCACCTTACAACCCCAATTTGGCACCGTTGAATATTTTTTTATAGACTACGCTGAAGGCGATAATAAGAATAAAATATTGCAGGAAACTAGTAATTATTTCAGAATTCTATCATTTATTCGCTGTTTGAATCGAACAAATAATTATTTTTACAAATCCAAATACCTTATTCAAGGAGGAATTCAGTCAAAACGGGGCTACACTGAAAAGCAACACTTGCGATTTTGATGTACACTCAACGGCAATAAAATGTTTTTTTCAGAATCTAGGTTGTTACGTACCCAATAGGCCTAATACTTGTAAATAGTTGCTAAAGTAAAACAGAGATGGCAGCACTAGGTGGGTAAAAGGAAAATCGCTATATTATAGACAAATGATAGTGTATTTGGGCGTAAATGTAAATTAGAAAGATGTGCAATAATAAAATACAATGTAAGAAGAAAAAAAGATATAAAGATGACCAAATTAATAAAGATAATGGCAAAATTAGCAAGGTGCTCATATGCAACTTTATGCGAAATGTAAAGAAGTGAAAAGACATAAATTTGGATCACACGATCCCCTTATTAGAATTTTTTATTATATCATTGACGGCGCGTTCTAATCGACGCCCCAAGGTAGGTTACTAGATTGGACTTGATATTAGTATTGGGAAAATAAAAGGCAAAACTGTCGGGGATTTAGTCGACTAAAATAGGGCAATTAATGAAGCAAAAGATTTGTGATAGAAGAAGATAAGCCCGAGAAGAAAGTCCAAGTCCGGATCCAAAAGGAAGCCCAAGTCAAGACCCAGATCCCGTAGGAAGCGCACACAAGTAAATGTGAATGTGAAAGTGACGACGAACAAATAAGAACTATAAGAATAAGCAATTGAAATTTCTGTAAAAGTCCGATTAATTCTATATGAATAAATTCTCATGTGTTCTCAACTATAATCTTCATCTACAAAGAAAGATATAATCGATTAACTGTCTCCATTGGTAGGCTTACTGACTGATTTCATTTCTAAGAAGAACATTATCTTGTAGATACTAGCCGTAACATAAATATAAAGAACTGCACCCAAGGCAGGTAGCAAAGTGTCTCATTTTTATTGTCGCTAACTGTACATGAAATTTTTAGGAACAAATTTTGCCTGTCAACATCCTCGTGGCACGCTCCGAAATTCGCTCTACTTTCTCTCTGCCCAGATTTGCTGTCTTGCACTCAAGCCGGAACAACACGCACAGAGAGAGAGAGAAGGAAAGAGTGGAACGTCTTCGGCCATTCTCCCTCTGGCAGGAAATCCTCTTTCGGCTGTCGATCCACTGCAGAGTCCCAAAAAAACCGATTATGCAAAGGGATATCGACGAGAAGGGTCCGAATTCTCCTCCAATCACCCTCTTTCCTCCCCCACGTCTCTCCTTCCAACGTTCTTTGAGGAACCGGAGCTTTCCGGTGGCGAAGATTAGGGTTTCCTGCTGGAACCGGAATTCTCCCTCCCGCAGCTTGAATTGCCTGCGTCTTTTCTGCCTCGAAGTCAAACAAACTCGTGGTAAGAAAACTGGCGTGGAAGGCAACGATACGGCGCTGAGGTTGTTTTCGAAACTGTTTGTGGCATAAAGGTCACCAACCTGTGGGCATACATTTCTTGACTTATCATCGATGGACTGTCATTAACTTT
Source organism: Lepisma saccharinum (assembly GCF_977018435.1). Classification (NCBI taxonomy): domain Eukaryota; kingdom Metazoa; phylum Arthropoda; class Insecta; order Zygentoma; family Lepismatidae; genus Lepisma; species Lepisma saccharinum. The sequence continues at coordinate 20,078,395 of NC_139258.1, forward strand.
GCAAAATGATCAACAAGTTACAGATTAAACCATATAAAAATCGGAACCAAATTATTCAATATTTTGTCTTGATTCTTCAGTCTGATAAATGAAGAGTTGGTATTTATTATGCATGGCCTTTGTTAACAGTTCCATATACGAAGTGCCATATGCGAGTGATGAGAGCTTCTACATGTCAGCATTTGTCGCTTTCGTAGGTGATTAAGGCAGTAGCGGCTTCTGCCTATTTGCACGTTCACACCCAAATAAAACTGTAATTCAATTAATTCATACTTATTCACTGATCACTATCACCTTCAAAACATCAAACGTTCCCACGCCCCATCGACTTCGCTTTACCAGCGCCTGCCGCTGAGATAGGTTCGCTCGGAACACAAGTAGCCTGATGCTCGTTTGCAGCACGCAAGGATTTGCTCTTCTAGCTCGCACTGCTAGCGTTTTGTTCCAAAAGCAGTGTTGCAATCCCGTTCCGTTCGAGATCGTTCAGCGGAGTAGAGACAACCCACACATCATCGTAAATCGAGGGATTTTTCTTCTTCTTTTTGTAAAAGGAATTTCTATGGTATCTTCGCCCACACTGTTCCGAACATGGCAGGGGCAAAAATATGGGAAGGAGGGAGGAGAACAACTGAAACGAAACGCATGCTTTAAACAATGTCTTGCATTGTCTTTGCTTATTAATGCAGCTTTGACAAAATAAACTGTCCTTGTGGCGCTGTAGTCGAATTATCCACCCGCGCAGGGGGGACGTGGTTCAGTCAGCTGTTTCCATTGTGTGGCAAAATTGTTACACTGTCAAAAGCCCGTTTTTGTTTCATTGCAAAGTAGAGACGTAATACTTAACGTTGTTGAATATTTGGAGGGAAGTTAGCAAAGCGCGCAGCGACTGCAGTAATAAGACCAGTGCCGGATCTAAAAGCCGCAAAACCCCGCTGTGCGGGGGGGGGGCGGCGGAGACAAGTAAGCCTTTAGGGGGCCCTCAGCCATTGACATAAAAGAGGGTTCGTATTTGCTTTATGTAAAAAATAAACGTAGTTACTCAGAAGTACAGAAACGAACACAATACATACAGGTAAAGGTAAAGTTAAAATTCCCTTTGCATATAGCACCGTGCCATGAAGGCACATTTTGGGTGTGTGGGGGTAGGCTCATACATATTTTCGATGTCAGACATCTTGGAGGTGATGTGATCAGTACCACGCTGCGGCCGCCTTTTTACCCCCCGGGTACTATTTAATTTGAAGCTGAATGTGTCCTAGAGCCGCTTTATGCCGGGACAAAAATTCCGACCTTAGATGGTGAACGTTTCTTCAACCTAACTTTAATGAAGAAAAAGTTACGACTGCATGATTGTAACAAATGTATCATTTTCCAGGTGTGAGAAAGCAGTGTACTATATATATATATCGCATCACCCCCTCTCTATTTAAAAAAATGAGTTGAATTCAATATCGCGGATGTCCGCTTGGAACACATCATTGTGGGTCGCCCTAAATCTAATCTCTTTCTATCATGATTAATTCTACCAAGCTAAATCTACTTTTTATAGGGGGCGTTAAGGGACTTTTTAATCACCCCCTAGGCCCGTATATGACTTTGTCAACATGAGATCCAGAATTATACAAACTCCAATATAAATGATAACCATCTTCTCTATATATATATATATAAAAATGTATGTATGTGTGTATTTGTTTGTTCAGCAATAACTCTCGAACGCCTGGAGCAATTTCAACCAAACTTGGTGCACATATCACTTGCAATCTGGAAATAAATACTGTGGAGGTAAGACACCCCTGGCATCCCTAAAGGTGAGGTGGAAAGGGGAGATATGTAAAAATAATCGAGAACCACCGATATTAATTTCCGCACAAACAGACATCCGTGACTCTATGCAATCCCGCACAACGATAGTGTTTCTGGGGTTGTCTAACATTCAGGCTGTGTTACGAATGGAATCCATAGTTTTCGTGACACTCCCAATGCGGTTCAATTCCACGTTCATCATCACCTATCGGCATAAGGGGTGAGAGGGGGTGAAACAAAATTATTGGGATAAATAAATACCCAGGCAATGCCGGGTAATCAGCTAGTGTTATATATTTACGGTTTTAATGTCGAAAGATAATAGCCTTATTTAAGAATACTTTAATGCTGTTAAAGAACATGTTTATTGTAGGTGTTTATTTAATACCTACATAATGACATCAAAACAATAGTAATCTCTTAGTTTCAATTAATTCTTGCCAACAATAAAGCCTACTCTTTTTAAAACCAATAACCATGCACCCGGTGGAGGTACATAGTGGTTCGGACCCCATCTTAAACTGTAGGTCGTCCCTATTTGCTTTTCTGTGCGTAAAGTGGACTTATAAAATTAAATCACGCTTAAGATTTGGCTCTAACCAAGGAGTTAATTTTTTAGGAATTCTAACAGTAAGTAGCTACTTTCAAAAGTAAATAACTGTAACAGCGTTACTTTACAGTGTTGCATCGAAGTTATATTATCAACAATTTATTTATGACAGTTACTTTTTCATTAGAAGTAACGCTTACTTTATACAGTTACTTTATGGCACTTAAATTCTTAACTGGAGACTTTGTAACGTTTGGGAAAAGATCAATTTGGCAACCCTGTTTTCAACTGTGTCTTTTGTGGATGCTAAGGTGAAAGTATTTTCGCTAGGCTTCGTTGTTGAAATTAACATATGAAGATTTATATTCTGTACCAGAAACAAAAATAAAACACATGTAAGTCTTCATATATTTATTTTATTACAATTAATGTTCACTGATTACATGTAATTTGTTTACAATAAAACTCCAATACTCATACAAGTTAATTGAATTGTCATATAGTAAGTTTCTCAAATGTGTTTGAGATATCTAATAAAGGCTTTTCGCTTAACCTGTGTTATCTACACATAACAAAAACATGCCCGTCCAAACAGACATAAAGGGGGAGCCTCTGGCCAGATAGGATCAAATGACTTATTTTATGACTCCATGGACCTTCCCAGTTTTAAAAAAGCCTGCAATTAGGCAATCATAAAAGCACCATGCGGAGCAGTAACGAACAATCTGTTTACAGCCCCTGAAAACACAGGCACGTGGTATTGGCGCCAAGAGAGGTTAGAGGGGCTAAACAATTGACAGTCGCATAAAAACCTACACATTACTTACCCTCCCACCTTGAGTAAATTTTTATATTTCACTGAGTCAATAGCAGAAGTGCATTTTTATTCCTCCCGCATCGTCACGTTTAAATCCCATTTCGCTTTATGCGTGATCCACGGAAGAACAGTATTGCCAGGTCTCTCACTTCGCTGAGGCAATCAACGAGAATGTACATAGGAACCCTCTCCTAGATGGCGTTGGTTTACGGTAATTGCACGGTTCCCCCGCCCGCAGCGCTCCGCAACATAACGATAGGAACGAGTCGTGTTTGAATCCCGATGGACCGCTCGTGTCATCATGAACTCGCCCAATCGTTAACCAACGAAACGACACATCATTGGGACGCGTCGAAGAAGAAAAATATTTATAGCCTGTTGCAGCCGACAGCTTCTCGGAAGGGCAATTGTTCCCTCTGGAAGTTAACAGATGGTGCGCGAGTTCAAATTCAAATTATCGTTTACTGCACGTCTGCCTCCATTCGCAGGCTCAACGCAAATATACCTGGTAAATTCCAATTATCGTGAGAAGTAAACACTTTCCACTCTGGTGGCCGCACGATATTTATTTGTTCCAATTACTGTTCTCTATCACCTGCGTACACGAGAATTGGTTTCATTGCTAGTAACTTAATTGCTTCACAATTATTTAAGAAGCATCGGTTCTTTTAAGGGCCATCAAAGTTCATAGTGTCTGCAGTTTATGACACTGTGGACACTGAACATATAGCCGCCTTACCGCTTCCCAGGAGTCTGTGGAGGAGGAACGCCGCACATAAAGGTAGAGAAGGGAAGAAAGCGAGTGGGTAGATCAAAGCAGTGAGCGTTGTTGAAAACTGTTGGTATCTGCATCCGCGTTGCCCCTTCCGTGCAATCCGTTTCTCTTCAGGTGTTCCTTGATCGAGTCCCTACTTGCGCAGAGGACTATTTTTCGTTCTCTTGATCCAGAGATTCCTGGGACGGACTATAGGTGATTGAGCGCGTTAAGTGATTGAAATACGAATATAGAGATTTTCGATGTTGATTGTGCATCCGACCTAGTCCCAAGAAGAGGTTATAAGCGGTAAGAGAGTGAACCTGACCATACCATCTCCTGAATGACCAGAGATCGAGAGGCGAAGAGAAAAATTAGTTTACCTGCATCACACATCTTGATCTAGCTTTATGTTATGCAAAATTCATATGTAGGGTATCGCAGAATGATATCCTTTTGGTAAGCAGACCTGCAACGAATGAATTTATTTAGATCTAGAAAGTAAGAATCAAAAACTTCCTATGATTTATTTAAAGTCATAATAAAGCCAAAATTCTCACAGAATTACTCAATATTAGCTACATTCATCTAGCGACGGAAAACTGAATGGAAGCACGGATAATGTCCTTCACATCTATGACATCATCGCTACCTCATCTCAGACGTTTCCAACACGGACATGCACTCTCAGGATCCCACATCGCTAACCATGCTCGCGATCGTTGCTGTAGCAGTTTGCCGAAAGAATCGCTAGCTAAACCAAACACGGGAGGCAGAGCTGCTGGAGATAATGATGATCCCCCACCCCTTGTCTGCGAGGGCACTTAGGCGAGTCAACAGAGCCGTAGCCTACGGGATATTCTGCCATTCTTGTTCCTCGCCTATGTTCCCAGGGAACGAGGGTCCCAGAGTTTTCATGGAAGATGTTATATTCTACTTTATAAGTCTTCCCTAAGCATTTGCGTGCTCAAGAGGGATTGAGCAGGTTCTCTTTCTACATCGGCTCGCATACTCAAAAAGAAAAAGGATGTCAGGGAGGTGGAAAGATTGGAAAATATAGCTATGATGATCAAAAATGGATTCTACATACGTCTTTATGATGTTTCTGGGTACACTACAGTTCCTTAAAGTTGAAACGTAATTCAGAGAAAATGACTTCCTGGTTTTTAATGAAGGTACCAGGACAGAAGCCCATACCCCTGAATGTATGCGCCTGGAGGCGGCCACGTCAGTGAGTCCCACTTATCTTTCTTCGTTTTATAACTATCCTTACATTATCAGGACACTATTCTCCATGTAGACATATCTCACTTTACATGTCAAGTCGTGAAAACTGTAAAGACATGTATATACTAAATACTGGCATATTACATACACTAGTACCAGTAATAGAACAGGCATTTGTAAGCAAAAATACATACTTTTTACCACATATTGAGTAGGTTTTCACTTCCATAAGCGTTTACGTCGACTTTATCTTCAGAAACGCCACTTTTTGTTACTCCCTATACAAGTTTAACACATTCAACAATCCCCTTTTGAAAAGACCAAGAAATCTTGGCACACCCTGTATATAGTTATGTAACCACAGGGTTTAAAGACTTGATATTTTGTTGCGCATTTAAACCACTCAAGGTTACTTGAGAAGAGAAAGCACGCTTGCCATGAACTTACGCCACTTAAATTAACTAGGAATCTTGTGTAGGATGCGCGAGGAGACAGGCTTTACTTCCCCGTTTAATTATCTTCCAAAAGTTGCAGAACTACTTTCAAGCGCCCACTTGAAGATTTGCTTCCAGCGTCTTAAGCCACCCCTCGGCTGCGACCCCAATTAAGGGCGGAAGGCTACTAAGCTCCGTTTCGAAGCCTCGTTAAACAACGTAAAGAAGGATATTTTCTTTTTTTCTCCCAAGATGGCGTTCACTTGAAGTACATATGGTCTGTGCTGGTTTACTATAGTATAAAGATTTCTTGCAAAAAGTTGAAAGGAAAAAATGCCATGTTAATGAGTGTTTAGAAACAAATGAACTACTTTCTGAAAACATTGGAACAGAGCTACTATTATGTAGAATGTCTCCTAGCGATCGGTGTAGAAAAGATGAAAAGCAATATATTCATTCTGGCTTTTTTAACATCTGGAGATTGAATCCTGCTCACATGTTTAGAAAAGATAAGTAGTATTAATTGATTCTAGCATTAAAACGTATAAATAACTCGCATATATACCGTATTTGCAAGAGTATAAGACGCACTTTTTTCCTTTCAAAATAGGTCTGAAAAATGAGAAAGTAGTTCATTTGTTTCTAAATACTCATTAACATGGCACTTTTTCCTTGCAACTTAGGGTGAAAAGGGTCAGTTTTGAAATTCTCTCTCCTACACAAAACCAAACGAACAGAAGCAAGTGCTTCGGTCTGGCTGTGAAGTTTGGAACTTCTAGCATCTAATGAACGTAGAAACTACCAAGTAGTGTATTTGGAACTGGCAAAAACTACCGAAAAATCCGTGTTAATGGAAAGGTAGAGAAGTAAAACTGTGTTTTAAAATTGCCTGTGTGTATTTATTAGTGTTTTAGTGTACCATATGCGATATTTTAAAGATCATTTGTGCGTGACATAATATTTTGGTTGTTGCAGAAGAGGTTATGAGATTTCCAGGCGCGTCACCTGATAATGTTCGCATAACACGTGAACAGTCATGCATATGTTTTAAATTACGTACATATTAAATGCACACACACATATATTTATTCGCAAAAATACATTGTTTGATGTACGAGAATATACACGCAATTTACTCTGACACGACTTCTTTCACGTCTGATAACTCTTGTAGATAGTTGGTAACAGTGACTTCCACGGATTTCAGCGGGGGACTTTGGACACATTTGCTGTGTGTGTTGCATAAAACTGACAGCTAGAGGGCTTTTGGCCACTATACCCGGAATATGTTCACTTCTCTCTGCGAACAGTGATGCAAGCGGCAATACATCTTTCTTTCGGCACCAGAGTGCAGTATATACAAGGGGGCTCGAAAAGGTGTTAGTTGTATATATATATAAAAAAAACTTGTAATACTTCAAATATAGCGTGATTTTGTGGGGAAATTGTTGAAAATAAATCGAACAGTTACTCTCACTTTTCCAATTGAAGATAAAGTTATAAGGGAGAGGAGTAAGTATGCACTCAGTATGCAAATTTTGTTGTGAACACCCGTATGTGACGCCACTGGAGATTTCCTGCAATTTTTGTCGCCGTTACAGTGTATCCAACTGATGAACAGAAAAATGTTGCGCTTTGGGGGGAATTGGGTCACGAAAATCGAGCAAATAGGATCAACACTACAGGTGTCTGTATACCACCAATGGCAATGCTTAAAGGAAAGAAATAGCACCAAGAATTTTCTGTTTCCCAGTGCTTCGTTAACAACTATAACTGAGTCTGGGTATATCAGTCGTAACGATGCCTTCCACTCTTTGCTTCGCCACCTGAGACCCACCGAGTTCCTGCATCGTGTTTGCTTCTTTTGGATGTCCATGCGCCACACAAGATACTAAAAGCATTGCAGTTTTATGAGAAGAATCACATACACATGATATACGAGGGTGTACCCAAAAGAAACCGGATTTTTTTTTAAAAGCCATGTATTTTTTTAACAAAACAACCTTATCACCATCAAAGTACTCTCCATGACACTTAATACATTTGTCCAATCTGTGATTCCATTCTTGGAAACTCATCTGGTGTGATGGCTGACAGCTCCTTCCTCGTTTTTTCTTCACCTCTTCTATGTTGTCAAATTGCTGTCCCTTCATGTCCCTCTTTATTCGGGGAAACAGAAAGAAAGTCGCACGGAGCGAGGTCTGGTGAGTAAGGGGCGTGTGGCAAGGGAGTCATGCTGTTCTTTCACATCGGCCATCACAAAAAACGAGGTGCGAGCGAAACTGCTTTTACGAAAACAATCACTATGGCCAGAGACAACCTTCCCCAGCGAAGCCACTGAGTGTACTGAACTCACAATGAGTTGCTCGACGCTTGCCTAGCGGGAAAAATTCGTACTATGGATGCTCCGCCCAACGCAGCGCTATTCCGGTTTTTCTTTTGGGTACCCCCCTCGTATCTACCAAGCCATACGACACATCGACTACAGCTTTCGATTGTTCGTTTTTCAAGCCCGTAAATCCTATTATTTCTTCTAGTACAATAACTTCATACGGGAGAGTGCGATAAATTAACAGATTTACATTTGGAATCATTTTCACTGTAAGCTAACTGAGGGTAGCAACTCCAGCGATCACAGAAAGTGGTTTGCGTTCCATACATATTTATCCTGGGGATGAACAAACCGCCCTTTCCAGAATTCACCAGCGTGCATCAGACTGCAAAAATGACGTCAAATTAGGTGAAATTCGGAAAGCTTCATACCCAAACAAATGAAAGTTAGATTTAGAATGCGCACGCACATTCACGTTTATCAGGGAAAATTCACCATCACAAAGTGACTAAATCACAGAAGATATTTCATAAATATTATATATTTTCACTTAACGACATCTTATTTTGCATGTGTACTACGAAATTAAGTGGCATTCTTTTAGAAAAATATCGAATATTGCGAATGGATGCTTTCCTGCATGTTGCAGCAGAAGATGGACGCATGTTTTGATGCATCGGCATATTTTATTTCACTTTGCGTGCAAGTGAAGGAGCAGTAGTATTTAAAATGTCGACAGTTTTTGCCTACATTTAGTTTATTCGCCCTCCGTGCAACAAAATCGGTGTGACATTCCGTACTATTGCCTACAGAACGCATATCACGAATCAGAACAAGCTCCAGTGCAGATGACTCCATTTTGATTCAACAGCCGCACCGTCTCTTGAGGCTGATGTAGATTGATGACGTCATGGTTTAACCTGGTGAAAGCTTTGGTGTGCCCTGATGAAATACGAAAGCGTGCATCAGCGGTGCACCAGCTCGTCCACTGGTGAAATCTGAAAAGCACCGAAAGTCTCTCTGAGCAACCACAGGTGTTCAAATGTGTGGGTGCTCAAGGAAGAGGAAAGTTCATTTGTGGAAGATGCGCGAACAAAGATAAGGTCCTAGACTCTGAACATAAAGTTTGTATTGGAAGTTAAAGACTAATATTGCATATTTCTATGTTAGGTAACACCCTTTTTTCTCTCAGATGTGACTTTAGTCTTTATGCTGTGCGCAAGAAATAAGAGAACTTGAAAATTATAAGTTACTGGCAGTTATGAATCCCTTTGTAACTATATTCCAGACAATTTTAAATTTGATTAACACGTTCACTACCAAGCGTCTCACATATGAGATGCTTGGACTTTCAAAATAGACTAGCGTCTACAAAAAAATATAGGTTTATTAGTTAATGAGAAAATGTATTTTCCAGAAAAGGTTTAGTGTTAAAAAGTTTTTTCTACAAATAAACATTTTCCATAAAGGTTTATTAGTTAATGAGAAACTGCATTTTCTCGAAAAGGTTTAGTGTTAAATAATAAAAAAAATGTAAAATGTTTTCTATTTTTTCAGTCCCAACATTTTTAAGTCCAAAATTAGCAGTGAAATATATATATAAACTATGCTAATAAAGTAATTAAAAAACAAATTTGAAACAAATATTTGCATTTTTGCAATTGTTTCTTCCGTCTCACATATGAGACTTTGGTCTTTGTAAAAAATTGTTTGCCACTGACTGGCGTCTCACATGTGAGACTCTGACAGATGTATGCTGCATTAGGTCTAGTCTGAGGGAGGAGTCAGCAAAGAAAAGGCTTGGTCTGTGGGACAGGTTTTGATATTTGGGGTGAGTCTATATTTGTAGTTTGCCTTTTTCACTTTGGTAGCGAACGTAGTAGGATATATTGACATTGTTTGATTTTTTAACCCATTTCACTCTAAGTTAACCTTTGCCAATGCTCAGTTTATGATTCCCTTCATTTCTGGAAATTTTCTCTGTTCTGAGTTAGATCATTTCTTTCTTGCTTCCTTGCGATGCGTGACGAAGAAGATTAAAATGTGTTAGGTAAGTCATTTGTTGAAAGTTGACTTATGTATTACTTTATATTTGAAATACTGTAAATTAATTATAATTCAGTGATAAAGCTTATTCCTATTTTTTTTACGCCAGCAAATACGGTAGTTAGAGTCGATTAGTTTGTCAACCAGAAAGGCTGGTTATTTGCCTATTTTAAGGGGATATGTTTCGGTAATCTCGCTGCTCTCATTCTCGCAACGAGTTGCCACGTACAAAGGTTTGCTCACTGATGATGGCTTTCTGGAGAATGAGTAGTCCTCGAAGAGCCTATTTTTCAGTAAATATGAAGCTTTGTACAAGGCATGTACTGAAAGTGTCGTGAGCCTTCTTCCTGTACTCTCAGGCCTTGACCATTTCGGATTAAACCACACGTATGGCAGGTACACCCATCTGTTGCCCACTGCATGAACCGCATGCGCACTTTCGCTGTCAGCGATGTCGGTAGGAGAAAAATGGCGTCCACAGACAGTTTTTTTCGTCGACATGCTGTCGTGAATTTCATCAACGTTTACAGAACTTCTATGGAGATGCCTGCACGGGTTACGGTACAGTAGAAAGGTGGGTGAAACAGTTTAGTGATGGTAACTGAGACATTGTTGATAAGCCTCGTAGGGGCAGACCGAAAACAGGGGCCCGTCAAGTATCTGAGCGACGCTCGCTGAGCAAGATTTTCGCTCGTTGAGCAGACAGATCATTTACTTGACGTAGTTTGCTCATTGATCATAATCTGTGATGAATGTGGCTGCGTCGAGTGAACAAGATTTCGGTGTTTGAAAAGCAGTTGTGAACAAAACTGTCGAAATTTTCATTTTCACACCCTTGCACAACTTTCCAAAACTGCGGTGTATATTTAATATTTATTATTTGGAATAAACAACACTTTCATTTTAATACAATTACAAAAACTGAAATATTACATCATCTTCTGTTACTTGAACTTTCTCTCTAATTACGCTATATCGCAAGTCGTTCAGTTCATCATAAATATTTCATTGTTGGTTGCCACTCGCGGCTCGCCACGCTACCCCGTCATCCTCATACAGTTTTCCTCTTCTTCTCTTTGCCTCACGAGATCGAAACACAAAAACGCTATATTCTGTGGCTCAAACCTGTGGCGAGCAAGGTTCAAGTTCGCTCAGCGATCAAGTTAGCAGTGCTCGCGGAGCAAAGCCTATTTGTCCGTCAAGTAGCTGAGCGATCACGTTGCTCGCTGAACGCTCATATACTTGACGCGCCCCAGCTTCCACGGACCAGATTGACGAGCTTATCCAAAGTGACAGAAGGATAACTGTAAGATAAATTGCACATTATCTGAACATTGGTTATCACAAGCACAATGCTATTTTGCAACATGACAACGCCCGTCCCCATGCAGCTTGGCGCACAGTACAAGAAATTGAAAAGATGGTCTGGGAGCTAATGCCACACCCTCCCTACACCCCAGACCTAATCCCGTCCGACTTTCACTTGTTTCCTCCGTTGAATAATAATATTCGGGGTACTAAGTTTGACGAGGTGAAGAGTGAGATTCGCCAGTGGTTACGTCGTGCCGAAACGGACTTCTACAAGAGGGGCATTTTCCAGCTGCCATTATGCTGGCGCAAATGTGTTCACTGATGTGGATGTTATGTGGAAAAGTAACAACAAGGTCCAAATTATGTATTACCATAGGTAGAATAAAATCAGCGGTTTCTGACTTTGAGTAATATCACTTGGCTCATTAATTTCAGTACATACCCCGTATAACGATCTTCTTCATATAATCAGTATTCTTTGAGAGCTTGGCTTGAGTGAAAGAATGAATGATTCCATCAGCACCAACTTCTGGTGATAATTCCCAGTTCCGGTTATGGGAAAGGTAAATCCTTAACAAAGTCGAATTGTCCATTGTGTTTCACTCCACTCATTATTCCTAACCAGTCGGCCTTACAACCTGATCTCGCACTCCACATTCTCCTGCTTCGCGCTTTACTTGTTCCATTTAACAATTGAGATTCATCAACGCATACTGGGAGCCATACATTCACAATCAATCCTTTGTTCTTGTAAATTAATTTCGCACCGTGAGGCAGAATTTGCGCCTGGCTCTGCCGGATTTTCCGCTTACGTTCAATAAAGATCTTTGCCCCGGTAACAGATGAAGCGTGGTGGTGGTGGAAGGATGTTATCTTCTCTTCGTCTTTTCATCGGGATTTTCCGTTTTCTTTTGTCGGATGAAACTTCGTTGCCCTTATTTGCATCGTGTTTCCAAAATTAAATCATGTCTCTTCTTTCCTCAATAGCTCGGAGCGTTCTTCAGAGTCAGTTTATAAAAGAGGAAGCTGGCTGAAGAATAGGTGGCATATTTGCAAATGTTGAATATGCATCTCGGCCTCCCCGATGGCGCAGTGGTGGCGTCGTCGCCTTATAATCAAGGGGGCCGGGTTCGTTACCCGGTGGAGGCACAAAGTGGTTCGGATCCCACTTTAAACTGTAGGTCCAGTCCCGATTAGCCTTTCTGTGCATAAAGTGGACTTAAAACAACAATTCAATCAATCAATGAATATGCATCTACTTACCTTTCTGACCACAAGATTGCCAGCACTGGAGAAATTGTCGTACTCTTAGTATTTTTTTTAATATCCGCTTTGGACAGCAACTGTCTCACAACGTTCGATAGTGTGGTGGCGCTCCGTCCTGTTCAAAAACCTCTGCAAAAGTACCTTACTTCTTAGGCAAGGATGAAAAAACCTGTTCACTTAACAAATCCAAGTAGCCCTCGATGAAAATGGACCAACAAATCGCTTTCCATGCACCACAAGTCATCTGCACCAACCATTCGGCTGAAATCTGTCCAATGTGTGTTATCGGATGACAAGTATCGCAATGTTTGTTAACTTCTTCATGAACATAAACATTAGCCCTGTCACTGTGAAGGACTTTTCATTCTAATGAAAACGTTACACTGTAATTGTTCGAGACAACCATTCATTTTGAGTTTTTTTGAGTTTTGAGTTGTTGTTTTAAGTCCACTTTATGCACAGTAAGGCTAATCGGGACTGGACCTACAGTTTAAAGTGGGATCCGAACCACTTGTGCCTCCAACGGGTATCGAACCTGGGACCCTTTGATTACAAGGCAATGACGCTACCACTGCGCCATGGGGGAGGCCCGAGACAACCATTCATAATATTCAACAGTGGCGTATGTTGAGTCCGAGATCTGGACTATTTCACGTGTTCCTAGGCTATGGAGGAGGGAGGACCTGAACACCATGTATAAGTGGATAGACACACCCATTTTTCTCGTTCTCGGCGCCTTCAAGGAAATCTCGTTGCCATGTCAACAGTGCTAAGTTGCAAACTACTAGTAAGAAATCAGGTTGCCAACTCCTGAGAAATCAGGTTGCCAACTCCTGAGAAATCAGGTTGCCAACTCCTGACATATCAGGTTGCTAACTCCAGAATCACCATCATCTAATTAAAACGAGTGATTCTATTCACAATTTATAATCAATGTTTCTTCTGTATTCTACTCTCTAGGATTCAGGCTTCGCAGATAGTCTAGAAAGCCTTCAATCTACGCTCCTGATATTCAACTCTTCGGGGTTTAGCTTATTAAGATCTTGTGCAAAGACACGTGAACTTCTCAAACTAGACGTCAGTATGATCTCGATGCGTTTCTGACACGTTGGATGCATTTTAATTCTTCTTCTGGTATCTCAGAAAGGAAAAACTGCAAGCATTCGTTCATAACTTTTTACTTGTTAAAGACACATCGAAAGAAACCTTAACAACTGCATTTCTCGTGCAATTCTAGCTTGATTTGATATATCACATCACCTCCTTTCTATTTAAAATTTCTGAGTTGAATTCAATATGGTGGCCAACAATATGGCGGACCTCGACTTGACAAACACAACTAATCGTACCCAGCAAGTTTTGAGTCACCCTGTACTTCTAGTTCAAAGAAACTTGCAGCCACCACCACAATTTTGACATTGGACCATAAGCGGAGTTCTGGAGGGGCCAACTTAAAAAAGACTAAAAAATAACACATGATTAAGTTCAGTTACTACATTTTTGTTATGAAGCCATATCGCAAATCGTGACGTTTGGCATGATGGCATGTGCGGTAATTGCGCTGCAATAGCGGGTCCTAGACGATTTGATTGATGTGTACAGTTTGAAGAAAGAAAAACGTAAAATGACTTTGTGTTTGTGTTGAGTCAACAGTTACTGCTGAGGCATCAAAATAACTTTTCAATTTAATTTTTCTAAACTTTCTGAAGCTTACTATTGTACCGTAACTTTTTTAAAGTAATACGGGTATTGTATCAATAAAAAAATAATGAAATACAATAATCGTACTGTTTTGCTTCTTTTAAAACTGACAACCAATATACTAATTAATATATGTTTACTTATGCGAGGAAATTTAACGTTTTCAAATCTGAAAGGCCTAGAACTGTTTTTAAGTTGTTATATCTTAATTGCCGGGGGAAGGTCTTCGGATCCCCTTATAAGCTAGGGGATATTCAACAATCCTCAGGTTCATCATATGCTTCTCCCAGAGTCTGACCCCCCCAAAGCAAAAGCTCAAACTCCGCCCATGCATTGGACTCGTCAAATTTGCACATGCCCACTTGTATCATGGGCGTGACTAAGGCAGACGAACTGTACCGTCAGTGTTGCCAGTAATTGCACTGATGTTATGAACAAGATTACATGTGAAATGTAATAGAAGTTTTTGAAAGTGTGAGTATTATTAATGGAGTGCAGCCTGGTGCCGACTACACCCCCGTGCAAAGACATGCAGAAGACTCACATTTGTGTTCTTTGGTAGGAGGTTCTATGATAATTGAGTAATTCTCGCGTAATGAGTTAGAAGCAACGACTTGCTGACATAATTATCTGTTGTGGAAATTCCCCTCCAGGTTGGAATGACGTCGCATAATAGAATTCACCTTGAGTTTCTATGAATCTGATGGCTGACGATAATAGCTCAAATGAATGACAATCTTCTTATTTGATTTGGATACGTGACTTAACCCTTCGAGTACCAAGACTCGGTCAATTTGACCCAGATGACATTTTTTTTAGGAATTTCACTATTTTAAAGAGCCGTAGTGGCATATTAATATAGGTATTCCTCATTCAACATGCGTTTTCACTTTTGCACATCATTTCACTAAAGTTGGTATATAAAGTACCAATAAATAAGTTTGTATGCAAATCACACTATATCAGCGAACCGCTCTGCAAGGACTGTCAAGTGTAATCAGAATTGTGATATCAGTTTCTTCTAAAAGATACAGTACATCTTATATGTATGTTTATATTTTTAACTTTGAATTATTATATTTCAAGAATTGCTTGAATGAAAACTGCTATTAATAGAGTACATTAAACATTGCATCACTTGTGTCCACACTAAATGTGTATGTGCTTATTTACTTTCATATAGACAATACATATTATTGTATTATATGTATATAACATGTATTGTAATACATGATACATTCAGGCACATTGTCCTGTTTATTGTACATCCCAATTATAAATCATTGCATGCACCTTGGTACTCGAAGGGTTACTACAGACAATCCTTTCTCCTTAATCTCTGTCCCGACATTTGTTTTACTGCAGACGGGGCGTGTTCAAACATGTTCTATTTTCGCTTTGTAAGAACCACTATTGATGTGCATATTTATTTAGTACAATAGTACTACATGCATAGGTTCTACATGTACACTCACCGCCAATACAAATTGGACACGTAGATCCTGATATACTCGCTTCCCTGCAAGGCTTCTGTGGCGGTGGTAGAAGTTGCCATTGGAAATTTGCTATTAATTCCACATATCGCCTTAGAATTAGGCAACACACACACCACCGTGCAGGAAAGTGAGTATTTCAGGATCTAGATGCCCCACTTTTATTGCCGCCGACTGTACATAAGAGTGGCGTTGAGATAATTTCCTTCGGGTGGGGTCAAGCGTGGAAGAAATAATTTCTGGTGGACAATGCTTAAAGCTTGACGCCCACCGAGACGCGGCAACAGAACGCGACAGACCCATTTCCGGCGTCTCAGTGGGCGATAATCCTTAAGATAACCTGCAGACTTCTGGGACGGAAATTCCCGCTTCGGTTCCGCTCGTTTCCTTGTAGTGGGCGTTACACCATTTGACAACAGAAGATCTATTACGTTTTGTTGCCGCTTTTCTCCGTGTCTCAGTGAGCTTCAAGCTTAAATCGTCATGGAATTCTCTCCCTCCCCCTTCTCTTCCTTCTTTATTCCTTTATGTTCCTCTCTCCCACTCTCTCTTGCTGCCTGTGTTTATCTATTTATTTCCTATGTTTCTCTATGTCTTTCCTTTCTTCTTTCTTCCTTTGGTTTCTATATCTTTCTTTTCTTCTTTCTTCCTCTGGTTTCTATATCTATTTTTCTTCTTTCTTCTTCTGGTTTCTTTATCTTTCTTTTCTTCTTTCCTCCTTTCTCTGGTTTCTATATCTTTCTTTTCTTCTTTCTTCCTCTGGTTTCTCTATCTTTATTTTCTCCTTTCTTCTTCTGGTTTCTATATCTTTCTTTTCTTCTTTCTTCTTCTGCTTTCTTTATCTTTCTTTTCTTCTTTCTTCCTCTGGTTTCTATATCTTTCTTTTCTTCTTTCTTCCTCTGGTTTCTATATCTTTCTTTTCTTCTTTCTTCTTCTCGTTTCTATATCTTTCCATTCTTCTTTCTTCCTCTGGTTTCTATATCTTTCTTTTCTTCTTTCTTCTTCTGGTTTCTATATCTTTTTCTTCTTCTTTCTTCCTCTGGTTTCTATATCTTTCTTTTATTCTTTCTTCCTCTGATATCTATATCTTTCTTTCTTTTTTTCCGTCATCTTTCCCCATCTGTTCTCTACATCTTTTCTAACATATATACCACTTTTTTCTTAACATTCCAATCTGTTCCCTGCGTATAAGTCTAATTATTAGGGGATCGAAGATAGGCTATGACAGCCTTTAGCCACTCGCGTGCTAAGCGAGAGGAACGTTGTAAGAAAAAGGGGGTAGCTCTGAAGAGCAACGTCTACACTGCAAGGGGACTAGCCACGTGAAATAAGAACACACGGACATATATTTAAAAACACTACCTGTGACTGAACAGGCAGGGGGAGGAAAGACATAAGGAATGTTCGTTACCTGAAGTTCTACGGCGATCTCTTCTCCGCTGGTCCTCGTTGTGACGTGGCCATACTCTGTAAGAAAACGGACGAGGGAGCAACTCCGGGCTCCAAACTCTGTGCTTTAGTAGACCAACATTCTAAACGATAACTTTAACTTCCCCATCGTTCGTTCGCTCCTTTTTCTAAACTTATGACAACTGTGGAGCTCTCTCGCGATAACCGGATTCAACGTAAACTGAAAACAACTATAGTCGTTTTCACGTTCAGAAGACACAACGGCGCTTATGGAGAAACCGCACAGTGTTGCCAATACTGCGCTAGCTCATGTCGCCGGGAAATGATGACCTTCCTTTACAATGAAGGTGTTACGTATTTTGTATATATAATGATAATTATATGTAAATATTAATATTATACTGTGAACGTTACAGTTACCCTTTTTACTATGATCCATTGCGATCACTACACACGCGAGTGTAATGCACGAATATGACACTTCAGAAATCACTTAAAAAAGTAAAAATCACTGAGTCCTCACACAACTGAAAACACTTTTTCGAGAGAGGAAAAAAGTCTAAACAGACCAAAGCAGATCTCTCACTCAAGTAAGGGGAACCTGGCACATGGGTTAAATTCAAGTTGCAACCCAAACAAACAAATGAGTTATGGCCCACGTGAACTGATAAGACGTGAATGACTCAAGCAAGGCATGTCATATTTCTATCTTGAAGCCCCATATTTTGTCACGTGTTGGAAAGCCTTTCAAAGGTTAATATGGTGTCTATGAATTTATGTGTACGTTGGAAACTGAAAGGTGATCATTTCAGTATTAATGTCGACAGTAATGTAAACGAAAACAACGTGTATTTGCGACAGCACTAATGTTGCTCACAACAGCAGCATTGGAAATAATTGTCAATTATTAAATTTAAGTAATTTCAATTCTATTATAACAAACTGCATGAAGTTATTTTTACTGAATGGAAATAAAATAACAACTCGAAAACTTGAATGGTGATTAGCCGGAATGCTGCGGTGAGCCAGCTCAAGATGGCCAGACAACGTCTCCTTACTTCGCGCGCGGTTCGGGTTAGAAAGAAACTCCAAATGCATGGAAGTAATATTTCTGGGAACCTTTGAGTGGTTATAAAGAATAATTTCATTATTTTCCCCACAACTTTGTCGCTGGAAGTTTTTACTTGGAATTACAGAACAAAAAATGGCCAGCGACGACATTTTCTACTGCACGAATATAAAAAATCTCCACATACTTTATTTGAATATTTTTTAATGCAAATATGCTTTAAAGTATTGATAAATTCTTAGTACCACCGTCACCTATAACAATTTAAAAACAGTGTCAATTTTTTTTAATAATGAATGCTTCAATTTTACGGCATGTTTCAACGTTAGGAATGAAAACAATGTAAAAATTGTGTTTTCACAGAAAATTATGCAAGCAAGTTACCAGTTTTTTGTGTTCACCATCGTATTCTCTACAAAATTTCCTGCAAAACTGCAGGTACCGATTTTACTTAAGCTAAATTTGTAAATCCAGAAATTTGACAACAGCGCGCTCGTATTTCCCATAAGAAAAGCATTGCCCATAAGAACCCATTGTGTCTTCTGAACGTGAAAACGACTCTAGAAACGGAGTTCTTTTGTAACTACTTCATCTGACGGAAAACGGAAGAGAACTAAGAAAGAGATTTTCTCTCGCGACCTATTTAAATGAAATTCGAACTATCGGCCGTTACGACGGTTGCCTCGATCGCGTCCTTTGGCAACGGCAATTCTGAGTGAAAAAGCTGATTCCTGATATCATTTTCTAGTGCAATGTCAGCGGAGTTTTTCCAACTTCGCTGAAGGTCGCTGCCTTGGTTTGATTGGGTGTTTAAGTCCACTTTATGCACAGTGAGGCTAATCGGGACTGGACCTACGGTTTAAAGTGGGATCCAAACCACTGTGCCATGTACCTCCACCGGGTATCGAACCCGGGACCCCTTGACTACAAGGCGACTACGCTACCACTGCGCCATCGGGGAGGCTCTGAAGGTCGCTGTCGCGAGGAGCTTTTAAGAAGCTCTTTTTCAATGCTTCAGCGGGACCCTTTTTATAACGTGATTAGCTTATTTATTTATGATGCCCGGGTCCTAGGTTCGATTCACGCCTGCGGCATGACACGGCACACCGCTCTGGGGCAAAAAATTAGATTCACGGAGGGAGGTTAATTTTTTGTAAACCTGCTGCCTAAATAAAAAAGTTGTCGCGGCTACCCATCCTGGAGGGAAGTTAATTTTATTTGTAAACCTGCTGCCTAAATAAATTTGTCACGGATACCCATCCTGTCCAGTCAAGGATAGAATAAATTATATTTGAACAAACTAAAAAAAACAAAAAAACAAGAGAACAATAAAATTACTAAAGTGGTTTACAAGAAATAAAAGTCAACACAACAGCAAATCATGCAGAGCCTAAATCTAAACAGCTGGGTTACAGAAATCAGGATTCGTCGTTTTTCCTCAGAATCGTTGTTGCCAAAGGACGCGATCTAGGCAACCGTCGTAACGGCCGATAGTTCGAATTTCAGTTCAATAGGTCGCGAGAGAAAATATCTTTCTTAGTTGTTTCCCGTTTTCCATCGAAGTTAGTAGTTGTGAAAGAACTCCGTCTGAGTTGCTTTCAGTTAACGTTAATTCACTTATCGCGAGAGAGCTCCTGAGTTATTGTTAATTAAGATGGAGGAACGAACAATCGGAAAGTTGGAGAAAATTATTTAGAACATCGGTATACGCGAGTCTAGAGTTTAGGCGCCTCGAGAAGTACAGAGTAGGGCCACGTCACAACGAGGACCAGCGCAGAAGAGGTCGCCGTAGAACTTCAGGTAACGAACATTCCTTATGTCTTTCCTCCCCCTGCCTGTTCAGTCAATGGCAGTGTTTTTAAATATATGTCCGTGTGTTCTTATTTCACGGGGCTGGTCCCCTTGAGTGTCGACGTTGCTCTTCAGAGCTACCCCCTTTCTGCTACAATGTTCCTCTCGCTTAGCAAGCGAGTGGCTAAAGTCTGTCATAAGCCTATCTCCCGATCCCCCTTTTATACTTTATACGCCTGTCACATTCCACAACTTTTATTACGATGAATTTCATTTATATTCGATAGATGGCAGCACTTTCTTCCTTGTACGTTTATGCTTTGCTTAACTGTAGAAAGTAGACAAACAGGACTTAGATTTAAAGATAAAATACATACTCTCTTTACTATCCTCTAGCACGTGCATATTGCGCAAAATATAGCTTATGAACAACAAGCTCTAAAATACCTTTCTATCTCCTTGCGCATATTTTGATTGTGTCATCGCTGTAAACGGCAAAGATGTTTACCAATATGGCGACCAAAGGTCTGCTCGATAAACGAGGGAGGGTCTGCGATGAAGACGGCAGAGACCATTCAGGCTGCTTGGCGCCTAGCCAAGGTTCCCAGAATGTCGTGCTTCATGTTGTTCGAATCTTGTTGTCATCCACGACCATGCATCTTCTTCCGGAAGGTCCACATAACTTCCAAAGGCTCTGCTTTTGTTTCCTATTCGCTGCATGGAGAAAAATCTCATCTTCGGCCATCTTTTTCCTCGCCATGCAACATCGCCTGATGGCGAAAGATAAGAGGGGTTGGCAGTTTCATTGGAAGCAAACGGGTGAAGTTTTCTTCTGGACCCAGCTTTGAAATATAGAAAATAGTATATAGACACGGACAGAAGTGCTTTGCAGTCCTGATATATAGCTATAGCAATAGCGTCGTGGAGTAGTTGTTAGCGCACCGGGTTTGTAGTGAAATCGTAGGTCTGTAGTAAGTTCGATTCTCACGATCGGCAAAAAGAAATTTGTTCCTTTGAAGACGAGGGAAGAAGTGGTTTCTCGGAACGTAGTATTATAACAAGTATATAGAAATCCAAAATGCCCAATTAATAATTAATAGGTCCCGGGTTAGAATCCTGACCTGGGCATGGCTGTTCTTTGTGAGTGTCCCTTCATTAATTTCATCCCTCATCCTCATTTTCGCGGTTGGGCAAATTCGAAGTAAAATAAACCAAATGAATTAATCAATATTGCGAGCTTGAAGATCCATTGTTACCAACATTCTGAGAATATAGACTAACACCATTAAGCCTTGTTTCCATGATATGAAAAACTAAAAACGTTTCAACCTTCTAACAAGGTCTTCTTAAGACTCTGCATCAAGTACAAATGTAACAAGGTACAAAAACAGGAATATGTATATAAACAAACATTACTCCCCTCCAGACTATTAGAAAGTTGTTCTGGAACATTCTAGCAGGTGGCTTTCCCTTGTCAACTGTACTCTCACCTAAAAGGCTAAACATATTTACTTCCATCTAGAATGTGGTTGGACTCTTTATCTCACGCTCTTTTTCCTTCATTTTTCTTCCTTCTTCTCTCCTCTTTCTCTCTTGACCTTTCCTCTCTCTAACACCTTCTTCCATTCTTTGTTTAACTTCAGTCCCCCATTCCAGTTCATTGTGTCTTCTTCACCTTTCTTCTCTATTTCCTTGGCCTCCTTCCATTTTCTCACTAGTATTCTCTTCTCCCTTCCTATCTGCTTTGCCTCATCCCACTCTATGTCATGTCCTGTTTCTCTCATGTGTTGAAATATCGCATTTCTCTCTCTCTTAAGTCGTACATCATCCCTATGTTGTTTCATTGTAGGGTAGTGGCTACCATTCAGGTTTGTCAATCTGATGGTCGTAGGTTCAAACCCTTCCGGTGGCAGAAAATTTTCGTAAGTTTTAGACATATCCCATTGTGTTCATTGTCCACGCCGTGTGAAACGGAATGATTCCGTTTGGAATTAACGATGGGGGGAGGGGAAATATTGAATTACAAAATCTCCATTTCAACGAACCGAGAAGTGGAGAAAAATTGAATAATTATTATAAATATTAAAAATTACGTTCATTTTTTTAGTGGTGTAATCGCAGGTAAAATCAAAGATCTTACATGGAAGATTTTAACTTGCTCTGAACTCAGCCAAAAGGCATTTCGCACCGATCTAATATATTCTCCAATTCGTTTCAAAATGTTATTGAATGTTTCATGTCGATAATTTGACCAATGCATCCATTCTTGACGCTCAGAGGATATTTTCTGCAACTACCTCTTCTCTCCAGTTCCTTCTTCTTCTCTCCCCTCTTTCTGTTATGCTTTTATCTCATATCGCCTTCCCTACTTTTCTCGCATCTTATCTTCATCGCACTCTTCTCCACTCCTCTTATCTCCTTTCCTGTCTTAGATTTCCGACTCCACTGCACTATTCTCTCTTTTTTCGTTCTTCTCCTTGTCTCTCCTTTACTCTACTCTCCACTTCCCTCTTCTCGTCTCCTCCTCTCCTCTCGTCTCGTTTTCCTCCTCTTTTCTCTTCTTTGTTCTTTTTCCCTCATCTCCCCTCGAATCTTTTTCCATTCTCCTCACTACATCTCCTCTCCTCGTCTATCCTCTCTTTCTTCTCTCCTCTACTTTTCCTCTTCTCCTTTCGCTTTCTCTTTCTCTTCTCCTTTGTAACCTTTCGTTTCGTCTCACCTCCTATCCTTACTGTAGACTCATAAGCGATGAAATACTAGAAAACCTATTTTTTTCTTTCAGAAAGAATTTTGTCATTTGCGATATAATAGTGATATTTTTAATAATTTTATACAATAATACTTGTTTATATTTCTTTCGCGTATTTTATAAATATCTATTGTGCATGTGGCAACCCTGAAATTGAGCCTAACTGTGCACGCAACCCACCAACGGCTTGTGTAAATTGGGTTGCCTAGTTTAAAATGTCGTTGTCCTAAAACTTTTGAGAGACACTGTACAAAAACAGGAATATGTATATAAACAAACATTACTCCCCTCCAGACTATTAGAAAGTTGTTCTGGAACATTCTAGCAGGTGGCTTTCCCTTGTCAACTGTACTCTCACCTAAAAGGCTAAACATATTTACTTCCATCTAGAATGTGGTTGGACTCTTTATCTCACGCTCTTTTTCCTTCATTTTTCTTCCTTCTTCTCTCCTCTTTCTCTCTTGACCTTTCCTCTCTCTAACACCTTCTTCCATTCTTTGTTTAACTTCAGTCCCCCATTCCAGTTCATTGTGTCTTCTTCACCTTTCTTCTCTATTTGCTTGGCCTCCTTCCATTTTCTCACTAGTATTCTCTTCTCCCTTCCATCTGCTTTGCCTCATCCCACTCTATGTCATGTCCTGTTTCTCTCATGTGTTGAAATATCGCATTTCTCTCTCTCTTAAGTCGTACATCATCCCTATGTTGTTTCATTGTGAAGAAGACACAATGAACTGGAATGGGGGACTGAAGCTAAACAAAGAATGGAATAAGGTGTTAGAAAGAGTGGAAAGGACAAGAGGGAAAGAGTAGAGAAGAAGGAAGAAGAATGAAGGGAATAGAGCGTGAGATAAAGAGTTCAACCACATTCACTTTCAGGTGAAAGTACAGTTGACAAGGGAAAGCCACCTGCTAGATTGTTGCAGAACTACTTCCTAATAGTCTGGAGGGGAGTAATGTTTGTGTATATATATCGTCCTGTTTTGTACTCTGTTACATTTGTACTTGGTGCAGAGTTTGAAGAAGACCTTGCTAGAAAGTTGAAACGTTACGTTTAGTTTATGTTTTATAATAAAATAAATTACTGCCTTGGTCAGCGTATTTAGTTTTTCAGAAACTTTATGTACAATACATTGGTGGGGAGGGTAATGTTAGTCGTGAGGATTTGAGTAGACCACTCACCGAGGTAGCTCGTTCACGAAACAACTGTGTTTCCGTCCCGTGCCACACGAATGCATCTCTATTCTCCCTTTCTATGGAACGTGTGCGAACAAGCCTGATGCGCTTTATCGAAAACAACCGTGGGAAATCCATTTACCGTGAACGCCGATCCCATCCGAATGACATAAACGAATTATGTGGATCAGACGAATCAACAGAGCTCATTGTTTGTGATTCGCGTCAGGTAAGGATAATCCGATGCAACTGGTGGTTCTATCCCCGCCCCTCTCTCTTGCCCCCAGAGCAGGTGGTCGTTTGGGAGTAAATATCTTTGTTATCTTTTACCTTTCGTTCGTGATTAGTAGGGGTAGGATTTTCATGACTTAGCATATTTATTTTGGTAAGGGTGTTATGTTCCCTAAATGTGTAGAAATTCATATTGTAAACAAACTAATTAAATTAGGGTGCTTCTTAAGGGCATATTTTGGCATATTTGTGCGATAGAGCATATTTTGATGGATTTTCGGTCATATTCAGCATATTTTCGCTCTTTCAAATAATATACAGTCATTTTCGATTGATTGATATGTTGTTTTAAGTCCACTTTACGCACAGTAAGGCTAATCGGGACTGGACCTACAGTTTAAAGTGGGATCCGAACCACTTGTGCCTCCACCGGGTGTCGAACCCTGCTAGTGTCGTAGAGACTTGAGCATTTTACATTATACGATAATGTCAACATCAGTCGGTAACTCGTCTGACTACCATGCTCAAGGTCCCGGGTTCGATCCCCGGCCGGTTCAAATCCGGGAACTTTTCTAACGGTGGAAGCGGCCCCGGCGCCCACCCAGCGTCGAATAACATGGGTACCTGGGGGAAACCCTGGGGGGTAAAGGCGGTCAGGGGCGTGATGCTGATCACATCACCCCCACTCACGACTGGATCAAGAAAGTGTGGGGCGTTACCCCCACACCCCCTATACGCCTTCATGGCGTGGTGCTATGCACAGGGGAGCACTTTACCTTTACCTTTACATTATACTCAGTAAATCACTGTTCTACTTCACAGCAAATTATGAAATAACAATAATGTATATAGTTCAAAATCACAACACTGTTCTCTGATGAGTATACTTATTATTTGCACTGAATAAATACATTAATTATGCACCAATTACTATGATTCGAACTATATGCAAAACGTTCTTGTTATCTCCTTTCACTTGTTTCTTACAACTGGTTGCTACGCAACAAGACAGTATGCTATAACATTTCTTTCTTTTTCTTTTACACAAGAAGTGATTATACATTTTACAATTTGAAAACAGTCACAACCCGGGACCCCTTGATTACAAGGCGACGACGCTACCACTGCGCCATCGGGAAGGCCCACAGTCATTTTCGAAGTGGACTCTTTCTTACTCCCAAGTTATCTTGAGTTTTTTGTTGTTGTTGTTGTTGTTTTTTTGGACTGCAGCAAAATCGCTTTCATTTCTATTTGAAAATTTACAGAAAGTATTCATTGTGGATTGCAACTCAGGGCTCATAAAGTGATCTAAAAATAGTACAAATGTGAAAATATTTCAGCATAAGTTAGATATTGATTTATGAAACAGTCCAGTTATAAGGGCATATTTTTCAAATTATGGGGCATATTTTGTACAATTGTAGGTCATAAGAGCATATTTTATTTTGCATATTTTGGTGATTTTCAGGTCATAAAAATTCTAGCCCTAGTAATTAGTATGCAGCTATTTTATTAGCCGTGATAGACGCTAACGTTTGTCCCCAACATTCGCGCATGGAGATGAAATTTTCGTAGGGCCAGTGGCGGCGATAAATATCTCCTTTAGGGGCCTCATCAAACGGTTGTCAACCTCGCATTATTTTCCTGCTGACTTCTTATTTTCCTTCTTCTCTTCTTATCACTTCTTCCTTTATTTCCCTTGTCTTCGTGTTTACGGAATATAATACTGTTGCATTTCTCCATATGTTACATTCTTATGCTAATGTCGTCATTGTTCTCTAGCTTTTTTCAATCAACATCTCTAGCTGTTTAATATACAGAGCCCATTTAAAACAAATACGGATGGTCACGGTAAGTTTAATCTTAACATGATATCTACCAACAAAGTTAGGATTAAATTACACGAAAATGAAGCATACCAACGTGCTTCTCGTGAAATTCTAGCCTATTTTGATGTATCACATGCCCACCTTTGCATTTATAGAACTGAAGTTGAATCCAAGATGGCGGGCTTCAAGGAATCCGCCATGTTGGCCACACACCCTATCTAGTTTTGCCTTCCCTGTACATGTATCGGTATGTTTCATTCGTGTTTCACCATCTGCATTTCTTTTAAATTGAAAAGTGATTTGAAAAGTGACAGGGGAGAATTGGAAGAAAAAGAAAAAGAGAGGAGGTTTGGAATAAGGAGTATGGGGAAGACCACAGAAAAGATATGCAAAGTGCTTAGAAAAGCGGGTATTAAAACTTACAGGAAGGGAGGGAGAAGCATCTTAAGAATAGCGAAGAATGCTAACAAGAAAACGGAGAACAGAGAAGAGGAAGAGGAAGGGATTATCTACGAAGTAAAATGTAAAGAATGTCAGGGTGTGTACATAGGAGAAACGAAAAAGAGACTGAAAGACAGGTTGAAACAACATAGGGATGATGTACGACTTAAGAAAGAGAGAAATGTGATATTTAAACACACGAGAGAAACAGGACATGACATAGAGTGGAATGAGGCTAAGCAGATAGGAAGGGAGAAGAGAATCTAAGTGAGAAAATGGAAAGAATCCAAGGAAATAGAAAAGAAAGGTGAAGAAGACATAATGAACTGGAATGGGGGACTTATGATAAATAAAGAATGGAAGAAGGTGTTAGAAAGAGTGGAAGGGACAAGAGAGAAAGAGGAGAGAAGAATGAAGGAAATAGAGCGTGAGGTAAAGAGTCCAACCACATTCACTTTCAGGTGAAAGTAAAGTTGACAAGGGAAAGCCACCTGCTAGAATGTAACTTTCTAATAGTCTGGATGGGAGTATTTTTGTGTATATATACATCGTCCTGTTCTTGTACTTTGTTACATTTGTACTTGGTGCAGAGTCTGAAGAAGACCTTGTTAGAAGGTTGAAACGTTACGTTTAATTTATATTTTTATATAAAATAAATTTCTGCCTTGGTCAGCATATTGATTTTTTTTCTAAAATTGAGGTTTCCATGTTTATAGATCGCCTTGCATTCAATCCCAGGTCTGCCAATGTGCCTTTTCGTCTGTTCTTCCTTTTCATGAATCTTAATCCTAGTATATGCGTACCATCCTGCACATTCTCTCGACAGTCGCTTCCCACAGGCTTCTCTCGCTATGTGCAAGTGTCAGTACATCCTCCTTTGTTACTCTGCCCATATATTTGATCTTCGACATTCTCCTGTGCTTGGGAGGGGGAGCTACAGCCCCTCCTTAAATTGAGGAAATCAAAATTTTCAAATTAAAGCATTATAGAACTTGGGGAAAACCAAAGTGGGAAATGCAACCCCTTTAAAATGGCCCCCAATTACAATTTTTGTCTTTGAACAACTTTTTAAAACGAAGGTTTAAAAATAAGAAATGGTAATTACGTACTATTTAAAGCGTATCATGCCCTCCCTAGAACGAAGCCACCGTTACGATCCCAGGTCCCTCCAGAAAATATCTTGCGTACGCTGGTGTCCTGTAGCCACTTTCGCATTCATATAGTGCAGCGTTCCTGACAAATTCCTTCAGGAATATCTTCCTGAGGTTTCTTCCACATGAATTTAGAATGCTTAAATTTTGTTTAAGTTCATTTTATGCACAGACAGACTGATCTGGACTGGATCTACAGTTTAAAATTAGATCCGAGCCACTATGTACTTCTACTGGGAATCGAACTCTGGGACCTCTTGATTTCAAGACGACATTACCACTACGCTCATCGAGAGGCCCTTTGTGTCTTCTGGTAAAAATTCATCTATGCCGATCTTATATCTTTCGTAGGGAGATAAGTTTTTGCCAGGGAGGGACAAACAAGGTATTTTTCCATAGTGGAGCAAACAAGGCATATTTTTTGCCCTAATAGTCTTGTCCCTTCAAAAAAACACTCCTTCAGTTTGCAGTTATGTTCCTGTAAAACCCTTATAATAATTAACATAAATTACTGTGACTGAAATAAAATGATATGCGTGAAATATGTATGTTTACGTTGACATCCATTTTCCAAGGAGTGATGGCCCCCTTTAACCCCCTTCCGGACGTACATGACGTCTTCCATCGTTCGTTATTGTGCCCCAAGAAAGTAAAAAGCTTCCACTTCTCTGTTCTACCATTGCATTTGTTCTAAGTTACAGCCGTTTCCTGCTGCGTATCATAATCAGTGCCAGATCTACAAATCTTGAAGCCTTCGCAAAATATTACCAAAGGCCCCCTCTACCTTTACACACACACGCACACGCACGCATATTATATATATATTAGAGCTTGGCCGATATCAATACCACGACCGATACCCACAGATACTTGTATAATTCCAGTACAAAATAACAAAGGCCAGTTACCGAGTCATACTAACTCGTTACATCACTATATATTAGTTATAATTTGGGGAGCCAGTCCGAGTCAAGTGTCTCGGGAATTTTTCCGGCTTTGTCTTAACATAAAGCGGCTCTAGGGCCCATCCAACATCAAATCAAATGGTACTCGGTGGGGGAGGGTAAAGGCGGCCGCAGCGTGGTGCTGATCACATCACCCTCAAGATGGTCGACATCTAAAATATGTGGGGGCCTATCCCTACATACCCTAAATGTGTCTTCATGGCACGGTCCCATGAACAGGGAACTTTTACATACGCAAATACGAACCCTCTACCATGTCAATGGCTGAGGCCTTCCTAAAGGCTTATTTTTCTCCAGGGCCTCCCGCACTGCGGGGTTTTGCGGCTTGTAGATCCGGCACTGATCATAATCTTTGTTTATTATGAAATAATTTATTCTTAAATACATCCACACACACACACACACACACACACAAATATATGTAATATATATATAAAGGGTGTTTCATAAAGTGCGTAGTTTTTGTAAATGCAATAACTCAGCTAAAATTACATGAAAGTTGATGTTTTTTTATTATTTTACATATTCACTACGATTTAATAAGTTAAAAGTGAAGAGTGGCCGGCATATGCACGTATGCGATTTAAGAGTGAAAAATTATGTCTGGCATATGTCTACCTCCGTTTTGTAAGCAAGCAGTAACTCGATCTGTGAAGTTCACCATGACTCTTGTGCAGACGTCTCTGTCCATTGAACCAATTACCCGTTGGATTTCCCTCTTCAATTCGGGGATTGTTTGAGGTTTGTTCATGTACACTTGTGACTTCACATAACCCCATAAAAAGAAATCACATGGGGTGAGGTCACAAGACCTCGGAGGCCACTCCTGGTCACCACGAAGTGAGATCACGCGGCCAGGAAACTTTTCTTGCAGTAAGGTTATTGTTTCGTAGGATGTGTGACAGGTAGCCCCGTCCTGCTGAAACCACATACTCATGGTATCCAGTTCATCCTGAGCAGGCCACACAAAATTTCTGATCATGTTCCGATAACGAGGACCGTTTACCGTAACTACATTTTCGTTCCCATCTTCAAAACAGAAGGGGCCAATCACACCTCCTGACCAAAGTCTCAAACAATCCCCGAATTGAAGAGGGAAATCCAATGAATAATTGGTTCAATGGACAGAGACGTCTGCACAAGAGTCATGGTGAACTTCACAGATCGAATTACTGCTTGCTTACAAAACGGAGGTGGACATATGCCAGACATCATTTTTCACTTTTAAATCGCATACGG
Organism: Lepisma saccharinum; assembly: GCF_977018435.1. Lineage (NCBI taxonomy): Eukaryota > Metazoa > Arthropoda > Insecta > Zygentoma > Lepismatidae > Lepisma > Lepisma saccharinum. The sequence continues at coordinate 20,108,180 of NC_139258.1, forward strand.
GCATATGCCGGACACTTTTCACTTTAAAATTATTAAATCGTAGTGAATATGTAAAATAATAAAAAACAAAATGTCAACTTTCATGCAATTTTGGCTGAGTTATTGCATTTTTAAAAACTGTGCACTTCATGAAACACACTTTATTTCAACATAATCTCTTTTGGCGTTCAAAATAAACTTCCGAATATCCATCACTCATTTGTTTTGCTTGCAGCGCCTTTAGCGGCAAGTTCGAAAATTAAAATAAAGTCCATTCTGTCCCGCAAGTTATGAGTGATGGTCGCACCCAGATCATGCAGAGAATCGGGGACGGTTGAGTTCCGCCGCTGCGTGCGTGCCAGCTCTTGTGGAAGGTCGATGGCGAACGGAGTTCGACAACGAAGTTTGCGCTGAGCCTGGCTTCGTTTCAGATGAGGAAGCGCTGCATGAAAATTTATGGTTCCCCTCGGAGCAATTCGAGGCCGCAAAGTTGCGCCTGGAAAGAGGAATTCGAGCGGAAACGGATTCGAAGTATTCAAACTATTTACAGTACTCTTCTCTGTATATTCCCGTTTCTCTCTCTCTTTCCATCTAATTCATTTCCCTCTCTCTCTCTCTCCTTATATTTTTGCCTATTTCTCTCGCTGTATTTCTTTTCCTTCTGTTCTCTCTCTCTCTCTCTCTCTCTCTCTCTCTCTCCCCTTATATTTTTTCCTCTTTCTCTCCCTGTATTTCTTTTCCTTCTGTTCTCCCTCTCTCTCTCTCTCTCTCTCTCTCTCTCCTTATATTTTTGCCTCTTTCTCTCGCTGTATTTATTTTCCTTCTGTTCTGCCTCTCTCTCTCTCTCTCTCTCTCTCTCTCTCTCTCTCTCTCTCTCTCTCTCTCTCTCTCTCTCTCTCTCCATATATTTTTGCCTCTTTCTCTCGCTGTATTTCTTTTCCTTCTGCTCTCTCTCTCTCTCTCTCTCCTTATATTTTTGCCTCTTTCTCTCGCTGTATTTCTTTTCCTTCTGCTCTCTCTCCCTCTCTCTCTCTCTCCTTATATTTTTGCCTCTTTCTCTCGCTGTATTTATTTTCCTTCTGTTCTGCCTCTCTCTCTCTCTCTCTCTCTCTCTCTCTCTCTCTCTCTCTCTCTCTCTCTCTCTCTCTCTCTCTCCATATATTTTTGCCTCTTTCTCTCGCTGTATTTCTTTTCCTTCTGTTCTCTCTCTCTCTCTCTCTCTCTCTCTCTCTCTCTCTCTCTCTCTCTCTCTCTCTCTCCCTTATGTTTTGCTTCTTTCTCTCGATGTATTTCTTTTCCTTCTTCTGTCTTTCTCGCTCTCTCTCCTTATGTTTTGCCTCTTTCTCTCGCTGTATTTCTTTTCCTTCTTTTGTCTTTCTCTCTCTCTCTTATCTCTATCTGTCTGTGTCTTATTTTGTTTCGTCTCAATTGTCCCTCCCTCTCTCTCTTTTTCTGTCTAGTTGTGTCTGTCATCTCTTTCCTTTCCAATTTGCTTTTCTTAGGCCGGCTTTAGACGAAAGCATTTCCTTTCATATTTTTGCTAGCATATGTAAATGCTATTAAATGCTTCCAAAAATTGCATAGCAGATACTACTTTAATCGGAAACATCTCATGTAATTTTACGATTAGCTTTTGCGATTACATTGTATAACATATACAGCATGAAAGGCACGTCGAGTTACGCCATCTATGCTGAGTGCAGGGTGTTTACAATTGAAACAACTAAGATATTCTTCCATACGTGTACAGTAAACGTTGTAAAGTATGTATTTAAGCAGCGCCATTGTTTTGTACGTAATAATGTTTTATACGAAACGTTATTCCTCTCGGTTCAATAGTTATCGACTTCTAAAAATGTGAAGTGATACATTGTTTACATATAGCGCGGCCGTCATTACAGCTGCACTCGTGACCTAGAGGTCGCTTCTGATTGGTTATGCTACGGAAATAGGACGGGTTCTATTTATGAGAAATGCCATGAAATATGCAATGGCATCTGAAATGCCATAAGATTTTTCACTTTACACGGTAGCATTTTGGTCATGGCACAGATGTTAAGAAAAATGCTTTCGTCTAAAACGGGCCTTCTTCTCTCTCTCTCTCTCTCTCTCTCTCTCTCTCTCTCTCTCTCTCTCTCTCTCTCTCTCTCTCTCTCTCTTCCTTTGAGCCTTTCTCTTTTTCATTCTTTTCAATTTCTCTCCCTTTTCCCTGATGTATTTCTATCTCGCTTCTTATCTCTCTCTCTTTTGTATTTTTCAGTTTTTCATTCTCTTTCTCATTTTTCTCTCGGTTCTTATCTATCTTTGTAACTCTGTCTCTCTCAGTATTTTCAGTTTCTCCCTCTTTTCCTACTATTTGTAACTAAACTAGCAACTCCTTGGTGTAAAAGCCCGGTGGGAGCCAAGACTTTTCGTTGGGTGATGCGTGGTCAGCGCGTCGAGTCCCATCGCCTCTGTTTTTTGTCTTCCGAGACCAGAGCCCGGTACTTCTTCTTTCCAAGTAGATCCACAATTATCCTTACGATGCCTTTTTGTTTTACAGTTCCTCCGGGAGTCTAACCCTGTACCGCTTGCAGGAAGGACGAGAGTCTTAACCATTTGGCTACACGGGAGTCTTGTCTTTTTCACTCTTTCAATCTCTCTCTCCTTTCCTTTTTGTATTTCTCTCTCGTTTCTTATCAATCTCTCTCTCTCTCATCTTTTTTCAATGTCTCTTTTCCTTTTTGTACTTCTCTCTCGCTTATCCATCTTTCTCTCTCTCTCCCCTTCCCTCACACACGTTTGTCTCCTCTTTCCATATTTCCTTCTTTATCTCGCTCTTTCTCTCTTACCCATTTTTTCTCCTTCCACTGTAAAACCTATCAGTCGTCTAGTCCCAATTTATGGAGCACTTAAAGAGTCTAATGATAACGTTATTACCTCATTCCATTTCTAAGATTACTTGGTACCTGCTCATGAATAGAGTTAAAGCTTCCTGAAAATGGGTCATGGTGTTAGAGGTTCGTGATAATAACCTGAGCAAGTAAACCTCACTAAGTCCGGCCACATCACATCACCACATCACAAAGATTTTCACAGCTCGTACCTTTACTGGCGCATCATATTTTAACCTCAAGTGAGAAGCTTATTTAAGCTATTCATGTAATTTTAGACACACCGAGATGCTGAAAGGTATTATTAGTTTAGCACGACTCACTCATATAATATGCGCTGAGCTTATGACAAACATTATTGAAAAGATTGTAATAAATCGAAATTAAATATTCTCAATATGCAGAATAAAAGATTCGGGAGTCTCACTTGTTCCACAGTTTATTTTCCTTCCTCTTCTTTTCATTGGCTCATTTCGCTTTAGAGGGTTTCTAGCCAAAGGTGCCGAATACTGATTTTGTTACCTTTTGTTCTTGTTCCATAAACAGTAATTTGTATGTTTATTCGCTTTCCTCAGGAAATTATATTCTCCACTGTCCAGTGGGAGCGAGTGGGTTCCAAAACTAGAGGTGCAAGGTGCCAAAACTGAGGGTGGGGGGCAATTGCCCTCCACACTCCCCTCCCCCCTAATAGCCGCCACTGCCATTGTCATTTATTCAATTTTGTTGACCTACTTTCTTTCATTGTGCACGTAACAACCGACGCCCTGTAACAAACGCGCTACTATTGTTTGTAGTCATTAACCACGCCCTCGGTTGTTATCTCCGCGTGGATTTTGTAAATTTTCGTTAGCCACTCAATCTGCAGGGATCTTCAACTCCTCAGACAGTGAAGCTCGCGGGCCACGAAGCTACACGAAGGTATTGAGAACTGTAAGATACTACCATCTACCATTTACTTAATCCGATTTTTATGATAAATTCTTAATTTTTCAAAAGGCCACGGCATAGGCCTCTGCGGGCAACCTCTGGCCCGCGGGGCATGTGTTGAAGACCCCTGACTATGACCAACCCTGCCACGTTGAGAGGAAATGTTAGAAAACCAGCCGCAACATAACCCTTCGATTTCAAAGCCTTCATGCCCGTTATGGTAAGAGCAAATTGCAGGAAGGGCCATTAACTCGGCGTCTGCAAGAGATGGCAATTTACAGAATTTCCGTTGGTAAAAAAAGTCACCAGATGCCGCTGCTGGCGCTATGACGTCATCTTTCCTCGGGATGCATTATTCATAGTATCATCTAGCCAGCTCTTAAGAAATAGCTCCGAGTAGTTTTCTCGTACATATTCATGCGCCATTTGTTGCCTCCAGAATTCCCGTTCTCTGCAAGGTAGAAAAGAAACCGATGCGGTTTCAAAGCTACCGTAGCGTCATCTGTTTTTCCATTTGCGAGTTACAATTAGGCTCCAGTATTCCCTTGACAATGCTCTCCTTGACGCTTAAGTATCTGCACGTTACTCAGAAATGAGTCTAACCAAAAGAGGGCGGAAGTGTCTGGTTCCTCTTCCTGACAACAAAGTATCAGTGGCAAATATTTTTATTCCAGAGGAATCCAAAGGATATTAATATTCATTTAGCTTCCAATGTACAATTGCAAAGGTAGTTCAACATTGTAGCCAAGTGAAGAGAAAGTACCTTGTTTCACCGTGTAATTGCAGCAGATTGTATGCCTTCTTTGCAGAAAAGTAGGATACGACAATTATGCAATACTTTTTCTTAATTGTGTTGCTATCACTAGCGTACGCAGATAGGAGCTGATGAGGCTAGCCCTCTACAAAATTTTAAGAATATCTAGAGTTTCAAATAAAAGACAGTGAACAACTCTGGAAGAAATTGAGTGTTAATGCAAACCGCCTTTAAAATGAGGCAAGATTGCCATTTGTGAGAGTGACAAAACAAATTCTGCGTGCACCACTGGCTATTACCGGCACATAGAATAAGTTTTACTAATTGTCTTTAGTATACCTTGGTATACGGAATACTTGTGAATATAGGTTAATATTGAATATAGTCCAAACCGATTCACGTCATTTCTTCGTGATAGTTTAGCGAACAATTTTTTCTGGTCTGCAAAAAAAAGATAACACATTAGTTGTTATTGATTTGTGCATTATATTCCAATGTTGTGCATAACAAATATACTCAGTTGTTAGCATATGCAAATGATATAGACTTATTAGTGGATGATATAAATACAATTAAGAATAATGCTAAAATATTTTTCAAAACTGCTGAAGAGATAGGTTTGGAAGTTAACAAAGAGAAAACTAAATAAGCTTACAGGCCGAAACCAAGTGTTAGGTAATAATCAAAATCTAATTATTGATAACAACTCGTTCGAACCAGTTTCCAAATTCAAATACTTAGGAGTAATATTAACAAATGAAAATTATATTAAAGAGGAAATAAAAAGTAGGCTTAATTCAGGAAATGCATGTTACTTCTCTCTTCATAAACTTTTGTCTTCTCGTTTAATATCTAAGAAACTAAAAGTTAAAATATACAAAACAGTAATTTTGCCTGTAGTATTATATGGGTGTGAAACTTGGTCCCTTACATTGAAAGAGGAACACAAATTGAGATGATTTGAAAATAAGATCCTTAGGAAAATATTTGGATCTAAAAGGGATGAGGAGACAGGTGAGTGGAGATGGTCACATAATTTAGAACTACATAATTTGTATTCATGTCCAGATATTATTAGAATGATTAAATCAAGAAGACTGAAAAAGGAGTTTACAGGATTCTTGTTGGGAAACCTGATGGTAAGAGACCAGTAGGTAGACCAAAACGAAGATGGAGGGACAATGTTGAGATGGACCTGAAGGAAATCGGTAAAAATGGAAAAGAGTATATAGATTTTGCTCAACATAGGGACAGATGGAAGGCCTGTGTTGCTGCAGCCATGAACCGTCGGGTTTAAGAAGGCTAGAGAGTTAGTTAGTTAGTTAGTTTGCATAATATTCGAAATATTATACGGGCCCTCCCCGATGGTGCAGTGGTAGCGTCTTCGGCTTGTAATCAAGAGGTCCCGGGTTCGATATCCAGTGGAGGCACATAGTTGTTCAGATTCCACATAAACTATAGGTCCAGTCCCAATTAGCCTAACTGTGTATAAAGTGGACTTAAACTTTAGAGCCATGTTTCACGTTATTTGTTCGATCCCTCCATTATCCCTCCTCTTACGACGCTCATGTTTAATTGGATTAATTTCATAAATAGGCGCTGTACTGCAGTAAGTGTCTGGTGAATACCCTATAGAAGGCTAATCTGCAAGCGGGGGTCTAATACAGGGTGATTCAAAACTCTCTTGACATTTTAATTATATCGCTAATGAATGGTTTTCAGGATGTGATAAAGGACACTGCTGTTTTCGGGCAAGATTGTGCGGCACTCCATTTCGCCAATGATTCAGGACTATCTCGTTGACACATTCCCCGATAGGTTGATCGGCCGTGGCTCACCAAGACGGCTCGCTCTCCAGACCTGACTCCTCCAGACTATATTCTCTGTGGTTGCACCAAGTACAGATCAACACCATAGCTGTGAATAGCTGCTGCAACAGGAGAGATCACGCCAGCTATGTTGGAGCATGTGTTCCGGTGTACGCAAGAGAGGTGGGTGTTATGCCTCGACTTACAGGGCCACCACATTGAAATACACTGAGTTTGTCTTCCATTCTAAAGTATTTTCATCAGCATTTCTTAATAACATGCTTTTTGATTAAAATGTCAAGAGACTTTTGAATCACCTTGTATTAGGAGGCGAAGTGAAAGCTATTGCCTGTCGCACACAGAAACGTTGCACTCGAAGATAAAATTAAGTTAATTTTCGAACGCAGCCGCCGCAGTAACATCAACGGAATACAGGTGGCAGCACTGGACATCAGTGCGTTATTCCACTCCACTGAAATGCGCATACTTTAAAACAAGAGGATTCCGAGACGTGTCATCTGTTAACAGCTATTACGCCAGCGCCCTGCTTTAAGTGGACATAAATCTTCATTAGTTGGGATATCTGTCGGATTTGCTTGCTCTAAGTAGGGGCTGTGCTGTGAAATAACACAGATCTAGTCCGTTGCAGATAGGGGAAAGGGGTAAACACCGCTCGGTTGACGGATCTAATATCAAGCCATCAAGCAAAAAAGCATCATCAAGTGTAATGTTCAGTGATTGATATCCTCTGGGTGATATTCTGGATATCTGCTTGCAGCGTTGCATGGATTAGCAGAGATTTTATAAAAAGCCATTCATCGTCACGTTCATTTAATCTCTTCGTACTCTGCTCCTACTTTGAGTTCTGGTTCTAGTGGTGTGTCTATGCTCTACTCGGACTGGTCTCACCGCACACTTCTCAAATACCTGTTTTTGGTCAAGATCCGCCCTTAGGTTAGGTACGTATGTTCGTTTAGCGATCTTATCATGAATTTTTCGGGGCTTGGCCAAAATATATTATTTATGCTAACATGCCTAACTTAACAACGAAAGCATTTAGTGTGACCAAAAGATGGTGTTTTAAAAGTTTTGCTGTAAGTGAGGCCCGACTCGGACATGCATAACTCAGTATTACCACAATCTCAGGACACATTTTCCCCTTTTCGTCCAAATGTTTCCCCTTCATGTAAAGGGACCAAATAATAATAATAATAATAATAATAATTAGTAGTAGTGATAATAGTTGTATTTTCGATAATGTTTGTTACGTCACACATAAATTCATTATTCGGTATCTACGGTATTAACTGAAATAGCAGAAAAGCTATGTTAAATAAACAAAATAAAAGTATAAATAGACACATAGGATTATACTCAAGAGAGTTGGAATAAGAAGTAACGGTAACATAATATAATCTGAACGACTATTAACCCTGAAGTCTTCAGATTTACCTGAAAACTTTATATTTGTAAAAAAATCCCTTTTTGGTTTAAAATTCGGTCCGAATTTCCCTTCAAAAGGGAAATTTTCCTTAATGTGGCAACACTACAATTCCTCACACCGCTGTAATTTTTCTAAGCAATGTATCAGGTGGTTAGAATTAAAGTTCGCGCACTCAGAGGCCTCTGTAGGTCGTTCGAGGCAACGGATTAACGTTGTATAGAGGCTATGCAGACAATTGTGGGGGGGGGGGGGAAATGATTAAATTTTCATCGCCAGGTGGAAATGTGGCGCTTAAATAACAACGAGAAGTCAGACGGCAGATAAATTTTAACGGTGGAATATGTATTTTACGAGGCGACGAGAAGAAGAACGACCACGAAACTGCCGTTTAAAATATTTGCAGCTTCTAAGTTACTTGTAAGATTAATATCCTACTGACTAGGCAAAATTCCCATTGGTTTGAGCTTCAATTTTTGCATGTAGTAGTTCATACAACAACATCATCGAATAATAAAAGAAAATTCAAAACGATAACATGTAAGAATAATTCGAAAAAAGTTCCTAATGGGGAAAACAAGTAAAGGCAGTAAAAGAAATAGGTAGTAGGTCTAAAAAGTAGTTGCAGCTTTCTAAAGTGTTTCCCTACGCTGTTAGAGTGTACTGCAAATTTAAAATATTCTGCAATGGACATTTGAAATTGTATATTAGACTTCAATTTGAGAACGCAAAGAATACTTTCGCCTGTATTTTACTAGCTGAAATGCAATAAGTAGAATTTTCATCCAGCAGAGACACCTAGCGGGAATTTCTGTTACTAAACAGAGAAGGTCGTTTTTTCTGTTCCCAGAATGCCACGCGCGACATATTCGCCGGCAGCCATATTTGCTACATGGAAACAAAGGCCCCTTGAAGCGAGGAGCTCCATAACTTTTTAACTAAATTTCGAACCCAAAATATGAAAGAAATTTTTTGTCAAGTGGAGATAAAATTGAATTGTTGATCCAATGAAGAGTGTAAAAAAGGTTTTGATGGAGCCGGGATATTATAGGGACTTCACCCCGAGGTCTTTTCGAAGTTGCGGTCAAAAGGCCGATGATGTATATGCATGAATGGACACACAAAGGCCTGTTTGCATTGGTTGGTCCGCTCCACATTGAATGTCCGTGGTCGCACAATATTCTTGCATCTAAATTGCAGTACCGCGGGTATGGTGGGACGGGGAGCAACCCACAATATGCATTGCAAGGCAAGCTGTACAATTTCTGAAGCCTTGACGAGAAAATCAAGTTACAATAATTTAACTGAATATTGAGGAAGTTACAGATTTATTCCTCTGAGGCTCGTGCACCTTATCAGAGTAGTCACTGGTAAGTATACTGCTGGGAGTAAGAGTTGCGACACTAATGTGGGATCAGGGGGCTTCCCCTCATAAATTTGATGACCCCAGTTATAGTTTGATTGATTTAGGTTTAGTCGTCACTTTTGGTTGATTGATTTAGATTTAGTCGTCACTTGATTGATGTTTAGTATTCACTTTTGATTGATTGGATTAGTCGTCACTTTTGATTGATTACTTGATTTAGGTTTAGTCGTCAGCACTTTTGATTGATTGATTGAGGTTTAGTCAGTCACTTTCGGTTGATTTAGGTTTAGCCGTCACTTTTTGATTGATTGATTTAGGTTTAGTCGTCACTTTTGATTGATTGATTGATGTTTAGTCGTCACTTTTGATTGATTTAGGTTTAGTCGTCAGTTTTGATTGATTGATTTAGGATTAGTCGTCACTTTTGATTGATTACTTGATTTAGGTTTCGTCGTTAGCACTTTTGATTGATTGATTGAGGTTTAGTCGTCACTTTCGGTTGATTTAGGTTTATTCGTCACTTTTGATTGATTGGTTGAGGTTTAGTCGTCACTTTTTATTGATTTAGGTTTAGTCGTCACTTTTGATTGATTGATTTAGGTTTAGTCGTCACTTTTGATAATCGGGACGATGGAAATGAATGGTGATGACAGATGAATTCATTCATGGGGTGGCCCTGGGGAATAATTGCCCCCGGAAATTACAAAGTACCCGGCGAAAATTTCTGGCAACCATGTTTACTTTAACTTTCTTTCATTCACTTCACTTTAACATAGAACGTACTTTTTTTGGTCTTTCGTAATAATAAGCACAAATTCAGCTGATCCTCTTTAAAATTAAAAGTCAATGTAATGAAGGAATCTAAATTATTGTCCGTTTTGAAAAAAATAACGCACAAATATATTTTGATGAAATGATGAATGGACACTCACAAACATGGTAGCGCACGATGTGCTAACCACTCCGCCACGGAACACAGTAGTAAGGTAAGGTAGGTAAAGTTCCCCGTGCATATAGCACTGTCCCATGAAGACCCATTTAGGTGATGTGGGGATAGGGCCACACACATTCTCGATCTCGACAATTTTGGAGGTGATGTGATCAGCACCACTCTCCGGTCGCCTTTACCCCCGCTCCCAAGTACATATTGATTTGAGGCTGTGTGAGCCCCAAAGTCGCTTTATGTGGGGACAAGGCCGGAATAAATTCCGACCTTAGATCATCCACCCCGGGAATCGAACCCGGGTCTCCCGCGTTGCAGTCACTTTTTCTCATTTTTTTACATTTCTCTTTTTTCTCAATTTTCAGTTTTTCTCATTAGGACAAACACAAATATCCATGTCTTACCCGGGATTCAAACCCGGGACCCCTGGCGTCGCAGCGCGCTGTGCTAACCAGTCCGCCACAGAGGTCGACACCGACTATACCACCGCAGATCGTTGTACACAATGTAATTATTAATACAATGAGTTCACGTACAGGGAGATGTTCAGACATTTTATTAATTCTAAACTGTTCAAAAACAATAACAATGCATTTTAACGAGTCTACTATTTTTTTTATTTGCTTATTTATTTTCGTCTTCTTTTACATGGCGAAGTTAAGGCTGTGGAGCTTATCTTCCACTTGACCATGTTTACAAAAAAAATACAGAGGAATAAAAAGTACATAGGAAAAATACATATAAGAATGGAAATCTAACCTATAAATACGGGCACACACACACACACACCCACACACACACACACACACACACACACACACACACACATATATATATATATATATATATTGCCCTTACACATACACACATGCACATACAAGCAAATACATAACATTACACTTACTTAAACACAATCCATGCGCACACACACACACAAACACACACACACACACACACACACACACACATACATATATATATATATATATATATATATATATATATATATAAAAAGGTAAAGTGCTCCCCTGTGCTTAGCACCACGCCATGAAGGCGTATAGGGGGTGTGGGGGTAACGCCTCACACTTTCTTGATTCGGTCGTGAGTGGGGGTGATGTGATCAGCATCACGCCCCTGACCGCCTTTACCCCCCAGGGTTTCCCCCAGGTACCCATGTTATTCGACGCTGGGTGGGCGCCGGGGCCGCTTCCAATATATATATACAGGGTGATTGGTAATTCGACCTATTCCTGGAAAGGGGTAATACTAGAGCACATTTGCAACAAATTTGACCGTATGCACCGGGGGTCGGAAATCAATGGGTTTCGAGTTATTGCAGTTCGTAGATTTTCGTGACATATCCCACTCATTTTCGTTCGTTTATTTCTCACAACCGACAACTTCTACAAAGAAGTCTACAACGCTCCTTCTCCGCTTTTCATTCAGATTTTTCCCTCAACCCGTGTGCCAGTTGACAACATTTGTATCTTTTTGGAGAGCTTATGAAACGAGGAAGTTTTTTCTGTAATTTTTACGCTAAGTGTGTTACCAATTTTTTGAGTAATCCTCTTCGATTTAAACAATAATTTCCAAATTTCTTCATGACGTGTGCTCCAATGACTGTTTCTTTCTGTGGGTATGGGAATTTTTGGCATGAATTTTTTCCCCATTAGTCACTCATTCGATAGCTGTTAGCAACGTGTCGATTAAGTGTCCAGGGTGTAGTAGTTTTTTCACAATTAGTAGTTTTTTGGTCGCAAGTCGGAATATGTCACGACAATCTACAAACTGCAATAACTCGAAACCCATTGATTTCCGACCCCCGGTGCATACGGTCAAATTTGTTGCAAATGTGCTCTAGTATTACCCCTTTCCAGGAATAGGTCGAATTACCAATCACCCTGTGTATATATATTGCCCTTACACATACACACATGTACGTACAAGCAAATACATAACATTACACTTACTTAAACACAGTCCAAGACGGTATACTTTGACGGTAATTCATCTTAAATATTAGTGAATGACATCGATAATCAATAGTTATTATTAATACTATAGGTATTTAAATTTTACTATCCTCTGGTTACTGAAAGTTGGATCTCCCCAAAATTATCTTCCTATTAATACGGCCATGCCTGTAGGATCCTTTGCAGGTTCCAGAAGCATTTTTTCCCGTTCCTGTTCCTTATTGAACGGTACCATCCGTCGCGAAACCCAAACAAACAAACAACAAACAGCTCTATTGAGGGTAGTATCAGAGCGATATAAAAAGAACATTGAGAATTTCCCCCATATTTTTGCTGTTGATTCTTCACACGCCTGCAGGCAACCAAAATAGCGCATTCGCTTACGTGCGCTACGGGGGGGAGACGAATTGAGATTGAAGGCTCGATAAATTTGCTACACAAACCTCGCAACGGGAAGAAGAAACGTTTGCGCAGTTTGATTTTTGTTGGTCGAAAGCGCTGAAGGAAATGGGCGACATTGCCAAACACAACAAATCACGTCGACACTCAGGCAACAAATAGCAAGCTGGAAAAGCAATGGAAAGGAACTACTCTCTCTAAACATGTCTCACCGCACATCCATGTCGATTAACTCGGCCATCCTTCTGGTAGCGTAACAACCGTTCTCTTGTGCCCTTAATCCAACATGCTTGCTTTCGCTGTCTCCGAAAACAAACTAGCCTTGCTTTAAATTGTTTAAGTCGAGTCGGTTAAACGTAGGCAACATACGAGTGCATCGTGAATCTGAAACATAAAGCAGTTACAAACCAGGAATGAATCCAGATTTGCCATTTGGGGGTGCACGATTTTAGGGTGCACCCTAACGGAGAAATGCGGCAACAGACCCGTCTCCGGCGTATCAGTGGGCGATAACCTGGTTGTGTCCTAATTGCGAACAGTCCTAATTGCGAGCAACGCCTAAATCGTCCTAATTGCGAACACATGAAACTGAAAAACCTGTTTACAGAAACAGATAAGGTAGTGACGCAGAGAGAGAGCTGGTTTGACTAACAACAATAGCCAACCTGATTGACTTATCATGCACGATCTTCTTCTTTGTAAATGAAGCGTGCATTACGTATTCCTATAAAAAATAAGCCACACTTTTATAATTAAATTATATATACTTTGGCGACTATTTTAATCATGTCGAATTTTCTATGATCCAACAAAACATTGACCAGTTTCAAGTCTGAATCCCTTAAAAAAAATGTTAAATAGTGTGAGAGAAAGTTCTAGGTCCAAAGGCAGAAAAATGTGTTTGTGATTAGGACATAGCCCTTCGAGTATATTCCTGTCAGGCAGAAAGTGTTCGCAATTAGGACTGTTCGCAATTAGGACTGTTCGAAATTAGGACGACACCGATAACCTTTAAGATAACTTGCAAACTTCTGGCACGGAAATTCCCGCTTCAATTCCGCGCGTTTTCCTGTAGTAGGCGTTGCACCATTTGATTTCAGTAGAAGCAGACAACGGAAGTTCTGTTGCCGCGTCTCAGTTGGCGTCAAACTTTAGAGTGAATGCTGCATCAAAATAACCAAACACTGGACCTTTGAGTACAATTTAGGTGTTGTTAAGGAAAATGTGCGGGTGCTGGATGTGTGTGTAAATTACTGGTCTCATGAAAAACGTTTACAACCAATCAGGTTTCAGCTGACGTTCGTGGTGGAATGGTTAGCACAGCACAGCACAGCACACCAAGGATCCTGGGTTTCCAGTCCAGCCTTTGCATTTGTGTTCTTTGTGAGTGTCCCTTCATCAATTTCATTGTCATGGCCGCGATTAGCCAAAAGTGGCAGAAAAGCGACGCTAAATATAAAAATAAAATCAATCCGGGTTCCCACTCGCCTAGAAAACCTGGGAAATGAATGAAAAGGTAATGGAAAAACAGGAATATTTGCAAAAAAATGTTTAAAGCCTAGAGATGAAATGTGAAACACACATTATTTCTTTCCTTAAACTTCAGTCCATATATTTTGAATTTGAATTTTATTTCTGTTCATTTATTTCTAATATTGTTGAATAATCTTTATTTGATTGAATAGTATGTAAAGGTAAACACTTATTTATTACTATATTAATGCATGGAAATTTCTTTTAAAGTAATTGAGAACCTTTATCGACAGAAACCTAAATAGTGAAAACGTTGTTATTAGCTTTGAGAATATGGCGAGCATAATAGTTTTATATTTCATGACAGATGGCAGCCTTTTCTACACTATGACACTTCTGTTTGCAAGAACAACTCGTAAGAGATAACAATGTGATTCGTTACTGCACTAATTCGGTAAAATTAGCTACAACGTGGTTATGTGTTGATTAATAACAAAACTTTAAATTCAAATCAGTCGAATAGGCTGAGTAGACTGAATTCACTGTCCCTAAGGTAGAATTCTGACATTTCCTCTTCAATAAAAATCTAAATGAAGGAAGCTTACAATAATGTGTATATTGTTTTCCTTAGCGTTAATTTAAAAGTTCCCAATATGTGAATCTTGTTTTAGTAAACTCCCTTCTCTTATTCTCATCCAAGCTGTTAAGTCCTCCTTGAACAAGGTTAAAGTAGTTAACTAAAATTAAGATATTTAAAATACAAATACGCACATGTACGTATAAATAAATGTCATATTCAAACTCTATGGATAATACCTACTTAAAGGACAATATGTTTGGAAATTTTGATCAGCGAGATTTAGAATATCAAATAAATAGTATGGATTTAAGAACTGACATGTAGCAAATTGTACAATAGATGTCCATCTTCTACTCATTGTTTTGCTTCGGACAACTTCCAAGAAATTTAAATTATTAAAATGAAAAGAAGCTTATGAATGTTTGTTTTTACCCTACCTTACCCGTGCCGTACGGGAAGCTTACCTGAATGGGGCCATACAGGCAAACAGTTTTTTAGAACTAAAATACGCGTACAAGAAATAATTTTGTTACTGAATCACTGTCCTTTGTTGATTATATATGTGCAGTTATTTAATTATAATAGTTGCAAAAATATACCATCATTAATAATACATAATATCCAATTTGCATGAGTGTCACACACACACATATATTTATCATTAGTTAAAACTCATAAAAAGCATAATAATTTTTCATTGTTTATATAGGTGCAGTTATTATAGGTGCAGTGTCTCGATTGATTGATTGATTTGCTTTATTCTACTTCGCTTCTTGTGCCACTTTTGGCTAATTTGCGAACATTGGGATGAGGGATGATATGATGAAATTGATGAATGAGCACAAACATCCATGCCTAAGCAGAGATTCGATCCCGGTACCCTTGGCGTAGTACCGCGATGTGCTAACCACTCCGCCACGGAGATCGGCATTAGTGCTCGAATAACATCCATTCGCCTGATAGGCCCACTAAGTGAATTTCTCCTCCAATTTACAAGGGTTGGATAAGAAGTAATGGCAACACTGCTGTCCCGTGAAAGGGGTGAGTCACAGCGCCACAAGCGTTTCGTGGCTGATAAAGGAATGTCAGACGAGGAAGTATAGTGAGTGGGAGCGATTGTATGTTATTCAGTCAAAAACAGCAGTGCTCTGAAGCAGAGGACGAGAGTGCAAGCGCCCTAACAATATGTTTAGGCAAGAAGATCAACGTCTCTCAGGCAGACGGTCAAAGCAGCCTACTTCTGCACCTTCTTGCAACACCACCTTCGTCTCGCATTAACAAGGAAGCGACGGCACGGTGTCCCATCATCCTGCTTGACAATGCAAAGTGTCACACTGCGAACAATGTGACGGCGCTCCTGCATAACTGCTAGTGGGAGGTACTGGAACATCCGCCGTATTCACCGGTATGAGACCGTGTGATTACGACAGTTTTGTCAAAATGAAGGAACCACTGGGCGGGAAGCACTACGACACGCGCGAAGCCATCATACGTGCTATAGGGCGGTCACTGCGGGACATCGACAGAGATGGACGCGCTGACGGTGTACGACGCCTTCCATACGTGTGGCAGAAGGTCGTAGAGATGGGGGGGGCGATTACATTGAAGGAATGTAACACGTGCTCCTCTGCCAATACAGTCAAGTACCAATTATACCAGTGTTGCCATTACTTTTTATCCAACCCTTGTATATTACATGAAAAAACGTAATACAGATATATTGGAAACACCTTAGGGAACAATGTAATTTCTTTTCATTTTTTTTAATAAAAGTTTTCACAGATGCCACATTGAAAAACTTGAAGTGGTGAGCCTGATAGGCCTCCCCTCGGGTAAGCCTGGCTTAGGACTACTTTATACTCAGATAGGCAAATCGGGACTAAATCTACATTTTATTGGATTGGATTGATTTGGTGTTTTTTTGTCCACTTTATGCACAGTAAGGCTAATCGGGACTGGACGTACAGTTTAAAGTGGGATCCGAACCACTATGTAGTCAAGGGGTCCCCGGTTCGATACCCGGTGGAGGCACATAGTGGTTTGGATTCCACTTTAAACTGTAGGTCCAGTCCCAATTAGCCTTACTGTGCATAAAGTGGACTTAAAACACCAACTTAACTAACCGAAGCACTATGTTCTTTCACTGGGTATCGAACCCGGGACCCCTTGATTACAAGGCGAGGACGGATGTACATTTGAAAGTGGTATCCATTGTGTTGTGTGTCTACTGGTGGTCAAACCCGAGACCCTTTCAGAATGTAAGAGTGACATACATCAAATCATTTCCAGACAACTTCTTTTACTCCCTCCCACCGCACCCACCCACACACGCACAAGCCCAAGCACAAACACAGCACCAGAAAGGTTGAAAAAAAAGCTTCACATAATCCATTTTTTGCGACCTTTTCCCCAATATTAAATTTTAACTCTTTTAACGGAGAGAAGTTCTAGCGCGACACAAGAAAGGTTTCAGGGGAATTTGTGGGAACGAGTGCGTTTATCCATAACGAGTTTCTATTCCACACAATTCAATGATTTGTTCGCAGGTCTAATACGCCTGTGCTGTTCGGCAACCAAACTTACATCAGACTTCAACGGGCCTGCATAACACCAAGGATATGAACGTTAAGAACAACCTTGCAAAGCTGCTCAAACGCAATTCATTGCTTTGGATTAATTGGAAAATCACGTAATTCAATTTAACCAAGCGTAAGATTAGAAGGCCACACAGTTAGCTTCCTCCGAAATGCATACCGTGTTAATATAAACGCCAGGTGGCAGTAGTGTGGCCTGAAATTTCATTTTTGTTAGACTCAAGGGTAGGCGAAATGTTTTAAAGGTAGAATTTGCTTCTATAGTCTCATGCGTGTTATGATTCTCCCCCCTCTATGTTCCTTTATCCTTCTTTCTTTCCACCTCTCCATTTGTTCTTTCCTTCTTCTGTTTTTCTATAATTAAATGTATAGCTCTGTTTCTCTATCTCTTCCTCTGATTCTTTTCTGTCTAATTGTTTCCCTACCATTTCACTTTTTCTCATTTCCGTCTCTTTTGCATTTTCTTCTTTCTTTCTTCCTTGCCCACTCTGTTTCTCTATATTTTCTCTTTCTAGCTGTATCTCTCTATCTTTATTTCCTTCTCTCATCTATTTTCTCCATCTCTTCCTGCCTTTCTCTCCATTTGCTTCTATCTTGCTTCTTCTGTATCGCCATCACTACATGTTTCTCTGTCCCTCTGATTGCACCTATCTCTATACGTATCTCTTTCATCTCAGTTTGTCTATCCCTGTCACCTACTCTCAATTTCCGTCTCCTTTTTCTTTTCCTTCTAGCCTATTCTCTTTCTCTCTATATCTTTATTCTCATGTTTCTCTACCATTCTCTCCCTTATTTCTCCATAATTATTTCTCCCTTTATCCCCCTCTATCGTACTTGTTTCTCTCTCACTTTATTTATCCTGTTTCTACATGTCTTTTTCTTTCATTATTTCTCTATCGCTCTGATTGTACCTATCTCTCTATATGTCAGGAGCGTATATTCTAGGCTAGCTAGGCTCTCTGCGAAGCCTGAAGTCTAGAGAATAAAACACAGGAGGAAGATCGATCAGAAATTGTAAATAATATTATTCATATAAGTGAAATGAGTTGGCAACCTGATTTCTTGAGAGTTGGCAACCTGATTTCCTATGAGTTGGCAACCTGATTTCTTATGAGTTGGCTACCTGACTTCTTATGAGTTGGCAACCTGATTTTCTTACGAGTTGGCAACCTGATTTTCTTACGAGTTGGCAACCTGATTTTCTTATGAGTTGGCAACTTGATTTCCTATGAGTTGGCAACCTGATTTCTTAGGAATTCTTAGCAACTCACCGGGAATTCCTTGAATTCCGAGAATTCTGAGTGAAATATTGACTCCAGGAATTACGCGTGAATTATGCGTGAAATTGTCTTAGTAGACGTGAAAAATTGCAACTTTTATTAATGCAAATCACATGAATTTATATATACTTATAAATGCCCTGAGACAAGTCTTCCACAGTTTAGATTTTGAATTTTATCTATGAAGGGAAAGAAAGCTATGTGGGAAATGAAACAAAATTATCTCAATCCGTTTACTTCGTTAGTGCCCTTTGCAGAACAATTTATCCGAAAGGAGGAAGATTATTGCAAAATAAGATATCAGGAAGTTCATTAGGTAAATTTGGGTTTGAAATTCTTATACAAAAACTCTTTTTTGTAGATTAGTATATCCCGTAACATTTGTGGCTTGTGTTTGTAAATGTATTTCAAGCCAGAGTGTGAACTGTCAAAATTTAAACTCCACACATTAAAATAAATATTTAAAAAATGTATACCGTTTAATTGAAATAGAACTTTTTTGATACATTGGAATCGCACAGACCATTTATATTGTTCATATATTTGTGTATGTGGGCCGGGGAGGAAGGGGGGGTGAGAGGCGGTAATACGTAAGGTTGAAAATATCTGCTTGTATCCTTGAATTTTCGGAAAGTTCGCCTTGAAAATCGAGAATTATGCTTGAATTTTATCGTGCTCGGTTTCTCTATTCCTCTATATCATCTTTTCTTTTCAATTTCTCTCTCTTTCTTCTTTTCTCTATCTCTTTCTTCTTTTCTTATTGATTCTCTATATTTCTCTCTCTCTCTTTTTCGCCCTATGTTTCTCTTCTTTCTATCTTCCCTATGTTTCTCTTCTTTCTATGCTCCTTATGTTTTTCTTTCTTTCTCTCTCACGTTATTTCTCCTTTTTTCTGTACCCGTTTTTCTCTTGCTATGTTTCCCTATCCTTTTCTATCACCTTCTCTCAATTTCTCTCTCTATCTCTTTCAGCTTCTGATTCTGTCTCCATGCACATGTGTGTGTTTCTTCTTCTTCTCTAAATGATTGTGAAAATGTAATCTATTTTGGTGAGCATAAGAGTGGCTGAGACTATTTCACGGAGTTGCAAGCCACCTTCTGGTAAGCAATGGCAACACACCTATCAAGTGAAAATTTACACAGCTCTTGTATTTCCACCCTCTCTTCTAGGTATGTGTTGATTAATATTCTGCATATGTGTTCCAGGAAATTCCGTTTTCACTTGAAATTATGCTTCATGTTTCGTTTTTAATGCACTTTTTTCAGGTCTTCAATTTACAACATTCGCGAAAAGCAGCAGTAACTGTAAAATATTATTTTTCTTTTTCGTTGCACTAATAATAATTTCCCATTAGCTTTTCCGGCTTCTTTCAAAGAAATTACATCGTGTTGCTAGTTTCCTGAGCTCGCACGTTCCCATTAAATGCACCCACTCTATGGAAACTGCTGGTAGCCGTGTGAGTTAGCTGTGTTTTACAAAGGCAGGAAATTCTTGTTCCAGAGGGAAAACATGAGGACACCGAACGCAATTTCCTTCAGTGAAAAGCGTGCCCTGCGAACAAACAACCTACTTCCGTATATCGCTCGCTTCAGCTTGGAAACATTGATATCTCTCTCTCTTTTACCCCTCTCGATCTTTCTCTTGGTCTCTCTCTCTCTCTCTCTCTCTCTCTCTCTCTTCTTTTTCTCTCTGGTTGTCTGTCTGTCTGTCCCTGATATGTTCCATATCTCTTTTCGTGCACTCTTTTTCTCTTTAAACTACATTCCCTATTTCTCTGACATTCTCAATTTCTCTCTCTTTTGATCTCGCTCTTTCCTTTTATCAATTTCATTCTTCCTCTCTCCCTCTCTCACTCGCCTGTACTGTTTTCATATACCTTTCTTCCCTCTCCCTTACACATATATTCTCCATCTGTCCACCTCTCTCTGTCTCTCTCTCTTATATTCACAATCTCTGTTTCTTTATCTCTTGACTTCTTTTTTCTTTTATCTCTCTTATTCATTCTCCTCCCTCTGTCTTTTTTCCTTTCTTCCTCTTACCTTCTCTCTCTATATATATCTGGGGATCCCCGGGTGGCTTTGGGGTAACCTCTTTCTCCTCTCTCTCTCTCTCTCTCAATGTCTGTCTTTCTCCTCTCTCTCTAACCTTCTTTCTTTATTTCTTTATTTTTCTCTACTTCTCTCCTTCTTTCTTTCCTTCTGTATTTCTTTCTTTCTCTCAGTTTCTTTCTCTCTCTTTCCTTCTTTCATTCATTATCTTTCTTTCTTTCTTCCTTTCTTTAATCTTCCTTTTCCTTTTCTTCCTTTTTTCTTTAATCTTTCTTTCTTTTCCTTTTCTTCCATTCTTCCTTTCTTTTTCTTTCCTTCCTTCTTGCTTTCTTTCTTAATTTCTTTCCTTCTCTCTTTCTTCTCTTCTTCACTGTGGCCTTGTACTCGATGGTCCCAGGTTTCTCGCTGGTGAAGTCATATTGCACAGTGGTTCGAATCCCAAACTGTAGCTACAATGCGGACTCTTATTATTTTTGTATTTCCCTCTCTCTCTCTCACACACACACACACACACACACACACACACTATTTCTCTCTCTTGGTCTCTCCCTCTTTTTTCTTTCTCATTCTCTCTCCAACACCTTCACTTTCTTTTTTAATTTACCTCTTTTGCTCGTCACACACACTGAAGCAGAGATTTAAGGCAGGTGTATTTGTGATGACGGAGAAAGTGCGACATCGTGGCGGTGGGAGATAAGAATGCTAATCGTCAGATAGCGTTGCCGTTTCTCTCAGAATATGTGCTTGTGTTTGCGCACGACAAGCAAGCCTTAGTGTTGATTCCGTGAAGCGCTGAGTTCGCATATTCTTGAAGGTCCGCAAATAACGCCTTCTAGAATATCGGCATTGGGCAAACTGCTGTACATATGGATCACGCACGAACTCGTAATAGTGAAACTCAAAGCAACATGGGCGTCGGTGATAAACAGATACAGGCCATATATTCTGTTACGTACCCAATAGGACCAAGTAATGTAAATAGTTTGCCAAAGAGAAATAGAGATGGCAGCACCAGGCATGCAAGACTAAGAATTATCATAATATATGTGAATAACCTTATAAATAAGAACAAAGCAAATTGGAAAGATGAAGAACAATAGAATCTACTATAAGAAGATAAACAATAAATGGTAACACTTTACTATACCGGAGACGGATTTCTTCAAATTTACATCTTCTGTAGCGTTGTTGGGAATGTAGTTTTGATCCATTTTAATGCGAATGCATGTGGTTTTCTACGAAAATCTATTTCCGACGCTCTATTGCTGCTGCCGCCATTTGCTTTCTGCACGAGAGCACAATACGCTCTCGTATTGTCCGTATATGCTAAATTGAACGAAATGAGTGCTAATGGAACCTAACCTAACAGGCCTAACCTAACCTAGTAGGCATACCTCGTCCCCGTGATGGTCCGTGGGGCTATCGTGAATTTTTGGGCTAACGTCAATGGTTATTGGGGCTACCCGTGGATGGTTTTGTGGGAAATAAGGAACAACAGTAAGTACTCGTTAATGTAAGAAATAGACATTATTTTCGTTAGAAATTCATTATTTCACCTAAAGAAATGTTCCTCAATGCAGAATAGTACGTTAGCAATGTAAAAAATTGCGAAATAAATCATTGATAGGTGTCTCCTATAGTAAAGTAGTACCGAATAAATATAAAAGAAAAAAATTAATGTATATACGCGATAAATTAAACCAGTGATCATATGTAAATTGATCAGAAAACTAAAGAAGTCAAAGCACTGATGCAAATTTGCGTCTTTGAACAGTATTGCATCTGTCTGATTGATTTATCATTCCCATAGCGGAAAATTTGTTTACAACAGTGGCGGCACGTTCCAATCGACGCTCCACAGCACTTTTTGGTTGCGCGTTTCAATCGTAGCACCTACTTGTATGCGCGTGTCAGTCGTTTTCACCAAGTATACACTCTGTTGTACCCAGTTAGTGTTGGCGCGTTCCAATCGCAGCCGCAAGGGAGGATGTTAGTATTATTCCCAAAAGCTTAAAGGAATTCATTAAATCGTCAAAACATAAATAAATTGAAATCCAGAGGGAAGTTCACCAAAAAGATAAGAAGGAGGTCCAGATCCAGAACGTCCATTAAGAAGGAAGTCCAAATCCAGATCTGTCCATTACGAACAAGTCCAGATAGAAGAATATTCAAATAGAGAAAAGAAATAATAAAAAGCATATTGAGATGAAAATTGACTGTAAACAAGAATTATAGAAGAAAGTAGCTTATCATGTAAATATTCTTACTCCATGTATCCTGTGTTTAAATAATATATTCGTTTAAAGGTCTCCATTGGAAAGCAACCTGTCTGGTTTTGTTGTCTACAAAGAAGCCTACCCTGTAGATAAACTAGCTGAGATTTAAGATTAAGATTTATGAGTCATTCCATGCCAAATCAACACAGATATGTGCAATTTTTAACCTGACCATCTCCGATTTTCATTAAATTTGGGGAGTTGAAACTATGCATAGAACTTAGTAACTATGAAAAGTTTTTGTCTCGTGCGTCTTGTAATTGTTAAATTATTCAAGGTCAAAGTTTGCAGAAATTGCCTTTTTTGAGCCCGCTTAGCTATACTAAATGTGCTGTAACTCCGCCCCTATTTCCCCTAGGAAGCTCAAATAAAGCTTATTGTACAGGGAATTAAAAAAGCTTTCCAGTGATATATAACAAGCCTACCTTTGGACAAAAATATAATTTTGTCACGTGACCTTGACTTTTGACCTTGAATATCTCAAAACATGTCATCACCAAAAAGCGTGAAAAAAATATATTTGGTCCCTCATACCATACTCTAAAACATACCAAAAAATCATTCTGGGACTGCAATGGGATAAGAAGATACAAAATAATATGTGTAACTATGTGACTGATAAAAGCCTAATTTCATGAACTATGAAGAGTCAAATGTCCTTTAACACCCCCTACAAAATGTGAAGGAGTTATCCTGGGTATAATTGGTCATAAAAGAAATAGGTTAGGCACAGGGAGATTTCTAGCCATGTGTGTCAAGTGCAGATCCGGCATCTTGTTGACCGCCATATTGAATTCAACGCAAAAATTTCAAAGGAAAGGGGGTTATGTGATATATCAAATGAGGCTAGAATTTCACGAGAAATGAAGTGACGAAGGATTTTCCAACATATATTTAACCAGCAAAAATTTATTACTGCATGCTTGTAACCATTTTCTCCTTTTCGAGGTGTTAAAAACAAAGCATTGGAATGCTCCTAACGTGTTAGGAACTCATCGAGATCACGCTGACATCTTGGGAGAGAAAGAAGTATACACACCATTGCATATGATTTTAATCAGCTACATTCACCAAATAGTTGAATAGTGAAGAATATTGGGAAAAGTATCTCAAACAATTACGTGACACTTCCTTTGGAATGAAAAATTCTTCAGTGACGAGGCAAATTTTATGTTCACGGTAAAGTTAATAAAAATAATATGCAATACCTGTGATTTGCTCAGTCGAATGGTTGTTGCTGGTAAGCTAATTATGTGGTATAATGTATGGCGAACGGAAATGGTTGGTCCATATTCAACAACGGAACTTTAAATGGTGAGGGCTTCTTGGATTTGTTAAGTGAACAGGTTTTTTCACCCTTGCTTACGGGATATGACACTTTCCCAGAGTTTTGAAACAGGACTGAGTGTGACCACACTATGTAGACATTTTCGCAATTTCTTCATGGTAATTTTCTAGGTAAATTGATGGGCACACGGGGATCTATTAAAAGGCCTGCACATTCCCCAGATCTAACATCTTAGGAGGACTTTTACCTTCAGAAACATTTGAAGAGAATGGTGCATGCACTAAAAGTCCGTGATATTGACCATCTGAGAGAAGGCATAGTTGCTGCTTGCGATGTTGTTGCACATGCTACATTACCAAATGTTCTATGCGAGTGTGAGAGACGTCAACGAGTGTGCTCACAGGAACATTGACAACATTATAATGTGCATATATCGTAAGTGAAAGATATGTGTATAACTTTTTGCTGGCGTAAGATACGTTGGAAAATCCTTCGTCACTTCATTTCTCGTGAAATTCTAGCCTCATTTCATATATCACATCACCCCCTTTCCTTTGAAATGTTTGCGTTGAATTCAATATGGCGGTCAACAATATGCCGGACCTGCGCTTGACACACACGGCTAGAAATCTCCCTGTGCCTAACCTATTTCTTTCATGACCAATTATACCCAGGATAACTCCTTCACATTTTGTAGGGAGTGTTAAGGGACATTTGACTCTTCATAGTTCATGTAATGGGGCTTTTATCAGTCACATAGTTACACATATTATTTTGTATCTTCTGATCCCATTGCAGTCCCAGAATGATTTTTTGATATGTTTTAGAGTATGGTATGAGGGACCAAATATATTTTTTCACGCTTTTTGGTGATGACATGTTTTGAGATATTCAAGGTCAAAAGTCAAGGTCACGTGACAAAATTATATTTTTATCCAAAGGTAGGCTTGTTATATATCACTGGAAAGCTTATTCAATTCCCTGTACAATAAGCTTTATTTGAGCTTCCTAGGCGAAATAGGGGCGGAGTTACAGAAGATTTAGTATAGCTAAGCGGGCTCAAAAAGGGCAATTTATGCTAACTTTGACCTTGAATAATTTAACAATTACAAGACGCACGAAACTAAAAATTTTTATACTTACTAAGTTCCGTGCATAGTTTCAATTCCCCAAATTTCATGAAAATCGGAGATTGTCAGGTCAAAGGCTGTGTTGATTTCGCATGGAATGACTCTTATGCTCCTTGCACCAAATGGAGGTAGCAATTCTTGGAATCCTTCTAACAATCTAATCGTGCGCATTGGTGTGTGTGGGAGGGGGAGGGCGGTTTTCTCTCACGGCACTTTTATTTGCCGCGTGTTAGAGAGAAACGGAAAGCGGATCTTCTTGTCAAATACCAACCTCTGTAGCGAAATGGTTATCACAGCGCACTACAACGCCACGGGTCCCGGGTGCTGTAAATAACAAAAATCAACAATCAACATCAACTTCTTGCCAAATATGAAATTCAATCATGGGCGCCCGTATAAAAAATTCTGGGCATGGTAAAACTCTAATAGTTGTGTCTTTGGTTGAATAAAGTGACATGATGTTTGCGTGTTTATCACTAACGCAGGATTTGTTGCAGGGCCTGAACCTGTAAACGTAAATATCTCATAGCTGCGTTCTAGGTAAGGACAGGATACACTATAATATTTTTTCGCAATTACCATTTCTAACATTCGTTTTATGTAAAAGTAATCAACAAAAGTTATACAGGGTCATTTTAATGGAATTTTGCATTTATTATTTTGTTTTTGTTCGAGTTCCTTACCTCCCTCATGTGGAAAGTTTATTTTTCTCTCAATTTCAGGAGGGCTGTAGCCCCATCAGCTCTCCCTGCGTACGCATGTGGTGTTAATCCTAAGGAGAAACTTCTGAGTCGGAGAGAAAGATATGCAAATAAGAAGCAGTGTGCACAGAGAGAGAGAGAGAGAGAGAAAGGAAAATGAAACAAAGAAGAAGGAGAAGATAACTAAGTGAAATAAAGGAAGCGAGAAAGGGGAAATATAATAGCGAGAGAAAGAAAGGTGATAAAGAGAGATATATATATATAGTAGTCGAACAAAGAAGACAGAAAATGAAGTGATAGTAGGAAAGGAAGAGATAGAGATAATGATGGAAGAAAATCGATAGATAGAGAAGTAAAACTGAGATAGAAGACGAGAGAAAGGAGAGAAATTGTCAAGACAGGAGGGAGTAAGCACAACACTGAGGAAAAGAGAATGTCAAAAACCAGAGAATAGAGTTACAAATAAAAGGGGAAAATGAAGAAAAAGTACTATATTCTTATATCAGGGAGCAAGTAACTCCCTCTGACCCTCCATGTGAGCACTCATGCACTCAATATATGAATGTTTTACTCTGGCTTGTAAATTGTCGAAACTCCTGGAGCGACTTCGTGCCGCTTACCCAATGACGGAATTCGTTTTGCTAAAAGTTTTCTCTCCCACCCTTCATTCACGGTGAAATTACTTACATTTTTATCAGGAGTGTCTATACAAACGCTCCTTGTCTCGCGACCTAGCAGGCAATCAGTTTCCATCCCATGAAAATCAGGATGTGGAAGAGAGAAAGGACCTTTTTTGCGGCCCGTGAACCACGTCGTTGCGATTCATAAATGTCGACCACTCCTAAAGCTAACCCTGGCAATTGATGTAAAAAAAACGAGGGGCAGCAATCCATCACGTCGCCGTATTTGTGACTCCCGGGAAATCCTTCGACGAGCGAAGACACGCTTCTGGCGGGATGGGCCATTTGTTAGACGCCACTAGCAGCATGCATTGTCGAGGGACTGGCACCACTGCATTAGTTGGAAAGGGTAGGATCTCACTTATCGGACACCGCATTGAACACCGTCATCTACTGACGTCACTAGGGGTGTGCAGGACAGAGTTTTTTTTTGGTCGGGACGGGAAAATTTCGCTATTTCTTGACAAAGTCGAGAAATTTTCGGGACGGGAAATGTTCGAAATTTCCCGAACCTCTGGAAATTTCGAATTCTACACGTCATTTCCACATTAAGTGATTGTTTATGCATTTCTGGAATAAAAACTAACAATTTCCGATTAGTTCCGGACACTTACAATCAGTGATGTGCCGTAGACTATAAGTTTACGTCTACATGCGTTGTCTACACGTAATCTACGCGTAGATTACATTGGGTTGTAGTTTACATAGACTACGTAAACAATCAAAAGACCATTAAAATTAATTTTCAAGGGTTTCATAAAATGGAAGTGACATTTTCAACTATATCAATTCCTAACGAAATGGAAAGAACCCTGTTTACAACAAAATTTCTCTTCTCTTCTATTATCAACTATGGATGAAGATAAATAGTATGCAAAAAACAACAACAGATGGCAGTCGTGAGGCAAGAGTGGCCTTTTCCCCCATAAAGCACTAGAATATTTCCTATATTAGGTTTATTCCTAGGTGAGAAATTGTTCGAATTTGGAAGAAACAGTATGAAAAGTTCTCCACACACATCAGCAACTGATACGCAGTATAATTTTCTTTTAATTCCAGGGCGCTCTTTGCTAAGTTATCACCTTTCGCCATGTTGTTTACATAGATTATGTAATCTACGTATATAACATAGTCTACGTGTAGAATGTAGACTATCGTTGTTTACGCGTAGACGCACATCACTGCTTACAATGCACAAAACTTCGAGAATTAAGAACTTTTTAAAATGACCATTCGGTATTTCCCGACTGCTCGGGATCCCGAAAAGTCGCGACTTTTGGGGATCCCGCACACCCTTAGACTTCACGATAAATGTTTTCGTTGTTAGGTTGGACATGTTAGGTTTAGAGAAATACTACATTTTAGCCATGCCCCGAAAAACTGCAGTGTATTTTTGCTAAGATAACTAAATCTAACAGGCCAAACCTAACAACGAAAGCATTCCGCGTTGACGTCAGTAGACTACAGTGTCCGATAAGCAGTGATGTGCGTCTACGTGTAAACATCGATTCTACACATAGACTATTTTATACACGTAGATGACGTAATCTATGTAAACAACATGGCGAAAGGTGATAACTTAGCAAAGGGCGCCGTGAAAGTAAAACAAAATAATACTGCGTATCAGTTGCTGATGTGTGAGAAGAACTTTTCATACGCTTCCTTCCAAATTCGAACAATTTCTCACCTAGGAAAAACCTAACATAAAATATTCTAGTGTTTTATGGGAAAAATACTAGTTTTGCCTCAGGACTGCCATCTGTTGTCTTTCTTGCATACTATTTATCTTCTTCCATAGTTAATGATAGAAAAGAAGATACATTTTGTTGTAAATAGGATTCTTGTCAGTTCGTTAGGAACTAACATAGTTGAAAATGTCACTTTCCTTTCATGAAAGCCTTGAAATTTTAATGCACTTTAGATTGTGTACGTAGTCTATGTAAACTACAACCCAATGTAATCTACGCTAGAGTTTCCATTGGCCCCGTTACAGCAAGAAATCCCCCGCTCTAGCCAATCCGAGCGCAGTTGCATCACTCACCGAGCGGCCATTTCTCTCAAGTTAATTCTGCTGGACTGTAGTTCTAATAATGCCTATGTGGTTAGGTTAGGAGATCCAGGTTTATGGTTCTTGCCAATCACAAGGTGTCGATGCATCGTGTGAACGTAGACTGATAAGCACTCGTTTCCATTGAATTTGCGTTTTAACTAAGACTTTGTGTAGCATTCTGAGAAGTCAAGGGTCTTAAGTTCGAATGCCGAGTAAGGAAGAGACGCAGGGCCGGCTAAATGGCCCGGTGACTGCCCAGGACCACCCTCGGGGGCGCGTTAAAGGGGTGTCTTCCTTGAGTAGCACCGAAACATTCAATTATTTAAAATTTTCGAAATTGAGAGCCATGTGGCCTGTCCTAAAATGGTCAGTGTATGTCACACACACATATATGAATGTATGTACGAGGGTGTACCCAAAAGAAACCGGAAATTTTTGTTAAAAGCCATGTTGTTGTTTTTTTTCTTTTCAAAACAACCTTATCACCTTCAAAGTACTCTCCATGACACTTAATACATTTGTCCAATCTGTGATTCCATTCTTGGAAACTCATCTGTTGTGATGGCTGACAGCTCCTTCCTCGTTTTTTTCTTCACCTCTTCTATGTTTTCAAATTGCTGTCCCTTCATGTCCCTCTTCATTCGGGGAAACAAAAAAAAGTCGCACGGAGCGAGGTCAGGTGAATAAGGGGCGTGTGGCAAGAGAGTCATGCTGTTCTCTTACATCAACCATTACAAAAAGCGAGGTGCGAGCGAAACTGCTTTTACGAAAACAATCACCGTGGCCAGAGACAACCTTCCCCAGCGAAGCCACTGAGTGTACTGAACTCACAATGAGTTGCTTGACGCTTGCCTAGCGGGAAAAATTCGTACTATGGAGGCTCCGCCCAGCGCAGCGCTATTCCGGTTTCTTTTGGGTACCCCCTCGTATATTGAGGTTGAACTCTATAATTCCCCCTTATTTAAAAACGTGAATAAAACGTCACTGTGCCAATGCTTAAGTTAATATATCTTTGTTCCTTATACACTTTCGAGGAGAATTTAAAAATGTGTTACGACGCTTCTTTGATTCTAGTGCTTGAGTTTTTGTTTTAAGTCCACTTTATGCACACATAGGTTAATCGCGACTGGACCTACAGAGCAAGTAACTGAAACTTAGTTACTTTTTGTACCTACGTGTGTCACCACCGTGTATCGGACTCGAGACCCCTTGATTACAAAGCGACGACGTTGCCATTGCGAGAACACATTGCAGGCAAAATCTCCAATGTATTTGAAAGAAAAACAACACCAAACAGTAAAAAACAACACTGATTTTGGGCAATAATGACATCAAAAAATTGAAACCCTTACTAGCGCAACATAAACTACTTCACTTTCTTACCCCTTCTACCGAATCGTATCGTATTGTATGTGACAGAAATATTTTCAAATACGAAAGAACGTCTTTCCTAGCATTTTGTTCTCGAAAATTGTGGAAATAAACTGTAGATTTAATGGTGTTTTCGTGGCAGTTGAGGGTAAGCTTGTGTAATGGATTCCTATACCAGTCCTTTCCAGACTTTCTTAATTGAAGTCACAGAGCCAAAAGCTGTTTCTGAGAAGATTTAATATGGGCCGCTGTCAAATACCCCTTTCTGCGTGTATTTATTGCGCAATTTGAAACCATTATAGACGCAACCTTCGTCTGGGAGAGTATCCTTTTTCCCCACAAGTGCTCTACGAGCGAATATAATTGTGATGATGTGGTAATTGGAAACATAATCTAGTGAGGAAGAACTATGGCAGTTACGTGTTTCAGACGATACTCCGTACTCTCAAATCAACTGAAAGGTTATGAACACCTTTTAAGCCTTGCTGGTGTCCTAGTGCTTAAAACGATATTTTGAATTTACTTTTTATTTCTCTCCCGTTATCTATTTAATAACAAGGGAATCGGTTTATTTCTCTCTGTGTGTAAGTTGTAATCTATTTAATAACAAAGGAACTGGTTTATTTCTCTCTCTGTGTAAGTTGTAATATATTTAATAACAAAGGAACTGGTTTATTTCTCTCTCTGTGTAAGTTGTAATCTATTTAATAACAAAGGAACTGGTTTATTTCTCTCTGTGTGTAAGTTGAAATCTATTTAATAACAAGGGAACTGGTTTATATGTGAATACAAATATTCATATGATGCTAAAACTAATGTCATTTTGTATTGTCGTTGAGAATTGTGGTATGTAAGCTCGAAAAGTGCTACTTTTTTCTACATTACATACATACATACACACACACAAGGTGATTCAAAAGTTCCTTAACACTCCCTATAAAATATAAAGGAGTTGCTGAGTACAAATGATCATGATAGAAACAGGTTAGTCCTAGAGGGAACCATATTGGTGTGTTCCAAGCGGACGTCCGCCATATTGAATTTAACTCTTTTTTTTAATGGGAAAGGGATGATGTGATATATCAAATCAGGTTAGAATTTCACGAGAAATGCAATAGTGAAGGTTTTTTTAACCTATTTTTAACAAGGAAAAGGTTATGACTGCATGGTTGTAACAAGTGTCTCCTTTTCCAAGTCTGAGAAAACAGTGCCAGAATGCTCTTAACGCGTCGGTGGAAGTTCTGGGACATCCTGATCGTCGCCTGTCCTTGACTGATCCTGTCTCCCGGAACTTTTGAAGTAATTGTGCAACTGTCACATGTCACTCTGGATTTCATTGCAGGGTGTCGTTGATCATAATTATTTGCAGGGCCCGGATTTTGATGACGTAAAAATATCTGAAAAATGATCTATAAAATGACCTAAAATATCAATTAAATGGCCTAAAACGACTTAAAAAATTATCTTTTTTTTCAGGGTATGACAATTAGTACAGCATAATTCTTTTTTCTGTTACGTTAGAACTGAAATTTCAAGATGCATGTGCATTTTAAGTATAAAAATCTGTAAAAATCTTAACTTATTCAAACTTTTTGCAGTAGGTAACGTCGAGCGCCATGTTGCTTTGTTCATACAATCACGTGGCGATAGAATTTTTGTTTTCATTGTTACAGTCATCAAGGCGATAAATGTCAGTTCCTGGCTAGAAATGAATGAGTGAAATGTAATGGAATTACATTACTTTCTTTTTGCAATTACGCCAAAAAAATATCAAAAAAAGAAGCAAAGCGCGAAAAATTATCGACAAATGAAGTAAAACTTGAAAAAATAACAGAAAAATTACGTAAAACTTGAAAAAAAGACCTATAACTTAAAAAATAGAAAATATGACGAAATATGCACAATAAAATTCAGATTTTCATAATCAGAGGTTCATATTCAGGATTTTAATACTTCAGAGCAATGCATACTGCATAAGGAAAAAAAAGATGACGTCATCAAAATCCAGGCCCTGATCATTTGCAATGGCACGCGAACTTCTGTTCCCTGACAGCACCACGATCTCGATGCGTTCTTCGCATGTTAGGAGCATTCTGACACTGTTTTCTTACACCTGGAAAATAAGACATTTCTTACAATCATGCAGTCATAACATTTTTCTGATTAAAGATAGGTTGAATAAACCTTCACTATTGCATTTCTAGTGAAATTCTAGCATGATATATCATATCACCCCTTTCCCATTTAAAACTTTCCAGTTGAATTCAATATGGCGGCCACCAATATGGCGGACGTCTGCTTGGAACACATCAATATGGTCTAACCTGTTTCTATAGTGACCAATTGTACTCAGACAAACTCCTTTACATTTTATAAGGGTGTTAAGGGACTTTTGAATCACCTGTATACATTTTAGTTATTTTTACATACACTTTCCATATTTTCAAACATGTTTCGACACAGTCTCCATATTCATGATATACATTTTTCCATCTTGTGTTAAAAGCAAAATTTTTTCGTTCGTCTGTGTTCTATTGGTATTGTCGAACTACGTAGAAAGAAGTCATTGTCCTGGGAGTGAATCTTCTTGAGCTATGCATATATAGAGAAAGTAAAATAAAACTAATAATCATTCAAGCAAACCTATTCCTTGTTCCATAATGTATTTCTTTTAATAACATACAGGGTGTTGCAAAACCACTTCAACAACGCTTGGGTGCTGGTAGATATCATAACAACAAGTAACTTTCCCTTATAAACATTACCTCGAAAGCGCTTAGTTTCGGCGCTATAAGCGCTTAAATCTATACTGTATGTATGCAACCCAACACTGCGAACTGCCGCTATGGCATAACTTGCAGGGGCGCGCGGCAGGGTTGCCACTAGCGTCACTTGGCAGACTTGCCTGAACATGAAGGTAATGAATTGAAAAGTATTCTCTCTACAGCATTACGAGTTACTATGAGGATGTTAATATGCAGACTGCGTGGATGCAGGCCATGATAAAATGATGTCACACAAATCTTTACAGTGCTCTGGTATTTAATGCATAATTTTAGCACGTCCTTGATTTTTGTTTTTTAGTTGTTGTTTTTTTTTTTTAATTATTACTGTTTATTGCAACTTTCTCACCATAAGCATTAGTAGTAGCAAGCTGAATCTCACCGTCTTTGTAGAGCTTGAACACTTCTCCTAGTGCAGTCTATAAACTCATATGCTGTCACACATATTTTTTCCTCTTCTTTCGTACTTATTATAGCTCTTTTCAGTTCTTACGGCGGGCGGTCTAGATGCTGGCAGGGAGCGGGGATTACGCAACAGACCAACCAGACAACAGCAGTGGCGCCGAGAGACACGACGCGGCCGGAAAAAGTACTACGTGCAACTCGTTCTACTGGCAGCTACGTTTCTTATCGTGCTGGATTGGTCGCTTCCCCGCTCCCCACTTCCCCTGCCAGCTTCTAGAGCGCCCGCCGTAAGACCTGAAAAGAGCTATAATTTGAAACACTTTTCTGCTTTGCAAGCTTTTCGTGCTCTTCAAGAGCGTAGACCACCATTGCTTAAAGTTGATTATTTGTTGATTTTCAACACTTTTTACTTCAAATGTTGGCTGCTTCTTTTCGGTGCTGAAAAGGCAAACATTCCCGGAATGTTTTTTGCTTCTTGTCTTCAAAGATATTTCCTACTGACTATTACTACGAGCTGAGAGGGTGAAGGTCTGCTATCTCTGTGTCAGTTGATGCAGCTTAGCTTAAGTAAAAAAATGGCTATCTCAACTCAAAATGACTAAAATGTGGAATCTTTATCTTCTTTCTCTCACCCATTTAAATATTCTGGAGCCGCCTTAGTGACCGATTACGGGAACGCGATCTCGCTACCAAAGGTTTCGGATTCAAGTTCCACTCTGGACAAAGGTGTCATTTGGTCATTCATCGCTATGGTTGCGATTTACCTGGAAAGGCAGAAAGGTTAAGTAAAATGAGAAAGAATTACCTTAGAAACTGATCCGCGTGTCTTCTGCAACAGGCGAATTTATAGGTTGAAATTTAGATGCCTTCGGAAAATGTCAGCCTTTCACTGCAATGTAAAATGAGAAATATGGACAATTTATGACGTCTTCTCGGTTTGCTTTTTGCGCTACGACGCCAGGGGTCCCGGGTTGGAATCCTGGCCCGGGCATGAACGTTTGTGAGTGTATCCATTCAATTTCATCATGACATCACTCATCCCCATCTTCGCAAATTAGCCAAAATTGGCACAAGAAGCGAAGTAAAATAAAGCAAATCAATCAATCAATCAATCAAATCGGTTTACTTTTGCTTAACAATCTTTCTCGTGCGAAACACAAAATAAGTAAAACTGATTCCCACATGTAAAAAGTTTGCAAGTATATTTTGTACTTTTGCTCAGGTTAGACTCCCAAGTGTCGCTAGTGGCAACCCTGCCGCCCGCCGCTGGCAGTTATGTCAGAGCGGTCGTTTGCTATGTTGGGTTACATACATACAGGATATATTTTAAGCTCTTACAGCGCCGAAACTAAGCGCTTTCGAGATAATGTTTATGAGGGAAAGTTACTTGCTTTTATATCTGACAGTACCCAAGCGTTGTTGAAGTTGTTTTGCGAAACCCTGTATTAAAATATATATTACGTATCAGAGGTATAAATATTTCTCAAGACACCCAAATGCAAACCTTCCTTCCACGTAGTACACCCTGGACTGCATTTTGCTGAATAGCGAAGCTCTGGCGTCTGGACTCACAGCCAGCATAATCCTCTGTGGGACTCGGGTTGTGTCGTCTGCATATATGTTTGATTCTTCATCCATCTCGTCTTATCACCATTCATTCTCATCTTTGCGATTAGCCAAAAGTGGCAGGAAAACGAAGTAAAATAAAGCAATCAATCAGTACTATGTACTGAAACATTAATAAAGTGCAAATAAGTCTTCATGTATTTATATTTTTACAATTAATGCTCATTGAATATGTGTGATTTATTTGCAAGAAATGTTCAGCAGAAAATAACTGTGAAAGTAACTTACAGTTACTTTTCAAGTACCAGTAACTGAATTTCAGTTACTTTTTTAAAATAAGTAACTGTAGCTTAGTTACATTTTGACGAAATAACTGCAACTTACTTACTCTTTGGATCAAGTAACTGTAACTTAGTTACTTTCTGGACCAAGTAGCTGTAACTTAGATACTTTTTTGACCAAGTAACTGAAACTTAGTTACTCTTTGGAGCAAGTAACTGAAACTTAGTTACTTTTTGGACCAAGTAGCTGTAACTTAGTTACTTTTTGTACCAAGTGGCTGTAACTTAGTTACTTTTTGACCAAGTAGCTGTAACGTCGTTACTTTTTTGGACCAAGTAACTGTAACGTAGTTACATTTTGGACCAAGTAACTGAAACTTAGTTACATTTTGGACCAAGTGACTGTAACTTAGTTACATTTTGGACCAAGTAATTGAAACTTAGTTACTTTTTGGACCAAGTAACTGTAACTTAGTTACTTTTTGGACCAAGTAACTGAAACTTAGTTACATTTTGGACCAAGTAATTGAAACTTACTTTTTGGACCAAGTAACTGTAACTTAGTTACATTTTGGAACAAGTAACTGTAACTTAGTTACATTTTGGACCAAGTAATTGAAACTTAGTTACTTTTTGGACCAAATAACTATAACTTAGTTACTTTTCCGAACACTGGTAAAACATTTTGACATGGAATCACTGTTGTTGAGCCTGTTCAACACCTCTCGTTTCTTCTTCTTCTTCAGGTGCAGAAGCAGTTACAGGATGCTGTGACCTTGCCGAACCAGAGATGGAATGCAAACATCAATAGCAGAAGTGGGCAGAACACACACAGAGAGACAAAAGAGTGAATACCAGCGATTATAGCATGGAAGGTGCACCGTGGTTGCAATAGAAGAAATCCTAAGATGAGTTTGGATTCGGAGCCATGGAACTTAACCACCTCGTCCGACGGGTTCGGCCTGGTCAATATGACCGCAGAAGACGAAGACTTGGAATCGTACGAACAGTTCCGAGACATGTCCAGATTCTGGATCCAGCGAATCCTTCTGCCGCTGATCGTGTGCGTTGGTGTCCTGGGCAATGTGGTGTCCATTGTGGTGCTGACGAAGAAGAGCATGAGGAGTTCCACAAATATCTATCTGACTGCCCTGGCGGTCTCTGATCTCCTGTACCTCATGTTCCTGTTCATATTGTCGTTAAAACATTACCCGAATATTAAGGATCCAACGGGGTTTAACTATGTCTACTGGCAGTATTTTCGCTTTGGAATATGGTTAGCGGATGCGACAAGTAAGTACTTTATTTTTAAGATAAAACTACATGTGTATGTGCTTGATGATATTTTGGCTCCCTCTTTGAACTTTATACGAGAGAGAATCAAATGAAAACCGCAATTATTTTTTTTCCACTATTTTTATGCAGGGATAATGTTTGATTGTGCATTATTTTTATATATAGTCCCCTCCCAGTTCAATACACTTACGCCATCGGATAGGTGGTGCTTCGATACTCCGTGAGAAACATTATTTTGGTTGACTGTGTAGCCACTCGTGCACCGCCGATTGAACGTCTTCATCAGACTTGAACCTCTGCCATCCAAGGTGCTCCTTTAATGGACCAAAGATGTGGAAATCAGATGGTGCCAAATCTGGTGAGTATGGCGGATGTGGTAGGCACTTGAAGCGTAGGTCATCGATGGTTTTCATAGTTGAACGAGCAGAATGAGAACGGGCGTTATCATGTTGAAGCAAAACACCTGCACTCAGCAATCCCCTTCGCTTTGTGCGTATCGCTGGCCTCAAATGGTTCTTGAGAGGTCGGTGTAGGTGGCACTAGTCACAGTCATACGTGGGCATGTAGTGTTCCAGAATAGGGCCTTTCTTATTCCAGAATAAAGTCAACATGACTTTCCCTGCAGAGGACTGGCTGCGAAACTTCTTTGGTTTCGGCGAAGATGAATGTCGCCATTCTTTGCTTGCACGTTTCGTCTCCGGTTGGAAATGGTGCACCCAACTTTCATCCCCGGTGACAATGTGAGCTAGAAAATCCTCACCCTCCTCTTCATAACGCCTCAGCAGCTCTTGACATGCGTCAACCCGACGGACTTTCAGTTCCTGCGTCAGCTGTCGAGGAACCCACCTGGCGGACACTTTTCAGTAGCGGAGTTCGTCATGCACTATGTGTTGTACTGAACCGAAGCTCACATTCAGCAAGGAAGCCATTTCAGCCAGGGTGACACGCCGGTTTTCCTGAATAAACCGATCTGCTGCGGCTATGGACTCCTCTGTCACAACTTGCTGAGCCTGACACGGACGGGGAGCATCAGTCAATAAAGTCGTACCTTCTGCGAATTTCTTGCACCAATCGTAGACTTGCCGCTGTGACAGACAGGCCTCCCCATACTTCGTCTGCATTCTCCGATGAATATCAACCGGTTTCACACCTTCACTCCATAAAAATCGAATAACTCTATGCTGTTCCTGCTTGGTGCAACTGCGTAGTGGTGCCGCCATCTTGAATCAGCTGTTACTCACATCCAACCCCACCTACCGGCACTGCTTCGTACTACTAGCTCGGAAAGACGTCAAGGACTGTGTCTGTAAGTTTCCAAACGCCTAGAAAGAAAAAAAGATTTTTAATGGCACTTTTGCGGTTTTCATTTGATTCACCCTCGTACTAATCAAAATACGATTTGATGCCCAGATCGGGATTCGAACCCGCTAGCCCTTGCATCGTAGCGAGCTCTAGTAACCACTCCAAAAGAGAGAGAGTAATCAAAACACGAGACGCAATGCACTCCTCACAAAAAGTTTGGAATATTGTCACATTAGGCAATACGTGATAGGCAAGATCTTGTAATTCAACAACACATGGTATCTGTCTGCACGTTCTCGTGTTTTCGCTGACATATGCCACCCTGCCT
The DNA here is from genome assembly GCF_977018435.1 of Lepisma saccharinum. Taxonomy (NCBI): domain Eukaryota; kingdom Metazoa; phylum Arthropoda; class Insecta; order Zygentoma; family Lepismatidae; genus Lepisma; species Lepisma saccharinum. The sequence goes on from NC_139258.1 coordinate 20,146,075, forward strand.
ATCACCTATCGTCGCCGCCTTGTAATCAAGGGGTCCCGGGTTCGATTCTCGGTGGAGACACATAGAGGTTCTGATCCCACTTTAAGCTTCAGGTTCCGTCCCGATTAGCCTTACTGTGCATAAAGCGGACTTAAAAACACCAAATCAATCAATCCATCCATCAAAACATATATCGCCTAATATAACAATATTCCAGACCTTTTGTGAGGAGTGTGTTTTGCTATTATTAATTGAATTGTTGTTTTAAGTCCACTTTATGCACAGAAAGGCTAATAGGAACTGGACCTACAGTTTAAAGTGGGATCCGAACCACTATCTGCCTCTACCGGATATCGAACACGGGACCCCGAGGAGTGTATTTAACTAGTGTCATGAAATTTAGCAGAAATACATTGCACTTATTGACTAGAAATTCAGAAACAAGGTTTAGAAAACATAACTTTATATGTATTATCACGATAAATAATCATGGTTTGTTATTTTTTCCAATATAAATATTGTAAAATCAAACGAGATTAAAATATGTAACAACGTGTAATTAACATTTCTTTTACTTTTTTTAAAATTGGATTATTGTTTTAAGTACACTTTATGCACAGAGAGACTAATCGGGACTGGACCTACAGTTTAAAGTGATATCCGAACCACTAAGGCATGTGCCTCTACCGGGTATCGATCCCTGGACCCCTTGATTACAAGGCGACGACGCCAGGTTCTTTTTTTAATGTGTAATATTTGAATTAATTTTATAATCAGGAAGGCTAATCGGGACTGCATCTACAGTTTGAAGTTAAATTCAAACTACTGTGCAATGTGCTTCCTTTTGGAATTGAACCTAGGTCGCCTTGAGTTTTATGAAAGCGTTACTGCTACTCAGGGGAGGCCCGTGTGAAAAGTGGGGGAAACGAGCACAAAATAGTAGGGGGGGGGATTTCGGGAGATAGTTTCTAATTATAATCGAATTTAATATAACTCATGTAATAATAAGAACCTTTTCTTATAATTTCAATTAAATATTATAATATAAATTAATATAAAAAATATTAAAACGTAAAACTATATTAAATACAGCGTGTAACAAAAGTCAGGGAACACTTTAAGAAAACATATTGTAGCCAAACGAGTAGCATTACAAAGTGACAAAGTACCTCATTTCAAAGAGTAAAGTTGTAAGTTTTTCTCATTGCAGGTGTTACGTGTAGTTCCATATATCGTCGCTAGGTGGTGTCATAATCAAGATGGCGCTTTTTGGAGCTGAGAATGCTTTCTGCGTGATAGTATTTGACAAAACAAAGAGTGCAACGGATAAGGCAATCTACAATTGGCATGTAAAGTTTGTTGAAACTGGGAGTTTGTGTGTCAAGAAGAGAAGTGGTCGGCCAGGTGTGAGTGAAAATGACATTGAGCGAGTGAGAGTCCGAGAAAATCTATACGCAGAGCTTCACGTGAGTTGGAAATGTCAACAATGACTGTGTGGCGTGTTTTGCGTAAAAAAATAAACATGAAACCGTACAGACTACAGTTAGTGCAAAAGTTATATCCTAAAGACCAGCTCCAGAAACCGCCATCTTGATTATGACATCACCTAGCGACGATCCTACACGTAACACCTGCAATGAGAAAAAACTTACAACTTTACTCTTTGAAATGATGTACTTTGGTACTGTGTAATGCTACTCGTTTAGCTACAATAATTTTTTTAAAGTGTTCCCGGACTTTTTTACACGCTGTATAATTTCCCCCATACTAACGCTGGTACTGATTTTTTGGTACTAAGCGTCGCTTTCCTACCCCTTTTGACTAATCGCGAAAATGAGAATGAGTGATGAAATTGATGAATGGACACTCACCAAGAACATTCATGCTCAGTCCTGGATTCGAATTATGGACCCCTGAGGTCTTAGCGTGCTGTGCTAACCACACCGCTACGGAGGTTGGCTCACAATGGTGCTGAGACTATGTATCAAGATTAGTGAACACTAACACACAGTAAATTCTGCATTTTTGTTGGACTTTCAATGCTGTCCAATCCAAACGATCCTCTTTGCCAGTGATTATAATACACCTTGTAAGGAATTAACTTACTCTCTGTGTAATTTCAGGTAGCACGTCAGTGTGGCTCACCGTTTCCTTCACTGTGGAGCGCTACATTGCAGTGTGCCATCCCATGAGAGGGAGAGCTCTCTGCACAGAGTCTAGAGCCAAGATGATCATCATAATGGTCTACATATTCTGCTTCCTTTTCACCATTTCCACACCCTTCGAGTGGAAGGTGGTGGAGACCGTAACGAGCAACAATGTTACTGTGCTAAAGCTCATGCCGACAGAACTTGCTGAAAACGAAACATATCGTACAGTTTTCTACTGGGCGAGCAGTATAGTAACAGTATTCCTCCCGTTCATCTTGCTGTCGATATTCAACTCTTTCCTCATTCATGCGGTGCACTACAGTCAGCGTCAGCGGAAGCGAATGACACAAGCAGGACCGTGCGACAGTAAGCAGAGTCAGGAGAACAAGATCACAATTACTTTGATTGCTGTTGTTATTCTCTTCATGGTATGCCAGACTCCCACTGCGGTTACGCTCATATACATGTCGTTCAGCGAGCCAGAACAAGGCACGAAGGCGCACTATGTTCTTCTCGGACTTGGAAACATTTTCAACTTCCTCGTGGCCATCAATGCAGCGTGTAACTTTGTGTTGTATTGTGCTTTCAGTGACAAGTACAGACGGACGTTCCTCCTTACTTTTTTACCATGGTGGTACAAGCAGCCAAGCCCTCTCCACTCCGTCAGCAACTACAACACCATTTACAGCAGCATGGAGGAGAGTTCACCGAGGTTCAGCACTCGCGGTGCTTCGGTAAGGGTGCCCCGAACTTCCACTTGCAGTGAGGGTAGAAGTGGTTACCTGATGGACAAGAATGGCCTCCTGATCGCGAACAATAGTGGCAACACTGCGTCGGGGGGCGGGACGCCGCTTCTGAAGCGACACGCTTCGGCTTACGTCAACAGGGATCAAGTGGTACGTCGCAGCAAGGATTTCCCCAGATCGCAGTCCTTGCTGTCGAGATCCTCGCGTGGACGAACTCCTAGCCACGAAAGCGTCGGGCTCACGAGCAACAGAGACAAAAGACACGATAAGGACACTCACGCCCTGCTCTGCCTTAACTTCCCCAAGCACAGATGGCGCTTTCCCAGGAGATTCTGGCGAGGGTCGAACCATCCCGAACCAACCAACATTCAGATCACCATCACCGACGGCGAAAGTATTGTTCTGGCATCCAACAAACCTAACACCGTCGATAATGAATACACTACTGTCTGAACAGATTACCTGATCATGTAATTTTCATTGTCAGAAGGGTATGATGCCCAATTTTGTTTCTGATGAGGTGCTCATAATGTTGCGCATGCGTAGAACGACTTGGCAGTGTTGCCAAAGACTTTGTAAGACTTTGCCAACAAAAATGAGTAACTTGAACATGTACATTATCATCCTAGGGTGCGTTCCGAAAGTCTTAACGAAACGAACGCATTCAACGAAAATAACTGGGCTCGTGAATCTGGTGAAACCAGTTATTTTACAGACTTATGGGACACGCTAGGCGAAAGCGCAGGCGCAGCGTTTTGTTTAGAGAAAGTTTCCGCATGGCGTCAGCGGAAGGAATGTCCTTATGGCAAAAATAAACTCTATTATGGCTACTGTTACTCATTTTAATCACATTCTAAGAATGGTCAAGGCAGACTTATCTTGTGCATGTTGCTTCATATCGCTATCTGTTAAAATTATAATACATTTTCCGAACTAGTGCAGTTTGAATCCATCAGCACGCGCTTTGTCTGCAAGGAGCAGACGATTTTCACGGAACAAACCAGCATCCTGGCCCGTGCGTTTGGTGAATCTCGTTCTTGCACGAAACGCACGGAATGCGACTTTTGGGACAGCATAATGAAACTCACGAAACGCACGGAAGCACTTATGGAACGGCCAGTTACCATAACTCGTTTAACGCGTTAAACTCGTGCGACTTTCGGAACGGGCCCCTAGTCAACAATTTTGTTTTCAAGTTATAAATCGAGGTACAAAATATAATGTACAGGGTAAATATGTACAACAGGTCGTTCTGTAATATGTACAGAGATAGATTTGTGTACGCTGGATGGTGCTGACCTGTGTATTTCTTTTCCGGCAGTCTATGTCTGGAATCTATGTATATTTTAAGCCTTCCATTTTAAAAACAAGGAGCCGTCCTCGTTCTATTTGGCTTAAGCAGACCAATATGTATGTATATAGCTATTACTGTAGGATTTAAGCCGCCAGATTTAATGTTTACAAGGTTCGGTAGTGTAACATGTTCCATTTTGTAGAGAAAATACCAGTAAATAATTTAGAAGTGGCAACATCGTTTCAGTGTATGGAGAAAGATGAGAAGTATTTTGTATAAGTTGCTGAATTGTATCCATGTATTTCATTTTCATGGTGGTTAGTTAATCTGTGATTGTTTTGATCAGTGAAAAGTGCTGTAATGTATTGCTACCATGCACAGACTCCTTCAGTGTCAATTGATTTTTAGCAGCTGTCTCAAAACTTTATTTGCATAAAGCAATTGTACGAATTCAGAAATTTAGTTATAGGTGTGTGTCGTTTGTATACGTGTTTGTGATTAAGGTACGCATAATATTTTGGTACCAGTTTGATATGGGGAAAACACCTTTCACTCGTTCATTTCGTCTTGTTTGACATTGGTGCGTACCTATTATGCATTGTCAAACATTCTTTAAGGTGGGATTTTGCTTTTCTCACGGAAATAATTTCAATTTTTCACATTACGAGTATTTATTGTTCTTCCTTTTTTCGCTTTCGTAAGGTACAATATGGCGGGCACAGCTTGGCGCGTCGTGGATAATCAGTGGGTATGCAGTGTTTCCAACCTTCTTAACCTAAAAATGCCCCACAAACCATTCACGGAAGGTTAGGATAGGTTCAGTTAGGTTAGGCAAACATAGTTAAAATTAAAAACCGAACCATTCACGGATAGCCCCAAAAACCATTGACGGATAGCCCCACGAACCAATTCCGGCAAGGTTAGGTTAGGTTCGGTTAGGTTAGGCAAGCACAGATAAAATTTTGTTCGTAAAACAATGCGATACAGCTTTTAAAAAAATCACCTTCACTTCTTGCAAAACAACGGCGTGGTTGGAAACACTGACAGGAAGTTACGTCATCAAACGTACGGAACATCCGGTCCACGTAGAGGAAGAACAGCAATTGTGCGTCGGAGATATATTTCTCTTCGAAAATACATGAATTCCTGGTCCAATAGATTCAAAGAAAATACCGCCACCAATTTTGAAAATGACACAGAAACTCATTTCCGTAAGTAGTTTCTCCTGTAAAATTGAAGAAATGCGTTTTCCCTATATCAAACTGTTACCAATATTTTCCCACATCAACCATATTTACATTTAATATTAAAACTAACAAAGTGATTATAATATTTATTCACATTCGCATCTGTTACATGTATGGCAGAATTTTACTTAAACTATCAGGAGTTGCAATATGACAAATAAGGTGAAAATGTATCTTACAACCAATGCTTTCACTGCAAGGGAAAATTGGGCATTAACTTAAAAAATGTCTATACTTACCAAAGATGGCCACCAGTGGCACGCTGATACTTGGGCAAATGTCGACATCCTCCCCCCCCCCACTAGTGGGGAGATTTTAATGCCCAATAACAATATAAAGTCACACATTGGAGATTTGTTAATACAAATTTGTTCATGAAGCAAGTATTGTTTCGCGCTTTCAATCATTAGTTCAACCACTGAAAATGCACTTGACTATTGTGAAGTCAATAGCTTATTGTCAAGAAATACTCAAAAATATCAAGCAATTTAAGCATCTGCTACTATTGGTGAAAAAAGAAAAGAGTGTGATCTAATACAATTCTTTAAAATGAAAATTTTGTGCCCCCATTGCAAAACTTCTCATTACGTCATCATCACAATTTTCCTTGCACACTTCTCAGAAGTTCATGTATGCATTTAAAGATCCAATAAATGTTAATTTGTTTTAAACATTGGTTCTCTGCTAAATTTGTTGCAGAATAAGAACATGGCTAATGCAAAATCAGAGTTAACCATTAACTGAGAGCCAGAATGGATAGATGCATTAGGAGAGTGGACTTTGAGGAAAGCATTTTTTTTTTATGTGTCTTGTACTTTTAATATTATTTTAATGTATTCATGTAGCTACATCAAGAAAAGGGTTTATATCCTTGCAAAATATGGTATATACGTTTGCTGTCAGAATGGGCGTAACTCGGGGACTAATTTTGAGGGGGCAGAATCGAACATGGGTTTTTCTTTGGGGAGAGGGGGTGACAGGTTCGAAATTTTTCCATCTTATAAAAATAGAATTGAGGATTATTTGCTACGTAACTGTGATATTTGCGGAATCACAAATATTATTCAATTATTTTGCTCCTCAGGTCTCAGGAGGTTAACAGAAGTACCATTAACTTGAAAATTTTAATAAACCTGAAAATTGGGGGGGGTAACAAAATATTTCGTATATCAAGAGCTTTCCCTTCTCAAAAAAATGGCAATGGGTGGGACATTTCAAGAGAGGTTTGCATTTACCACTCTGATTTTCCACTGTTTTTATTTTTAAAAAATTGATTTTTTCAAAATTTCCTAGATGACTGTAGCCCCATCAACCTCCCTCTGCGTACGCCAGTGTATGTAGAAAATTTAAACTACAATAACAATTAATGTTCAAGGCTGGTGTTAAAGGAAAGTAACATTTTTTTATATAACTAGTCCTTTCCTATCGAGCTGAAAAGAATCTTTTTTACAACAATATGAGAATAACAAATAAAGCCCGCATCACACGGAACTGGATTTCCAGTAGGTATGCCCTAGTTGGCGTTGGACTGGCTACCAATTTGCTAGTTTTCGCCTCACACGATACTTATCAGCGTATTTGTCGATAGACTTTTGTTCCCATACGAGGGAAGTTGTAATGGCGGCCTCGTGAGATGTAAACAATGTATCACTTCACATTTTTAAAAGCCGATAACTATTCAACCGAGAGAAATAACATTTCGTATAAAACGTTATTAGGTACAAAACAATGGCGCTGCTTAAATACATACTTTACAAAGTTTACTGTACACGTATGGAAGAATATTTTAGTCGTTTCAAATGTAAACACCGTGCACTCAGCATAGATGGTGTAACTCAACGCGCCTTTCATGCTGTATACGTTATACATTGCTGGAGTAACACTCGGAAACCACATACAAAAGCGCTCCTTTGCACACTCACAGATAATCATCACATGGCGAAACTTTGCTCTGATTGGCTGTTCCACAGAATCCAGTCGAGGAAAGCAAGTAGCAATTAGAACATGTCCTATTCCTCCAAACCAGTCAAGCAGTCAGCCAGGCGGCCATTATTGCTACCTAGAAAGTTAGTTCAGCGCCAACTAGGACATTCCTACTAGAAATCCAGTTCCGTGTGATAGGGGCATAACAAGACACGTTCTCTTTCTAGCTCAACTGTGAGAAGAAGCTAAAATGTAGACAAAAGCACATGGTAGTTATGAGAAAAGCAGGGATTTTCCCCATTAAACACTAGAATATTTCCTACCTTGACTTTGTTTCTCAGTGGAAAATTGAGTATAGGACTGTAGTATTTCTTGCTATGGGTGTGCGGGATCCCAAAAAGTTGGGTCAGAGATCGGGGGAAAAAATTCCCATTCCGATCCCGACTAAGGGAAATTATTTCCCGACTTTTCGCGATCCCGAACAGTAGGGATATTCCAAATGGTCATTTTTAGAAGAGGTTAATTCTCGATGTTTTCTGAATTGTAAGTGTCTGACACTTCTCGGAAATTGTTAGTTTTCATTCCAGAATTGCAAAGAACAATCACTGATGGGAAAATGCCGTGCAGAATTCTGGAAATTTCTAACATTTTCCGTCCCGAAAATTTCCGAACTTGGTCTGAAAATTGCAAATCTTTCCCGTCCCCGCACATCCCTACTTCTCACACACTTCAACAATTGATGCGCTGTAGTGCCCTTGTAAAGCCAATGCCTGCCGCCATGTTGTTTACGTCGAGTAGAATGTAGACTGTCGTCGTTTATATAACCATATGCAGAAATTTTATCCTAATCAAACAGTGGCGTGCACTGAGAAGTAGCTAGTCTAGCAGTAATACTGTGATAGATCAATGGTCTCACGCATCTAATCATTTCTAGATCGTAATATTTGGACGTGTTAAAGTTACAGTGGTGTAAGTCACTTTGTTAAAAAGAAAAGTACTGCACTTTGCTGATCAACGCAACAGCTGTTTCCTTTATCACTAGACCTTAAACCCTTAAACTGTCATCTGTTGCCAGTTGAATGAATCTCTGATTTATGGCCGTGTGCACGAACGAAGATCAAATTTTAAACTCGGATCGGGAAAGGATCACTGGAAAATTCCATTGCACGAAGACGGTTCAACACTTGATCGCGATCTAGGAACATCAAAACGAGTTTATCTTCTGAACGGCCATTCGAGACCGTTTTGGTGGCCGATCCTGGTTCACGATACTGACGCTTCGACTGCAGGCAGTTGTTTTTGAATATAAACAAAGCGGAAAGTGATATCGAGGGCGTGCAAACGCTAGAGATGTTGGATGTACAATGCTGATAATTCGAGAGTTGTGTAAAGTAAACTAAAAACTGCCAAAATAATAATAATAATTTGTGGTTCTGTGGTGCAAAGTCGAAATTTTTCTAAATACTGTACTTTCTATCCCAGAACACAAAACATGTGCAAGTGCAAGGTAAATTAGAACAGAGCAATGTTACGATATTGCTACATGGTGTTGCTACACGACATGACAATATAAATATATAAGAATTAAGAAATGAAAAATTCAAATACTTACCACAATACAGTAATAATAATAATAAAACATCTTTATTGAGCGGGCGAGTTTCAGCGTACGCTGTTCTCTCGCGAATGCATTTCGTAAGGCATTGAAGTCCCGTAGAAGAAGGTTCCATGCTTTCTCCTTATTCTTTTGTCTTATGCCGTCAGTTCTTTTTTAAGATTATTATTTCTTTACACCCTACTACATCCTTGTACTCGTCGACAAGGTTGATCAGTACATTTCTCAAATTCAGATAAGTTTGCAGCCCGAATTACTTTCTTCTCCTACACGTTGATACTTTAACACATCACACTATTCGGTGGGGTTCTTGATTGTCATTTGTTTTAGCCAACCAATCAGGTATAGCCTTACAAATTAATCTCGGATCATTTGAACGGAATCTCTTGAACGTCGTTTTTCGTTGGTGCAATGCAAATCTTTAAACCAAGTTCATTTAGAGTGGATCAAAATTGATCCCGCTCATCTGAACTTCGAAATAATCGGCGTTGGTGCTCTCGGCCATTAGTTCACGTTCTCTGTTAACAGATTAACGTCAAAAGCAGGAAAATATGACAAAATGAGTGGCAGGCTACCAAGAAAATGTATACGTAACCCCTCCCTTTCGAAACTCCTAGTCACGCCACTGCTGGAAGGATCTACTCCAGCGGACCTTTCCACAGCCAAGCCAGTTTCAGGTATAGAGGCTGCCTCGGGAAGGGAAGAAAAGATAAGTGTTTACTCCCCCACCTTCTCGCCTCAAACCCTCCGGCCAGAGACATGGTTGGAAGCCTAGTCTATCGCCTACATAGGAGATAGATAGAGGATTGGTGTCCCTCGATTCCCTTTCATTTCGACCAAGAAACTCGGGGATGTTATACCAATATTTACATCACAAATCTTACGCATTATATTTATGTATAATCATGGCTTCAAGTCTTACATAGTATTTATCAAATGAGAAAGTGAGTATTTTGTGTGCGGACGAATTACTGGAAACATTTCCTTTTTTCCAGTAAGGAATGAAATAACTTAAAAAAACTTTCATTTTAGTAGTATTATTATCTTTAATTGCACTAATCTCTTGTCCGCAAGTAGAGAACTCATCAATACATTTTGATAAGCCAAACAATCTGAAATGTGTATAATCGTGAAGAGAAAGGGTTGGGGTTCGGGCTTGGTTTATTGTACTTTGTCAGACCAAGTACAGTGATAAACTGTACAGGGATCAAATTACGTACAAAATATCTCTTATCGGTTTTCTCGCTGTGCTAATTTACATTTTTGCCATCTCATGTCACTTTTCTGGTTTTTGAACTTTAATTGGGATGCGACAATAAAAATGGCCAACGAACTCCTGGTAGCGATGAGGAAAGTCCTAAACATTCATACTGTACTCGGAATTTGAACTAAATGCCTTTCTTCCAAGTCCTTATTTTTTTCAAAGAGCGCTTTCTTAAAATTCCCTGTCTGCGTGTATGTGCGTGCTTGCGTGCACAGGAAGAGATGTTTGGGAGCTGTGGGGTAGGGTCCCACACATTCTCGATTTCGGGCCTTTTTCGAGGTGATGTGATCTGATCAGCACCATGCTCCGGCCGCCTGTAATCCCCCTGGGTTGGCCCCAGGTACCTATTGATTTCAGGTTGGGTGAGTCCCAGAGCCGCTTTATGCGTGGACAAGGCCGAAAAATTCCGATCTTCGATCACCCGCCCGGGGATTCAACCCGGTCCCCCGCGTGGCAGTCAGACGTTCTACCGGCTAGACTACCGCGGATCTTACGTGCATAGGTCCAATCAAAAAGTTTTTATTATTATTATTATTATTATTATTATTATTATTATTATTATTATTATTATGTTATAATTTAGTTTATATGAAATAATTAATTCTTTTCTCTGTCTTGAAACAACACTGATATCTATACATTGCTTTGAAGACATAATTAATTGCTACCCCAAGTGCCGAGGTCACCACTTACTAGGGCTGTGCGGTACAGATTTTTTGGTTCGAGACAGAACATTTTTCAAATCACGACATTCTGGACGGGAAATTTTCGAAATTTCCCGAAGCTCTGGAAATCTCGAATTCTACACATCATTTTCACTTTATGTGATTGGTTTTGCATTTCTGGAATAAAAACTAACAATTTCCGATAAGTTCCAGAAACTTACAATGGAGAAAACTTCGAGAATTAACGACTTTTTAAAATGACAATTCGGTATTTCCCGAAGTCGGGATAGGGACGCGAATTTTTTCCTCGATCCCGGTCCCGACGTTTCGGAATCACGCACACCCCTAACCCTCACCGCACGTCCCTGTAATCAAATATGAGCTACGATTTTTTTTTAAACGCACAAATTTAATACATAGGTTGTAACCAACTTCATGTAAGATATTATTAACGTTTTTGAAACAAACCGGAAGGAACTCACATCACAAAACTGAAAAATCTGGAAATCTACTTGTGAAACCTTGAAACTAACGACTTCTTAGGGATTTCCTGTGAGGATTTAGCAACTTTTGCCTCTCAGTTACTGGCAACACTGTCGTTGATGAAGGGTTATTTAAAGTGTTGAAGTTCTTCCCACCCAGTTACAAAAACAAATATTATCTTTAATAGGTGAGTTGAACATTTATTATTTCTATTTATTAATTATTTCTATTATTCCTTCCGCCTTCTTCTGTTAATTTTACATAAATTTTGAACAGTTTACGAGGAAATTCAGATTTCACTAGTTAAGCTCTAATACGTCAACAGGTGCAATATCAGGAAAAACACTATTTCTGCTGTTTCGTTCAAAGTGTTAAATGTTGTTATGTTTCTATCATTGTGAGGGGAGAACTAATCTACAAGTTCTTTCATATTCTATTGGCCATAATTCATCCTTTTGAGAAGACTAGCAGGTAGTTATTTACTTCTATGGTGGCTTTTTAACTGAGTGGTTGTACGAAGTATTGATATTTGTATATGTATTCTTTATATTAATATATTTATGTAAATTTGTATATGTTGTGTACATATGATAGCGTAATTTCTAAACCGAAAGATAACTGCAGTCTGCAAAGAAAGTGTCAGTATTTGTAATGAAAACGCAGTATGCTGAAACGAAATTGAATTCTTTTGTTACTTTATCGTTGAAAGGGCATCTACTCTATACACTGAATTAAATTATATTAGGTAAATTCACTTCTGATAGTATAGAATTAGAATTTATTAATAGCTACACATAAAATTATAACATATTTTTATTAAAGTTGGTGAAAATATTACTTTTCCCTAACAATCCTTGTAATGAAAAAAGCCAGGGTCGATAATATATATAAATAATGGTAGTACTATGTCTTGACACAGCCATTATTGTGCACGAAGATGTAACTCGCATACTGGTGTATCCTACAACCATTCTATGCCTGCTTAAGGAATGATCTTGAAATCACAATGTGCAAGAAAATAAAGTGGTAACTTATTTACATGAATTAAGATTCTTTGCAGGTGTCAGCATGCTAGCTGAAAAAGGTTGGAGATTTCCTCCTCGAATTTTGGGGAAATTCTTATTTTCTCAAACATTTAATGTTTGCAGGGCTGTGTGAAAAGTTTCTAGAGCACAGAAATGTGCATTCATGGAGCTACAAAATGTTACATTTGAGCACTGTACAAAAAAAAATACTAGTTTTCCAAACAGTTACCTCATTGTCTTGTACAACTTGTAAAAATTACAATCTAAACTCAGACACATCTCTTAACAAACTGTAGAACTTGTAAGAATGTTAGGTTATTTTAAAAAGGCATTGTCTTAGCACTTCACAATTTCAAACCGAAATATTATTGTTTGTATTTCATTATCTCTCGCTAGGGATTCTAACAATTGCATCAGTAAAATAATTTTACTGGTCTGGAAGTAATTTTAAACCTGCTTATTAAAAGTTTTATCTCCAGATAAGATATCAGGAATAATCAATCTAGTTACAAATAACTTTTATTTAGATTGTACTGCACCATATCATGGTCAGTTCTTTGGTAATAACATTGAGTATAGTATATCATATTTACAGATCTTTACACATTTTGAAGTATGAAAGTGGTGGAAGCATTTGTATAATTGGGCTGTGAAGTTATATTAGTAACAAATCAACAATAATGACTGAGCTTGAATTTCAAGAATATTTGCTTTTGTGATTTCAAGATTGTGTACTTTGTCTTTATCAACAAAGAATTAAGGTATTGTTAAATTTGTAATGGTTATGATTCATTTTCTTTTGGTGATTTATTGTGACAGTGAAATCTTAGAGGGGAACAACACGCTTTAGAACACGAACCTCATTCTCTGCGTCAACAACCCTGTTCAGGCCAGTTTGTTTATCATCACATATGTTCCCACAAATGATGAAATATATATGATTAAACATTGATAACACATGACATGTAAATTGTGTATTAGAAGAATGTTATTACTACTTTAAAGTATAGAAAGAGGTGACTTTCTTCTAGATTGTTTTGCATAAAACAAAAGCCTTTTGTGAATATGCTTCTTTATTTCCACAAATTTTAGTATTATATATATATACTATAAATGTTGTTAGCACTGAAATTTGTATTAAATTTGAGACATTTTTGCTTCATTCCGTACTCATCACTCACCATTGTAAACTGAAGTTGCATATTTTCATTTAATTTTAACTAGATATATACTTACTTCGTTAATAAAAATGAGTTTTGGCAGTCTTGCAGCATGTGAATGAGATGTACTTACATTTTATTTCATGTGTTTCAGTGAAGTCTTCATATAAACTTAAGGTAACAATAGGTGGGTTGATTTAGTGTTTTAAGTCCAGTTTATGCACAGTAAGGCTAAACGGGACTGGACCTACAGTTTAAAGTGGAATTCGAACCACTATGTGCCTCCACCGGGTATCGAACCCGGGATCCCTTGATTACAAGGCGACGACGCTACCACTGCGCCATCGGGGAGGCCAGATAACAATAGGCTATCTGAAGAAAGCCACTGCATTCCTGAATGATTTATTAATAATGGAATTTTTTATTTGTGTTCTTTTATTCAAGTTGGAACGTACTGATTGGTGTTTACTAATATGCAAAATAAGTGCACACAACTCAGAATACACTACACTTTTATGTGGTTAAAATAAAACCGTATGTACGTACATATATGATAAACTTCAGAGGTTTGGGAACTACAAACGTGATCTGATATTACACATACATTTTTTTTTATGTGTAGATCTACTTGCAGGGTGTCTGCAAATAAAATACCAGTGCTTAGAAAAGCACTTCTAACTCTCTGTTTCAAAGGCAACAGATCCCGTTGCGGTAGCACTTGCAGAGACGATTACATGCAGGTAAAACAGAGACAGCGAGAAATCAGGTGAGGCCAGGCTGGCTCAGTAGCTAAGTGGTTAGAGAAATCGTACGGTATGCCAGAGTCCCAGGTTCGAGTCCTGGTCGAGCCTGCATTTTCATTGAAAATTTCTACATAGTACATCTCCTGTGTGTGCCTAATCTTCAATAATAATACCAACTCTTTAACAATTTGTGGGATTATTTGTTGGTGTTTGACAAGTCGTAAAACAGTTGCTTTGTGAGGTACAGCAGAAGCAGGGGACTTTTCTTGGAAAACCTCTTGCACATGAGTGTAAGAATTGGTAGTAAAATACTCATCAGCAAGAGTCCAATTTCGGCACAAAATCTTGGTTTATGATTTTTCACGTAAATGTATAGCCAATACTTAGGCACATGTGGCGTGCATCTGTTGACAATATTTCGAACTGCTAGCATTGCCATATATGTCCTAAAAATGGCACTTTTTCACTCAACACATAAAATCGCCAATAAAAATCCATCAAATGTTGCACATGACCAATATTGGTTGCAAGTGACAGATTGACATGTCATCAGACATCTAATTATGACCCTTTGATAATTTCTTACGTATTTTTCTCATTCAAATGTGCATTTCTGGAAGAAATTTGAAAAATATCTCAATGGATGAGACTTTATAATGCAGAAAACCAAGTGTAAATATCTCTTACAGTTTTCATGATATGCATTTTCAAAGTATGGGTTGTGCAACTTTTGAAACACACTGTACAAGAAGCTGAGCATCACAGTATTCAAAACATCACTAAATCATTCGAGGAAATGGGGTGTTGGGGGACAAAGAGTAAGAAATTATTACTGACACTCTGGAATGTTCACAACGTTGATAAAAAAAATCATTTGCTAACTTACACTGTACTGCAGTTTGAACTTAGAATCATCAAAATTTCGTACATATTACAGTTTAAGATCACAGTCACCAGGCTGAAATTTTTAGTCGCCATGGCAACCAGGATTTTTCGAGCCCTGGTCATAAGCCCAGATGCACAGTAGGTGCAGAAGGAGAAAACAGAGAAATAAATACTAGGTGGAGGTACATAGTGGTTCGGATCCCACTTTAAACTGTAGGTCCAGTCCCAATTAGCCTTACTGTGCATAAAGTCCATTTATTTCATTAATTATCACAAAATTTGAAAAAAAAGGTATTTTAAATATTTGTGTAAAGGAATATCTACCGAAACAACTCTGAAATTATATCAACAGTAAAATTTGAAGAATTTTTCAGGAAGGATTTGAGTATTTGGATAGTAAGCAGTAAGCACTTCATGTTTTTGTAGAAAGCATTAAAAGAGGGAACAAGGTGGCAATTGAAATAAATACAAAGATATTATGTTTTAAGAACATCTCGTCCTTGCTGGCATGACTGCTAAACTTCCACTTGAATTAAATTCAACATTATTTATGAATGTCAGTCATAAAGAAAAAATATCATAGATGCCTGTTTATTTTGTGTACATATTGTAGAAAATAGGGATGATAGTAATTGTTTTTATGTAACTCACAAATCAGCATGTACTTGTTTTCCATGTTATGTGCTTCAAGATAATATACGGGAGATCATTCATCTGGCACCTGTATACAGAGATAAAAATTAAGGACATTTTGCATTATTACTTTCTTTCTGTACATCCACCAGGTATTTGTTGCCGTTGCTATTACACACTCACGCTTTGTAATAAATAAGCAAATAAAAAGTATGTATGAAATGCTGCTGTTTCTCATTCCTTTCTAAAAAAAATGATTGTGGGTCACTAAATCAAGGGTTTTTATGGAAATATTATTGAAAGAACATCACATTATTCCTTAAAGTAATACAAATTATGTTGCTCTAATTTAAGAATGATTCCAGGATAAAGAAACGGATGGTTGTCAATGGTTCAAGAGACTTCCAGTTTAACATGCAGACAGGGGCGGCGCCAGAAATGTTTGACCGGGTGGGCAGAAGCTCCATAGTGATAGATTAGGGTGAGCAGTATAAATGTAAGACGTATCCCCCTCTCTCTTACACTCCCGATTTTCCTCTTACTTCTTTTCCCTTTCCTTGTTTTCCTCGTTATTCTTTTCTAATCTATTCTCGCATCTTGTTCCATTTCCTTTCGTCTTGTCTCTGATGGACACAATTATTTCAAGGAAGTGTTTACACATGCGCAGCCATACATTCTAATCACATTCTTTCATGCATGTTAATAAAGTGAAATAAATGTGAATTAGGTTTAAGCTTGTGTTGCAAATACAAGGCACATACATGATTTTATGTATTCGGCGACAATGATAGAAAGTGCGATGGTAGACAATCGTGAAGTTTCTCGTAATTTACATGCATGTTCCTGAGCATAGTATTTTCATCGTATAAGTTTTCGACTGAAAGAGTTTTCTTACTCCTTGGGGGTTACTTTTCTTAGTTTACAAGGTTTGTACAACTCACAAATCTATCTCAATGTTTGTAGTAGCAGCGATTGGGTGCCAACATTTGAGGGACAAGGACAATATACGCAGGGGTGCCCATCCCCCCAAGGCCCATGGCGCATCCCCACAAAAAGCATGTCCATGTCGTCCGTCCCCCCCCCCCCCACCAAATCATATCATTTGCACCCTGAAACTATATCGTAATCCCTACACCGAAAGTAACTTTTTTCCTTGCTTTTTGTTACAAATGATGCACCTGCTTTAAAATAAGCAGTATACCAACACTAAGCACTATATTTTAAGAAGTGATGTTACTCATGAATATTGAGAATATCGCTCATGTCTTGTAATGCAGCTATAGCATAAAAATTCACATCCACCTCTGTAAAGTGCCAAACAGGCATTGCTGTAACAAGCACATTATTGCAAGCGAAGCAAGCAAGAACATTTTTACATCCATTTCTTGGCAGGCTTTCAAGAATATTAATTTAACGGGGTGGCAATACTTTCTTAGGATCCTGAGATATTTAGTCTTTTCCAACTTCTGTTTTGGCACGTTCGGGGTCGAAAACGTGTAGATACCATATCGCTAAATACAGTCTCCAAAATGTAATGTTCAAACTCTCTCTTCACTACAGAAATCCCTTGACAATCTAAGATTTAACACTTTATCAAGAGCTTCCTATCTCCCCCTTTAAATTTAATACTCAATCCTACAACAAAAATGTCCATGCCAATTTTAGACTTACTGTTGATATTGAAGAATGGATATTGCCTCCTCCAAAAAGTAATTCTCAAGTCTCCACACCAGAATTTCTGCAACATTCTAGGACAATAGTAATACACAAGAATTGGATACCTTAATGCTCAATGCCCCTCTAACTAAAATACTCGCCATAATCTAAGACTTAGAGTTGAATACTGTCCCCGCCAACGTTTAATTCAGAATTCCCCCCAGAACCCACGTGTCAATTAAGGCCTAATATATAAGAGTTGGATATTTATCCCCCCCGCACCTTCACCTTCAATATAGACCTTAAACGCTTTGTTTTCTCCATGTAATGGATTAAATATGGTGAATTTAAGGTGTAAAATTTTTACCTGTATTTTGGAAAGATATATAAATGTTCAATTTTACATTATTTGAAGGGAAAAGATCTCCCAAAGAATCTCGATGGCGCAGCCTACGCCATAATCCCCCCTGTGGGCACCCCTGAATATACGTTTTCTTGGTAGGAAAGTCTTAGCATAAAGAGGCCATAGTGTGGGAGCAAAAAGTGGCAAAATGTGGCTGGGGAACTGCATCCCCCACTTCCCGCTACTCCTAATCGCCGCCACTGAATGTTTGGATTAAAATGAACGTCTTATTAGGAATGATTTAAAACACACACGGAAAACAAATTATTAGTTCATTGTCCATTAAGTATCCCTAGGCTAATGAAAGGCTATTTTGACAAAATATCACTCGTCATAAGTAATAAACAAGTAAGATTCAGAAATCTGTTCATCTGTTCAGAATTTAAGAGATTATTAGCTAAGTTGCTCTTCGTTTTCTGAAGAACTGTCATATTACTAATGCGGGAGAAGCAATACACGTATGGTTACATGAACATATTTTTTGAGGTAACAAAATGATTTAGGACACAAGGAATTCGTCGAAGTTGATCATTGTACCAGTAATACTTCATCTATTTTTCATTGGGTTGTATGGCGTGACCATTTCGAACACACTAGAATGTCAACCTCTATCCTATGCAGCATACCCTGGAAACTTTATTCTTTCAGGGCATCCCTGGTGCCTGGAACCACTGTCAAAGTAATAATTTATGAGGGTTTGTATTTTGAGTGTCAGCATGTGTTTGTTTTCGCCCCTTCGTTACTTTCATCTAATCGCCATTGAACATTATAACGTCGTCATTATTAAAATTAGCAGAAAAATTACTTACAATAAAACAAATCAACCAGAACTTACTCTTCCAAAAATGGAGTTTCATTAGTTTATACCTCTCAGAAAGTTGAGGTGGTAATTTCAATCGCATAGCTTTTCATTAGTGGATCAAGGCAGCTAATTCCGTGAACAATGACGTTATCTCAGATATTTGTCTCAGGCAATCACCCCCTTAAAATACACATATCTTCTGTGGTGATAAAATGCCACGTTTAGTGCGAGTTCTTTCTGTATATTTTTCCCCAATGGCATAACGCTGTCGCATTATAATGAAGAGGTCCTGTGTTTGACTCCTCCCTTATCTGGTGGAAACACAATGCACACTGGTTCGGACTACACGTCAAACTGTAGGTTTAGTCCCGATTAGCCTATCTGAGCATGAAAGTGGGCTTAGAAACTAACAAAATCGTCTTCTATATACTAACTAACTAACTAACTCCCTAGCCTTCTTAAACCCGAAGGTTCATGGCTGCAGCAACATAGGCCTTCCATCTTTCCCTATCTTGAGCAAGATCTATATACTCTTTTCCATCCCTACCGATTTCTCTTAGGTCCATCTCAATGTTGTCCCTCCATCTTCGTCTTGGCCTTCCTACAGGTCTCTTACCATCAGGTTTCCCAACAAGAATCCTGTAAACTCCTCTTTCCTCTCCCATTCGTGCCACATGGCCTGCCCACCTAAGTCTTCTTGATTTAATTATTCTAATAATATCTGGACATGAATACAAATTATGTAGTTCTAAATTATGTAACCTTCTCCACTCACCTGTCTCCTCATCCCTTTTAGGTCCAAAGATTTTCCTAAGGATCTTATTTTCAAATACCCTCAATTTCTGTTCCTCTTTCAATGTAAGGGACCAAGTTTCACATCCATATAATACTACAGGCAAAATTACTGTTTTATATATTTTAACTTTTAGTTTCTTAGATATTAAACGAGAAGACAAAAGTTTATGAAGAGAGTAGCAACATGCATTTCCTGAATTAAGCCTACTTTTTATTTCCTCTTTAATATAATTTTCATTTGTTAATATTACTCCTAAGTATTTGAATTTGGAGACTGGTTCAAACGAGTTGTTATCAATAATTAGATTTTGATTATTACCTAACACTTGGTTTCGGCCTGTAAGCATATATTTAGTTTTGTCTTTGTTAACTTCCAAACCTATCTCTTTAGCAGTTTTGAAAAATATTTTAGCATTATTCTTAATTGTATTCACATCATCCCCCAGTAAGTCTACATCATCTGCATATGCTAACAACTGAGTCACACCATTTAATTTTAGTCCTTCTTTAGTCTCTTTTACCTTCCTAACAGCATATTCCAGGGCAAAATTAAAGAGCAATGGAGATAATGCATCTCCTTGTTTTAACCCATCATGAATTGTAAATTTGTCAGACATAGTAATACCCACACGAATTTTACTTTCTGTTTCACTGGTGCATACTTTTATCATACTAACAAGCTTCTTAGGTATTCCAAACTCTACTAATATATTATATAATTTATCTCTTTTGACCGAATCATATGCTTTTTTGAAATCAATGAATAGCTGATGGACATTTTGATTATATTCCCATTTTTTTTCAAGTGTCTGTCTGATGTGAAAAATTTGATCTGTAGTTGATCTGTTACGTTTAAATCCACATTGATAATCACCTATAATTTCATTAGCATATGGGGTTAGTCTTGTTAAAATAATGTTAGACAATATTTTATATGTTGTTGAGAGTAGAGAAATTCCACGGTAATTATTGCAGTTCATTTTATCACCTTTTTTAAACACAGGAACAATTATGGATTCTTTCCACTGTTGAGGGATTTCTTCTTTATTCCATATTAAACAAATTAATTTATGAATTTGACATATTAATGAATTTCCACCATATTTAATTAACTCAGCTGGTATTAAATCAATGCCAGGTGCTTTGTTATTCTTTAGCCTTTTAATTGCATCTTTAACTTCAGTCAAGTTAGGTTCTGGAACTAAAGTTTCTGCTGTGTGGACTTCATTTACTTCTGATTTATCTCCTACATGGACATTTAAAAGGTCATTAAAGTAGTTCTTCCATCTATTTAGAATATCGTTTGGGTCAGCTAGAAGATCACCATCTTTATCTTTTATCAAGTTTACTTTAGGTTGCCACCCCTTTCTAAACTCATTTACACCTTTATATAAATCTCTGATATTTTTATTTTTGCTGTTTGTTTCAATTTCGTTAATTTTGCTTTTCAAGTAATCTCTTTTTTTACTTCTAAACGTGCGGTTAACTTCTCGCTTTATTCTATTATAATTGTTTAGATTTGTATCATCAGAGTTATTTAACCACCTAAGTCTAGCCTGATTTCTTATTTCTATTAGATTATGACATTCATTATCAAACCATGGCTTACTTTTTCTCGGTTTATGGTATCCTATACTTTCTTTAGCTGCTGATTCTATTGCATTACATATGTGCTCCCAATTCTTATTTACGTCTGTTTCATTTATATTTTCATCATCATTTAAATCCTGCAAAACATCAAATCTATTTGACAGTTTAATTTGGTAATCTTTCTTAATTCTTTCATCAGTAAACTTTCCTGTATCAAATTTTAGAACTTTTAGATTTTGTTGCTTATGATTTAACACTGAGAGTCTTTCTCTTAATTTAGCAATTACTAAATAATGGTCACTGGCACAGTCAGCACCTCTATGTGTACGAACGTCAATTATACTAGTATGCCTTCTCTTATCAATGAGAATATGATCTATCTGATTATGAGTTTTACCATCTGGAGAAGACCAGGTATATTTATGGATATCTTTATGTTTAAAAGTGGTACTTTTCACAATTAAATTCTTTGAGGTTGCAAAAGTAATCAATCTTATACCATTATCATTACTTAATTCATGAAGACTTTCTTTACCAATCGTGGGTTTAAATGTCTCTTCTTTGCCAATCTGTGCATTACAGTCACCTAACAGAATTTTCATATCATACTGAGAAAATTTATCAAAGACCTGTTCTAACTCTGTATAAAAATCATCTTTAGTATTATCATCTTTATCTTCCGTTGGTGCATGTATGTTTATTAAAATAATTTTACACCACCTACCCTGTAAAACTGCATATGATATCCTATCATTAATAAATTCTACTGTTTTAAGAGCCGAGATAATTCTATTATTTATGAAAAAGCCTGTTCCAAAATTATGATTTTCAGTACCACCATAGAAAAAAGTATAATTTTTAGTTTTACAATTCCCTTCTCCTGGCCACCTAACTTCCTGGACAGCTACTACATCTAATTTATACTTAACTATCTCATTAACTGTACACTGAAATGCCCCAGGCCGGTAAAGGCTCAGAACATTCCAGGTGCCTAATTTAATATCCTTATTCCTAACGTAGATCTTATCTTTAGTCCAGGGACCTCCCAAAGTAGTCCCCACCCGGAGATCCGAACGGGGGACTATTTTACCTCCGGAATATTTTACCTTGGGAACATCCATGGCCTTATATTGCTGTTTCTTGACATTGTTTTTTTACAGTGCAGAGTTGTCAGCTCTACGCCTAACCCCCAATATGAATGGAGGAACTACTACACAAGACGAACACAAACACATTAGACAGCACAACTACTATACAAGAATCACACAAACAGATCACAACTATAGCACAATATAAACACAAACACACCACAACTACTACACAATATAAACATAAACAAACTACACACCACAACTACTACGCAAGACAAAAACAAAAACAAACATACTAGACAGCACAACTACTACACAAACATACTAAACAGCACAACTACAACACAAGACACATCACCGATACTACACAAGACAAACAGAAATACATTAGACAGGATAACTACTACATAAGATAAACAAAAACACACTAGACAGCACATCTACTACGCAAGACTCCCAACCACACTAGACAGCACATCTACTACGCAAGACAAACCCACATACAAGCACACCACAACTACTACGCTGAAATAATAGGTCACAAAAAAGATTTACATATTGTTATGATATCTTTTAAACACCACGAAATCTAATTCCAATAGAATACGATACTACTCCTTACGTTCCTGTAAATGTTCACGATTAGTCTGGCGGAAAAAAGTAACGAAGATTTCCGTGTTTCCTTGAGGAAAGATAAGGCGCCTGCTTGTAGCAAGCAAGCACTAACTACTTCGATCAGTGACCTTCACTGCCAGAGTGACTCACAGCAGGCCTCCGCTCGTTCCAGTGTGCGTATAAAACAGGTATTTTATTTCGTTCTTTCCAATCCACAGTTATATGAAGCTCACGTTCTAATATTTTCGTAAAATATGTAGTAAACAAGTTGTATACATTATGGTCATCCAGAGTATAAAGGTCATTAAAGTAGTTCTTCCATCTATTTAGAATATCGTTTGGGTCAGCTAGAAGATCATCATCTTTATCTTTTATCAAGTTTATCATAATTAATATAAAGGAGTTTATTGTAAAATCAACTAATCTTCCCCTGGCGATGCACTGATTATCTCTACCAGATCATAATTCCCGATTAGAAATGATATATACTTCTATATACTTCGTGACATAACTTTTTTCTTTACTTCAGCTGCATCTACAGATTCTGTTGACATTTTCGGCTGATTCATGTGACAAAATTTATGTGTGGAACGAGGATTTCTAAATAGGATAAGCCACTCATTAGCAATTGAATAATTCTGTAGCTTTTTCCATATATAACTGATTTATTAAAATTTATTCACTTCGGTATTGTAGTGATTGTTGTGATTCCTTCTTATTAGTAGAACGAATATAAAGTTGTTATTTCGTATATCATATTGATATTTGAAGATGAGACAGGTATATAAAAATTATAATAAAAAAAGGGACACTTCTGGAATTTCAATGCAGAGCTAATTAAAATTATATTATACTCTATAGCAACGTTCAACTTCAATCAAGCAGTGATCTACTTTTTATTGTCACAACAGGCAGTGAGCTACTATTAATCGTTAATCTTTGCAAAAATTTGTACCTACTCAGCCATTATACATTATAGAAGTTGAATTCAAATAACGTATATTCGTATAATTACAATAGATAACTGCGATCGACCGGTCAATCGCGATCGACGCTTTGGACATGCCTGCTCTATAGCATACTTAAACCCGAAGGTTCATGGCTGCAGCAACACAAGCCTTCCATCTGTCGATATCCTGGGCAAGATCAATCCAATCTTACCCATCCTTACAGATTTATTTTAGGTCCATCTCCAATCTTACCCATCCTTACAGATTTATTTTAGGTCCATCTCAACGTTATCCCTCCATCCTCGTCTTAGCCTTCCTACTGGTCCCTTACCATCAGGTTTCCCAACAAGAATCCTGTAAACTATTCTTTCCTCTGCCACTCTTGTCACATGGCCTGCCCATCTAACTAAGTCTTCTTGATTACATTATACTAATATTAATTAAAAAGTCGAAATAATTTGATGTTGCTGGAGGAAGTAATGCTAAGATGATGTTTAGATTTGTTTATTTGGAGATTATTAAAACCATAGCCAGGCCGGAATATAATACGTAGTGGAGGCCTGAAGCTGCAGTCCTCAAGTTCACCCTAAAGTCTGATCTAATCTTGATCATACCCTGCATAATTTTAAGCCTCCTAAGCCTACTAGCTGCTTTTAAACATGTAAGTATTCATTTGCACACAGTTTTTGTTTCAACAATGACAAAAGTGGCTTTTTATGGGTTGATAATATGTGAACATTTCCAGCATACATAATATTCACAAGTAAAATATACATGTTATGAACACCAGGTTACACTTAAATATTTAATCATTCATATATCCCCAAGTATATGTACTTATTGAATTTGATTGGGTGGGCACAGGAATTTTTGGGTGGGCGCTTGCCCACCCGTGCTCACCCCTGTCGTCGTCCCTGCATGCAGAACAAGGTAAGCAACTGTAGTATGCTCGTAGCATTTGGTATTTCTTGACAAATTTGCTTAACAGGCTCAAATATTTTATTCTGATTGTTAAAACTAATATACTGAAATGAATGTTTATTCTAGTGCTGAACCGATACTTGAAAATTGTTACAATTTAAAGTTGTTCCATAAATTAATATTAGTGAGCGAGTATTCCACTTAAATTATTATAAGTATCAATTAACCAGCATTTTGCTTTAAAATATTCAAAAATTACATCACAATATAAAAACTTCCTGTTATGTAATCGCAAACTACAGTTTTTGCAAATAACATATGTGCAAAACAAATGGAAACTTTGAATTTTTGCATAGCTTCCAGCATAATTATACTTCGCACAAGTGTCATCCTGCATTTTTGTGGTCCTCCCGAACAATGAAAATGCTGGATCAGAATTGTTGGGTATCTGTAAATAAAATCCACCTAATACTTTCCAATACCAAGACATCTGTTCTGCCTTAGTTTATTCTTTAGTGTAGGATACCTTCGACAGGGGTGCCCAGAGATGGGTTTGTGGTCGCAGGTTGTGGCCACCCAACTTTGGGGGGAGGGGGGTTCATTTGCTTTTTGTTATGGAAATTAGACTGATTAAAAATGTCACCATTGGACAGAAGTTGAACTTTATTAACATGTAATAATCACTTCGAATACTGCTAAGAGACAGGTAATAAGTATTATTTGAGGGGGGTTAATGCCAGTTCTTATTAAGTCTTAAATTGTCAGCCGAATTCTTGTGGGGCGATTAAGCATCACATTTTTGGGAGAGAACACTATAAACTTGACTATCAATGTTAAGTCTTAGATTATCATGGAAGTTCTACAACGGAGGAATTGAGCATTAACTTGGGGGGGGGGGATATCCAAGTATTGGATATCAATATTAGGTCTTAGATTGGCACAACGTTTCGATAGTAAGGGGGAATGGTCAATATTTGGCACTTTGGTATAAAATTCGTATTATGATAATTATGTCACTTTTTATACCATTTGGAAGTCGTATTTTGTCAACTGGATTTTACTCTGAATTATTCGCTAATTGTCGGTGGGTGTCATAACCATCCGCTTTTGTTTCATCTCTTCTAAAACAAACATCGGAAACATGTAAAAGTATTGACATAAAATGTAGCACCCACTACTAAACAAGAAGTCCACTGGTTAACTATTCGTTATTTTACATCGCTTTTCTGCCACTTTAGGATAATGAGGATGAGTGATGGTTAGATAACAGCATTAGCTGTGCGGAAGGGAAAGAGGCGCCAGATGGACAGTAGGTGCTGAAGGAGAAAACAGAAAAATTGGGAGGAGTAAAGGTCGCGGTCCCTTGTGACAAAATTGACTAGAATTAATATTATTGCCAGTTTCGAAATAAGTATCCTAAAAATGATACTCGTAGTGTACAAGAGCGAATTGAAGGATGGGGGAACAGGGCACTGGGAGTGATCTCTCCTGAAAACCTGTATTATTTTTTACAGATAACAGAAGATAATTTATATGGTTCACATTATGTGATAATATGTATTATATATGAATAAGTAATTAAGAGTTTTTGATTGTCTTACCATTTACTTGATACTGTACAAAGCCCCCATTTCTTAATGATACACCCTTTTCTTTTTGGGCACCCTGTGAAGGTATTGACTACAAATTAAATTAATATTCTTGTAAGTTTGCGAAGAAATAGATCTAAAAACTTTCTTCTAGCTTCGCTCGCAATTATTTATGTTTGACGTCTTGATAAGATGATTTTGAAGGATTATACTAATGCTGCATTTTGATTTGATTTGATTTTGTTATTTAGCGTCACTTTTCTGCCACTTTGAGCTAATTGCGACAATAAGAATGAGTGATGATATGATGAAATTGACGAAGAACACCCATGCCAAATCCTGGATTCGAACCCGAGACCTCTGGCGTCGTAGCTTGAAGTGATAACCACTCCGCCACGAAGGTCGGCACTTGCATTACGCGACATGAACAATATTCTTTTATGTTGGTGATAACATCAGTTTTAAAAATACAATAATCCTTAGTGTTTGTACACGAGGGTTTGAATAGTTTAGTAAAATTTCAGGACAACATACCACAGTTCATTAGGTGAATAGATACTTTCCCAAGAGCCCAGAAAGGGCTTCTTAACAGGAAAAATGTGCCGTCCCACAAATCAAGCATCGCAATGGCAAAATTCGAATTTGCACAAATTTTGCTTCGATTTTATTCCCCATCAAGCCCATTCATAAGACTTAACCCATGCGGTTTCTTCCTGCAGATGCATAATTTTAACGATGTTGTTCTATTAGAAATACTACTGTATTGTCTGTAATAATTTTAATAAATATATTACATAGTAACACATTATAAATAACCCGATACAATAGAATTATAAATAAATAATGTAACCTTGTTGTCGTAAGTGAATTTTGCACTTGAGATACAATCTTGAAATACTCTAAGGATAGGAGGAATTTTTTTTTTTTTTTTGCAATAGGCACCAAATTCTATTTTTACCGTTTACGACTCTGTGTACGAAACAATAATTGAATCTGTCAAACAAACTGCAGGACGAATATTTGGTGTGCCCCACTGGCGTACGCAGGTGGGGGTAGCTGATGGTGCTGCAACTCCTGAAAATTTTAGAAAATCAATTTTTTCAAATGAAAACAGTAAGGATCTCGGGAAAAGGCAAAATGATAAATGCAAACTCCACTTAGAACGACTCCCAATTACCATTTTTGTCTTTGAACCAGGGTTGGCATTTTGCCTGTTTCTTTTTTTCAGATAAAAACCCAGGCAAAACTGGGTTTTTTTCAGGTTATGTTTAAAAATATATATTTTAAAAATGGAATACATTTTCACCTGGTAGTAATGTATCGTTAACATTCAATTTGTATTGCTTTATACCCTGTCCCATCTATATCAGGAGCAGGCGAACAAAAAGAAGGCTTGGCGCAAGTAGTGACGCAAAACAGCTCCACCAGTGAACATGTGAGAGGAAACTGGATTGCGTGGAAAGGGGTGGAAGGGTAAGGAACTAGAGTTACCAGCGTTCGTAGGGGTGTGTACTGCTTCGCTCTGTCCACTCAATTTCTTCCCATTCTCTTAACATTATGCGCAGCCTTGCTGCAAAGATTGATGGGAGAGGGTATAGTTGACAATTAGGAACTATTTAACATTTCTGTTAACATATTCTGTTGTAAAATATTTGTCCAACAGTTTGATTCTACTCATCCAGGAGGGTGTAATAGATAATGCTGTTGCTTTGTAATCAGTTTTCATGGTTGTATTCCCTGAGGACACATACTTTGGTGTATCCAACAATCAGACTACCAGGAGAGGGGGGGAGGTACAATATATGTTAGAACCAGTGCTTTTTTTTTTCCTTACCGTGTCGAAATTCAAACAACACAAATGCATAGATTATATTGTTGTTTCAATAAAATTGTGGAGTAAATATTGTAATTTGTGGGTGGAAGGCGAGGAGCTGGAAATAGAAATCTTGTTTTCCTTTCAGTTTCAGTCTATACCTGAAGCCCTTCAGGCAGTTGAAAAGAAAGTGAAACATGTCGCTTATGAACTGTAGCTTTGACAAGACAATGAATTTGAAAATGATGAGAGATGCGAGATTGATTCATCTATCATCACTACTCACTACTCCTCAGTGAGCATCACTAATTGTTTACTGCAGTCTTCAGTAAGTTGTATTTTGTGAAGTTCCCACTGAAGTTGCTGTGTTTTATACTCTGTGTTGCTTTAAAAGTGAATTAATTGTTATTACCAGGGAACGGTTTTACATGTAAATATACTCATGTGCAAAACTTAAGAATAATGTGAAATTACATAGAAAACATGTTGAGAAACAGTGGTAAATCCATGTAGTGTTTCCGAGTACGAGTCCTTGACTGTGTGTCACATGTGATTCCCGAAGTTACCGCTTGGTGGCACTGTGTACATCTGTTGCAGTCGGGTATGTGCCATGCCGAGCACTGTTTCAACACACCAGTAGTTGTGTTCAATACATTACAGACAGCATATACACATCAGTGTTGTTGGCCAGATTGTCAGTGCACGTGTAGGAGAATGGTGCAGAGACACCATATGGATGATTTCATGTGTGGAAGAATGGTCGACTGGAGAGGGGTCAGACGCAGATGGAAGTGTCGCGTGAACTGGATGTCCCCCAGGGCGAAAACGTCACTCGGAGGTTTGGCAGAGGCCATCCAAGGAGTACCACCGTCTTACACCTAACAGCCAGGTGCAATAGACACAGCACCACCTCGGATCTCTGTAGAGATCTTGCAGCTGGTACAGGGACCACCATTTCAAGGTTTACAGTGTACAGATGGTTAGCTGAGGGACACCTGTATGCCAGAAGACCAGCAAGGTGTGTTCCACTGAACCCAGTGCAAAGAAGGGTCCGTTTGAACTGGTCCAGGGAACATCACACTCGGACCCAGGAGCAATGGAGTCATGTCTTGTTCACAGATGAATCCAGGTTCTGTCTTACCAGTGATTCACGACGTATCCTCATCTGGAGAGAACCCGGAACACAGTTCCGTCCAGCTAACATTACTGAACTGGACCATTACAGAGGTGGCGGAATCATAGTGAGGCATGTGATCATCCTGGGGTCTTGCACGCCCCTGCATGTCTTCCCACGGGGTACCATCACAGGTGTGGTGTATCGGGATGACATCCTGGACCAGTATGTTAGTCTGTTTTGGAGTGCAGTGGGCCCTGAATTCATTCTGATGGATGATAATGCTCATCCCCATCGAGTTGGCATAGTGGATGTGTAACTTGAGACTTAAGATATCAGACAAATTCATAGCTTGCCTGAGGGGGCTGCCAGGCCCACTAGGGAACATGCATAGGAGTCTTATCAGCCCCCTTCCTCCCTACTGGTAAGATTTAATAGATTAATCTGTAATCTATTGGCCGATATAAGCATATTGGAGTATCGGTTAAATTACCGATCCAATATATTTTTTATGGATAATCTCCATGCCCTAGTTTTTAAAAAAGTAAATGTCTAAATATGCACCACCTTATGCACTGCAGTCACCTTGAAATATTTATTTAGGTCAGTGAACCATTCATGTTCTTTAGGCCTATTTGAAATTTTATATCTGTATTGGCTAAAATTTCATATCGGCCCATCCCTAATTTCTTTTGAGGTAACATAAAATACTAATTGCAGACATAATATATTTAAATATTCTACAGACATTGAAACACTTAGTTTTCAATGTTTCACAAACTTCCTGTTTACATCATTCACAAATGGATATGATTAACCTGATGCATGGATATGATTAACCTGATGCAGTTCCTTCAGTCTCTGATGTTGCAAAAGAAATAGTATATAAAACACTTTGTTTCCAGTTTCATAATATCTGTGATTTGTATATCAATACAGTAAAACCTCATTAAGCCGGACAGCCCCCGTCCAAAAAAAAAAAACCAGCAGAATGCAAGGTTTTAAATGTTGCAAGAAGTCAACAAGAGAACTTCCCAAAGAAAAGGCAGTCAACCACTGATGAAATTCTGTTTCCCGCAGACTTTGCACTGTACTGTATAGTGTATTTAGGCTTATGACCTTTAAATACACCATAATAAACGTGTTTTGTTGCTATAAATGGAGTTTTAATGCACTTTCTACTGTTCTTTTAGGTTACTTCAATTAATCTGGACCTTTGTTAAACCGGTCAACGAGGTTTTATTGTATATTATGTACACTGCCTGGAAAAATGCCACGCAACACTTTTGTGGAGTCAAGTTATCCTGGAAAGTATTCACAATTCAAACTATTCATTTAATTTGGTATTTTGATATTCCGATGTAATTATTGAATACTTTGAAGCAAAGCTCTGGTAAATTGATGCAATTTTCAAGTATCAGTGGAAATCAATATTTCATAGTGCATATGAAATTATAAAGCATAATATTTAGTTATGTAATATTTTTATAAACAAACATACAAATATTAGCTGCTCCTGTTGAAAACAAAATACCTTCCAGAAACACTTAAGACTATTCTAATAAATACAAACATTGTTACAAATGTGGATTTTTAAATATATTCCATGTCTTAACAATTTGCAGGTCAAAAATGTCTATGCAAGTTATAATAAATAACACTACAAAAACATAAAATTTGTCTCAAATTACACTGCTTCCATGCAGCAAGACTAGAAAAATACCATTTTTTTAATTCAGCTGTAAGGAAGTAGTCACCTAGATTCTCATATTACTAAATTTGATCTCTTGTTGAATTCACATAACGACTATAATTCCCAGCAACAAGTATACTGACAGGGAACCTGAATCATTTGGGTATTATAATTTTCAACAAGTGCACATAGACAGTAAAAAAGTATATGCATGAACAATAATAAAAAAAAAAAAACAATCTTGAACCATATAATGCAAGCAGCAGAACCCAGAACAAAGTACATGTTTGCATTTTAAATTTTGAGGACTTAAATGGTACATAATGAGGTACAATTAGCAGAGATAATCTGTGCATAGTTATAATTTTAACAACTGCTTTGTTAGAAACAAAATCTGTGCACAATGAATTACTATGAACATGTAATTTTCTGAAATAATAATAATAAAAATTCATATCAGATTCTACATTTAAACCACTTTGCCATTCTCCTGAGCCCTTCCCAGTATTTACAGGATTTTCGCTTTTTATCCTTATCTACTAGAGTAGATTCTCAGCCTATTTGTACAAAATAGTGTACATGCTTCAATAACTATTGATGTGCAGATACATACACCACTCCCTCTTACAGTTCTGACTGAACACCTAATAACCTAAACCAATTAACTTCTTACCAACCATGAAAGGTGTATTGTACTTACTTCTCACAAAAAAAAGTTCTGTCAGTGTTATTTTACATACAATAAGAGAACAGGAGACTACTCAACCCAAGTGATCAAACATTATTGTATTATGAAATACTGAAATAAAAGTAGCAAAAGAAACAGCAATACTGTCAAGTGAACTATTGATGAATTAAATAAATACTGAAAGTATTGTCATGAAAATGGAAAAATTCTGAACAAAATACTTATAACAAAACAAAAAAAATAAGAAAATTAATTATCTCACTTATTTACATGATTAAGATCAGAGAATGACCACAACAAAGGGTATTTTCCTTTCCTTCTTCAAACTGATCATAGTACAATGGAACCTCGATTCAAGTTTTTCAGGGAACAAAGATAACTTATGCATTTATTGGTACAATGAAGATTGAATTATAATGTGGCAAGATGTAACATCCAAGAACGTAAAACGAGGGTTCCACTGTACAACTAAAGTTATGATTAGCACCAGCATAAGCAACATACATATATATCTATCATTAATCATAATAGAGGAAGACATATAAAAAAAGTATTACTTCACAAAACACACTGCACAGCACTTAAGTACAAAATTGTTTAAACTCACCATCACAAAAACGAAAGGCACTTACATATCTCTCTCGCACAGATACAGAGTACAGCTGAGCAGATACCAACAGAAGTATGACTTGGGATTTGCTTACAGATACCTGATAATACTTGTCTGCCACTTGAGTCTGCAAAAATGCAGTGTGACACTTTCATAGAGTCTAATTATTTTGAAAATTTAAAGTTTCCACTGATTTTGCACCAGTATTTTGTGAAAAACTGGAATTTGTGACTATAAAACAGGTGTTTTAACATTCTGATGTAATTTTTGAATGTTTTAATGCAGAGTTGTTAGAGGTCCAGGAATTTTAAATAAATTCAATTTCAGTCCAGGAGAGAAAATCATCACGCGTGAATGGGTTCTGGACCGTAAAGAACCGTTTTTATCTGTAAAGTATTTCAATTCTGTCCAGGAACCTTTTTTCAGAATTAGTTTAAATAGGGTCCAAGCTCCGTATTGAAATGAAACAATACGCAACTTGGATCGATTACGGACCTGACGATAAACAATTATCCACTTGTGAGCATGAAAGACTAATCCAGGTGCTGGCTGTCTCGAGAATCTAAGATAGAAGGTAGAAATGGGCGAAATGCAAATGCTGCCATCACGTTACCCTTCTCCATGTTGTCCCATTCAATCGCGTGCGTTCCTTCTCTTGGTTGTAGAAACACTTTCCGTCCCTGTTGTGATATGGGAACACAGCAGCCTCACGTTACCTCATCGACGGACTCCTATTGGCTGCGCTGCGGTTCCTGGATCGGATGCCGGAGCAACATGTGACGGGTTTGTTTGAACTCAATAGTCCATTACGTTATGTATGTACAATGTACAGTAACTCTTCGACAAGGGAGTTTTTGAACCTGGCCCACGAGAGAACAACAGCGTCATGATTTATTTCCTGCGATACGGTTTCTACAACCGCAGTGTAAACGTACTCGGGGACATTTTTAGAAGGCAATTTCAATCAGTCAATCCTGGTCTACGAATTGTAAATAAATGCAATCCCTGACTGGAAGAGAAAATCAGCAAACGTAAATGAGTTCTGGACGGTGTATAACCTTTTCATATTTAAAGCATTTCAATACAGTCCAGGAACCTTTTTTCTGGATGAATTTAAATACGGTCCAGGAACCTTTTTTCTGGATGAATTTAAATACAGTCCAGGAACCTTTTTTCTGGATGAATTTAAATATG
The DNA here is from genome assembly GCF_977018435.1 of Lepisma saccharinum. Lineage (NCBI taxonomy): Eukaryota > Metazoa > Arthropoda > Insecta > Zygentoma > Lepismatidae > Lepisma > Lepisma saccharinum. The sequence continues at coordinate 20,179,411 of NC_139258.1, forward strand.
GTCCAGGAACCTTTTTTCTGGATGAATTTAAATACGGTCCAGGAACCTTTTTTCTGGATGAATTTAAATACGGTCCAGGAACCTTTTTTTCTGGATGAATTTAAATATGGTCCAGGAACCTTTTTTCTGGATGAATTTAAATACGGTCCAGGAACCTTTTTTCTGGATGAATTTAAATACGGTCCAGGAACCTTTTTTCTGGATGAATTTAAATACGGTCCAGGAACCTTTTTTCTGGATGAATTTAAATATGGTCCAGGAACCTTTTTTTCTGGATGAATTTAAATATGGTCCAGGAACCTTTTTTCTGGATGAATTTAAATACGGTCCAGGAACCTTTTTTCTGGATGAATTTAAATACGGTCCAGGAACCTTTTTTCTGGATGAATTTAAATACGGTCCAGGAACCTTTTTTCTGGATGAATTTAAATACGGTCCAGGAACCTTTTTTCTGGATGAATTTAAATTCGGTCCAGGAACCTTTTTTTCAATTGAAACAACACACAACTTGGACCGAATTTAAATTGTGCGAGAAAAAAGGTTCCCGTCCTGCAGCGGAACTCAATAGAACCCATTGGAATTTATGGGTTCCTGGACGTTTAACAACCCTGTTTTAAAGCGAAACTCTAGTAACTAATTGTTTCGGTATGGGTATCGGCTCAGCCTAAACACACAACAAACTTATCATTCAAGATCACTGTCCTCATCACATTCTTCAGGTTTCTTGATAAGTTTCCAATGTTCTGCAGCCTTTAATGCTTCTTCTGCATATTTGCGTATTTTCTCCTTCCCTTCTTCTTCTGCAAGGTCAAAAAAACAATGTACATAAGTAAAATCAGTCAACAAGGACTCAAGTTCAAAACACATAAAAGATAAACTTAATTTATAAATCACAGTGCAACTTGTTATTTAATGGCACAAGTCAAACGTGTGTTTTTATTATTGATAAAGTACAAAAACTAAATTAAATCTGATCAGAAGTAAAACGGCCATAATATTGGTGTGAATATACATACAACTGTTGAAGTATAGATCCATACATTCTCAACCCAAGTGCAATTCTCCAATCACATTTTAGGAGTTCAGAGCAAAAGGTGTGCAACTCCATTCAAGAGTTTTGAGAAAAAGGCACATTTAGATAACTCAGTACGTACTGTGCTTAGCTGTTGGAGCACAAATATAGTGGTGCCTCTATGAGCAAGAATTTGAAACTTATAAGATACTGACTTCTAGTACTGAAATGTTGATACTTTACAGTTCTAAGTTATGCATGCAACTCCATGTCCACAAAAAGTGGAGTTACGCTAGTTCAGCTCTGAACCCCTCATTTAACCTCCTTCATCCAAGACTCAGAAATGATTCAACTAGGAAACCAAGAAAAGATTCTCAAGATCAAATCTGAATATGGTTTTTCCCACCCACTTACTGCTTAGTCGAGTACTGCAATGAGCATTTTTCGCTCAAGCGGCAAATAGTTTGCACATGCAATGATAGATGGCATACAGAATTAATAGTTTTTCCACTCGAGCGAAAAACCACCGAACTCTCGAACCCTATTAGTACACGTATTTCACTCATTTATCTATAATAGTGGGCCCTCAAATATGGATCGTGAAGTAAAACATGAAGTGAAATTGAAAAATAAGTGAACATAGTCATCATATCCATATTCAAATGCAGTTTTGTGTATCTTACCGAGATATGTGAAAATGAAATAGATGATTATGGGCTGAAACTACCTAGACTGACATTTTATGTTTCTACGATTATTTTCACATTGAAATGATGTTCGATTGAATGTTATAACTGCATTTTATTATTTCGCAGAATATGATTATCCTTTTCGGTAAGTGAACAATGATGTACACGTACTTCTTGCACTGTGATACGATATTTGTAACTGCTTAGGCAGGTCTCTCAGCATGTGTATCCATTTTATGTTTCGGTCTGTAGATATTGCATACTTTCATATGTGCTGTATTTGAGTCTTACATAATATACGGAATTATTATTTAGAATTGGTACTGCATAGACTGGGTTCCGTTCCATGTATGGGTTTTAGGTTCACAGTGATGCTTATTAGGCTCTGAAATACAGGACGATGCCAATCATCCCACTACAAATGTATGTTTGAGTGCTTGAGCGTGGAAAATTCGAACGAGTTTGAGCGAGCGAAAGTGGTCCAATGCAGTACTCTACTGCTTAGAGTGCAAATCATCTTACCTATTTTGCTAAGTGCCATTAGAATTTCCATAATGTCAGTCTCTATAAGCTTCTCGGCAACGGATTTGCTGCTCTGCATCATGTTACACACAATCACCATGCCACGATGCTGGATCTCTGGATTGGGGTTGGCCAAAAGCAATCGCATCACCTCCAACCATGAAGCAGGCTGGCAAATAAAACAGGAATTAAAAATCCTCCAATGAAATGGAAATTACAACGGGCAAACCAGTTACAATTATTTGACATAGTAAAACTCTGACAAAATGCTCACTTTTCCATGAAACTGATTTCAGTTCTCTGATTAATTTTGGTGGTCACTGCAGTTATCCACTTTGTTTTTTAAATTACCAAACTCTGGTGTGATTCTGCTAGGTAGCTTTCAGACTGAAGTGACACAAGCCATTGGGATTTCTCACTGAAGTGACACATGCCATTGGGGTTTCTCACTGAAGTGACACATGTCATTGGGGTTTCACACTGACATGACATGTGCCATTGGGGTTTCACACTGACATGACATGTGCCATTGGGGTTTCACACTGAAGTGACACATGCCATTGGGGTTTCACACTGAAGTGACAGGCAACAATCAACCTGGATCCCTCCAGTCTACAAAAAATCATTCACTATGCATGCAGGACCATCAGACCATGAGACAGTGCATGCATTTGAGAAAATGACATGAAAGCAACAAGTAACCTGTGCAGCTTTTTGTGTCACTCCAGTACAAAAGATTGTACGTATTTATTTCTGAAGGTTCATTTCCATGTGGAAAGTGTTGCTTATCGCTTGTAACTTGTTATGTATCACCTCTGTATGAAATCTCCCTTAATTTATTTGGAAGTACATCATACTTGACTTATCTCAAAGGTAAAGCTATAAGTAGGGAAACATGTTTATGGTGAATAAAAGATCACAATTTTGGTACTCAAAGTGGTACAGTGTGTTTCTGAAGTTTCACAATCCAAACTTTGAAAATTTATATTATGAGAACCGTACAAGATATTTACACCAGGTTTGCTGCATTATAAAGCCTCATCCATTAAGATATTTTTCAATGCTTAACATTATCAGTTTTTTCCATAGAGTCATTCCATGTGAAATCACCCAATTTTAAATCAATTTGTTGCTTGGCCATTTTGTTATTTTTTTTATATTTTCACCATAGGTGGTCTTGTTAGTGAACTGCTCAAAAAGATTTTTTTTTTTTAAAAAAAAATCTTCCACCACCTTGGATTTCTGCTCATTTTTCATTACTGCGGGAAGCAAAAATGAGCGTTTACAAGGGTTTTGAAAAAAGTTGCTGTGTGATTTCTATTACAGATGGAATGTTCTAGTTTTCACTGCCTGAAAGTAGAGATTCTGGCCTTTCGGAAAATGTATATATATGTAAGGTAAGAATTAAGTAACTGGGACTTTAATGGGTTCCAATATAGCCATCGTAACGGGAAATTTTGCCAGTTTTAAAGGTCTGTAAAATCAAAAGGGCTTGAAACCACAGGATGGAATTCTTTTTGCAAGAACTATGAGTGGAAGGCTTTTCAGCCATGGTGAAACAAATCTTGGGTTGTAAGCCCTTCTGTCTGATTTTTAGTTCCGAAATCCAAAAATTTCCAAAATTTGTGAATTTCAAGGTCAAATATCTGTAAAGGTGCAGCCTGTAACATGAACATCGGTGTGAACCCCAAAATGAAATTCACAGGTTTTACTAAGTACTAGTATCCATGGCCAAAATTTCTTATTTTTGGCAGGTCACAAATTTTGGAAATTTTCGGATTTCGGAACTAAAAATCGGACAGAAGGGCTTACAACCCAAGATTTGTTTCACCATGGCTGAAAAGCCTTCCACTCATAGTTCTTGCAAGAAGAATTCCATCCTGTGGTTTCAAGCCCTTTTGATTTTACAGACCTTTAAAACTGGCAAAATTTCCTGTTACGATGGCTACATTGGAACCCATTAAAGTCCCAGTTACTTAATTCTTACCTTACATATATATACATTTTCTGAAAGGCCAGAATCTCTACTTTCAGGCAGTGAAAACTAGAACATTCCATCTGTAATAGAAATCACACAGCAACTTTTTTTCAAAACCCTTGTAAACGCTCATTTTTGCTTCCCGCAGTGATGAAAAATGAGCAGAAATCCAAGATGGCGGAAGATTTTTTTAAAAAAAATATTTTTGAGCAGGTCACTAGCAACACCACCTATGGTGAAAATATAAAAAATTAACAAAATGGTCAAGCAACCACCTCTGGGTGATTTGACATGGAACACCTCATACGGAAAATTAAATAAATTAATAACTGGTGGAAGGCACCATTATTTTTTTTTCCAGAATGCCACTTTCCAGTGAGAAATATATATGAATGGCTTATTGCAGAAAGGGACCTGAGTCACTTTTGCACAATTCTGAGAAAAACAATGAAAAATCGTATAATATTAATAGTGTAAGAAAGAAATGTGCCGTTGTTGGCTCAAATATTCAACATAATGAATAGTTAATTTTGCAACCCTCAATGCACCCCCCTGCAGTATGCTGCTAGACACAGTGGAGATGAAAAAATTAACTCCGATACCTCAAAAATCTGACTCAGGTCCCTTTCTGCAATAAGCCATTCATATATAAAATTATCGAAAGGTCATAATTAGATGACTGATGAAATGTCGATCATCATTTGCGACCAATATTGGTCATTTATAGCATTTGACTTGGAATTGTATGGGAGTACAAAGGGGCATTTTAAGGCCCTATCACCTTAGCTGACAACACTAGCAGGTCGAAATTTTGTCAGCAGATGCAAGCAACATGTGCCTAAATATTGGCCATATATTTACGTGAAAAATCATAATTTTGAACTGAAATTTGACTTTTAACTGTAAAATTGTATGCACCTGGCAACACTGTCATTGAATAGAAGCTGTCATACGTCATTTTGAAACTTCAAGAGTGAACCATAAATGTGGCTACTAGATGTTCCAATTACGCTGAAACTGCACATTCCTTTAAACCTCTATGCCTCCTTTTTTATTATTACAGTTTGGACAGCAGCCATGGTAGCTCAGTCGTTAGGGTGTCTGACTACCATGCAAGAGGCCCAGGTTTGATCCTCGGTGGGGGAGAATTGGGATTTTTTCCACCTGTTCAAGCAGCTCCAGCACCCACCCAGCGTCGTATAAAGTGGGTACCTGGAGGAAACTCTGGGGGGTAAAGGCAACCAGGGGCATAGTGCTGATCACATCACCCCAGCGTCGGCCAAGATCAAGAAGTGTGTGGCACTAACTTCACACCCTCTATATGCCTTCATGGTGTGGTGCAAAGCACAGGTAGGCACTTTACCTTTTTTTTCTTTTACTGTAATAACAATGTCCCAATTAAATTATTAAACTAATCATGTGTAGGCTATTATTGAGTTACGGTAAGAAATTTTTCAGGATCCTACATACACTTCATACACATCCAGTTTCCCAAAATCAACACACCAGTCATAAACTTGTTGCTTTGTGAATTACAGAAAAAAAGGGTACTTTTCTTGGAACAGCTTTTACACACAAGTATTTGAATACGTGATAAAATACTCTTCAATAATGCACATGTGCAATGAATATGCCATACTGACTCAATCAACTTTTGAGAACCAGGTTTTACTGATTCTTGGTTTTGGACTTTTAACCACTGTGTTATTTTTTTAAAAAAAAATTTAACCAACGTTTCGGAGGCTGAATCTGCCTCCATCTTCAGGGTAGCGTGTAGTCTGTTAAATCATGTGGTGTCTATAAATGGTTGCCCTGGAGGATTATTCTCGGTGGCTCCACCTCGTCTGTCGGTCACAAGGACCTCTATATACATTAAGTTGCCAGGGTGGATTATCAGTGGCCCAGGCTCCACTTCATCAGGTGGTCATGTCAAGGCCTATTTTTGTATGTAGCTTGCCAGGGAGGATTATGTTGCAGTGGCCCAGGCTCCACCTTGTCAAAGGATTGATGCTGTAGGATATCAACTCCCAAAAAATGAAAAAACTCCTTCAGTGCCGCTTATGTGCTACTGTCATAACACAGTGGTTAAAAGTCCAAAACCAAGAATGAATAAATCACCACTGATTAGCTACAAAGCAGGTTTTGCTGGTTTTTCTTTTATTTTCTTACAAAATGTGAGGACGCACGTAACATGTCGTCGAAGAGTAGTCTTGTCGTGATTTCCTGAAAATTCCAACCTATTTGCATTCTTACATCTGATATCATAGCTCAGTTCCAACAACATTGAAGAAAAAAATTACAATGTTTTAAAAAACAACTCTAAAGTAACGGAGTTACTTTGTTATGTAATTATGTCTTAAAATCATATGAATAATTGAACAAACAAAAAGAAGAACTGAAAAATTATTACTTTTGGTTCAGCAGTCAACAACATGCTATGGGGTGTGAGTGAAGAGAAGTAACGGCAGCGTAGGATCCTCTCAAGAGTCCAATTTCGGTGCAAAATCATGATTTACAATTTTTCAAGTATTCAGACACATGTTGCTTACCTCTGCTGACCAAATTTGACTTACTAGAGTTGCCAATTAAGGTGATATGCCCCTAAAATGGCACTTTTTAACTTAACCCATCTAATCACAAGTCATAAATCCATCAAATGCTGAACATGACCAATATTGGTTGCAAATTATAGATTGACATGTCATCAGACATCTAACTGTGGCCCTTTGATAAATTGTTATATATTTTTCTCACAGAAAAGTGGCATCCTGAACATTTATTAATGGTGCATTCCACCAGTTATTAATATATTTAATTTTCTGTATGGAGTAAACTTATAATGTTAAAGATTGAAAAAAACTCAATGGATGAGAACAGAAAACCCAGTATAAATATATACATTTTCAAAGTTTGGGTTGAGCGATTTTTTTAAACACACTGTATAAAATGACATTTCAGTTTTAAAATGGTGAATACAATCCTAAATTTCATTTTAAAAACTATACTTACTGCACAAAATAAGCACTTTCCTTCTAATAGCACATGTAATTAGTTATCAGAGTATTAAGTTTATTCCTGTGTAAAGGAGCCCATTTTTGCTTCTCAGATATTTATAGCAGAATTAATCAATTTTCTGTGATTTGTAAAACTCGCAGGATAATTCAGACTTAAGAAAGTGTGTCAGTAAAGAAACTAGTTATAAGATTGTACTTGCGCAGAAAACATTTACTTATGCAAAATGCAGATGGTATATACAGGGTGGTGCAAAAGTCATTTACCCAAAAAGCACATTGATAATAGTATTACGATCTACTTGTATTTTGTATGTATACTTGAATTTGTGCATGGGTAAACTGACTTTTGCACCACCCTGAACATGATTAAGAAGAAATAGAATACCTTAAAAACTTTCTTGCAGCACTTTCTGCTGACAGACGTCAGAATAGCGAGTGCCCCTGCAGCGGCTTTCGATGTATCCTCATCTTCCTCTTCACACAACAAGACTAGTAATTTCGTTCTATCGTTTTCACCTTCGTACAATTGTACAACCTGAAAAATACATATTGAAACATTAAACTACACAATATAGAAACACACAATGAAACTGCAGTCATACGGTGCTGCTAGTTACACCAAATGCACATGCAAGATAAAGTATACTGACAAATAGTACCATTCAATAGGGACAGCTTATAAAAAAAATACAGCTTCTATCTATCTATTGAGACATGTAAAATATAATATTAATCCACTGAATAAATTGCTAAATCAAACGAAACACTGTAAAGCTGTGAAAAGGGTTAATGCTCTTTCACTACATTTACAATACTAACTTCACTTCATCCATAAAATCAATTAACCCTAGCTTACCCATGCCATACGAGAAACTTGCTTACCTGAGGGGGGGGGGGCTCACAGGCCCACACTTCATTTTATCACTAAAATTCAAGGAACCATTTCGTCATTGAATCACTGCTTCCTTTATTGATTATAAATGTGCAGTTACTTATTAATTATAATAATTACAACAATTACTATCATCAATAATAAATAATAACCAATTATTGTATGAGTGTCACACACACATTTTAGCATTCACTAAAACTCACAAAAACTATTTTTTCATTAATGCTTTTCCGTTTATAGAGGTGTAGTTCCTTATTAATTTTAATAATTATAAAAATTACCATCATTACCAGCCAATTTTACACTGTCACTGGCATGAGTGTCACGAATGACACACATTGAAAGATGGCACCTGATAAACCCACCTACAGCCGGGAAGGAATAACCTGGCAGTGATGTCACTCCCGGCTAAGTCAGCGTTGCCAACTACTATGAAAGGAACCATGGCACGAGTAAGAGTACGAGCAATAAAGATCGCGGTGCAAACTACCAATCTTCAATTTAATGTTAGCACTGCTAGATGTTTATTTTAGGTTTGTTTATTTTAATTATTTCATATAATTCTGCTTTCAGCAAACCTTCTGCATGTGGAATATTGTGAGATGACAGCCACGACTTCATTTCATTCTTCCTGCTGTTTGATGTTGGAATATTTTCCATTAACTTGTTGTGGTACGGAGCATTGTCACACACAATAACAGAGTTTGGGGGCAGATTGGGAAGAATATGTTCTTCAAACCACAACAAAAAATTGTTAGTGTTCATCTCCCCATTATAGATCTCAGAAGTTGTTTTTGAAAGGAAAATTAACTTCGCCCCCTCCACAAATCCACTTTCACCACCGGCATCCACAATAATAAACCTGGAACCCTTTCCTGTCGACACTTTTAAGCCCCCTCCGAATCTTTGGAATCCAGCCAAACTTTGAGGACAGTGTGGTGTGTTTTCACGAAACTTTCATCCATGTAAATGAAAGATCGGCGGTTTGCTCTCTGCTCGGTTCTTGAACTTCATGCAAAAATGATAGCCGCCCGCAACGCAACGATGCTGTTTTGCTCAAGGAGTAGCTTCCTGCTGATTACGCTATGCTTTTTAAATCTGAACCCTAATTTTCTTATGATCATACACAATGACCAACGCAAACCCTTAAAATTAATATTTTCTTGCAGTTCCTTCATCAGTTTATGTACGGTGACAACAATGCCTTTCGTGTATAAGTCATGGATTGTTCAGCGCACGACTGCTTCATCAAAAGAATCCAGATTTGTGACACGTTGCTGGGCGTTCGGTCGGTTTCTGCCCGCCGTTGAAAAAGGTTTCCTGCTCGCACTCGCAACACTTTAGTCTTTCTCCTTCAAAATTCTCCACACAGATCTTTCACTGACACCTCTCGCCACGGACGTTCTGTGAACAGCTGTGGTTTTGTTTTCATCGCAATCAAAGTACTTATACACTTTGAAAACTATTTCTCTTGCATTGCTGTGCAAGGGCTTACCTTTCTTTACGCCACTGCTCATTGTACAATGACAAAACCAGCAAAAAACCTCCCTAACAAAGAAACAAAATAACCTGCAATCCCTCGCTCGTAGCTGCGGTTTGTTAGACTAATGTAGCAGTGTGGGGGTTTCCACGCCTGCATCACCCCTCTTGGAATGATTTTGATTGGTTTGCACGTCACCTTGTCGTCTGCTCTTAGCGAACGAGCCTTCGCTTCTGGAAGGAGAGGTGAAGGTGGGAGATGACGTCACTGCCAAGTTATTCCTTCTGCGCTGTAGTGCATTTTGCCTCCTATTTACATTTTATTTATGTTTTTATGAACAAAAGTAATAGAGAAATATTGGGAACACCTTAGGGAAGAATGTAATTTATTTTTAATGTTTTCATAAAAACTTTCAAATTGAAAAAAAATAGGTGGTTAGCCTCACAGCCCCTTCCTCTTGGGTAAGCTAAGGTTAAGACACATTTTGCAGTGGCTACAAGGACAAAAATACTATGATAACCTAACAAATAACATATATGCAAGCATACCTCAGGCGACAACATCATATTTGTCATGGTCTGGGTAGCAGCTCTCCTCAACAACTCATGTTCTTCATACATATAATTCTCAATCTTTGATATTCCTTGCTCTTTGATTATCCTGCAAAACATTTTTTATTATTTGAGAATGAGTGTAACAGTTTGCGACCTGTCTATTGTTAATGCAATACAGTACAATATTTTTTTCAGTTACAAAATTGTATCTGAAAAAAAAAATACCAATACAGGTATTTACTGAAGATTTTACTCTACATACAAAACAATAATACATCGTCCACTGAGAATGTAAATGTTCTATGTCCAATTTTTCTTTTTTTTCAGGAAAGGCCTTTAAAGTTTGACATGATATATTTATTGAACCTTTGTCCCTACTGCACTTAAAGTTTGTATCATTGCAAAGGCTGATATGTTTTAGCCTCTCTAAAAAGAAGTAGTTGTTTCTTTAGGTATTTGTTGTAAATACGGAGAAACTAGTAATCACTTTTATCCGCGAAACTGTTTTTCTTTTTCAATTAATTTCAGTGGCCACTGCCACCATCCTCATTGGAACTTGCAGTACTGTTGCTTGGCGTGCGTCTTTTGTTTGTAGTTCTCTGGCTGCCGCTAGGTGCGCTGTTGTTAACTGTGCGTCTTGTTCTGTAGACACCAAAATCAAGGGAACACACGCCGTAATGCACTTCCCACACAAGCTAAACATCGAAAGTGGGCAAGCGCACCACACTTGGATTCCCCTACTACAATGGTTATCGCCTGGAAATAGCAGATGACACAGAAGGAGATGCACAGTTAACAACAGCGCACCTAGCAGCAGCCAGAGAACTAGAAGATTCTCAAATCTGAATGAATCAGGGCATTTCTTGGGAAAATCCGTCGCGACCATAGAGGAAATGTATTTTCACATTGCGGATTTTAATAACCTCGTCGACGTAAAAGGATTGGAAAAAAGTACAAAAGATGCATGCCAAGCAACAGTACTGCAAGTTCCAATGAGGATGGTGGCAATGGCCACTGAAATTAATTGAAAAAGAAAAAACAGCTTCGTGGATAAAAGTGAGTACTAGTTTCTCCGTATGCAAGTGGATTATCTCATACTCGGATGGCACTTGTGGTTGGTTGAGCAACATTGTCGTTGAATTGGCTGTTGGAGCTTGCATTCTTGTGGCTGCTTCCAAATTCTGCACATGGACCAAAAAGATTCTCAATATATCAATATTGGTTGTATGTAGGCATCAGACGATAGAAGAGATGAAACAATTGCATCCTAAATAGACCACAGCCAAAATATATCTATCTGTTTACAATGTGAACATAGAACATACTCAATAGACGACATGTTCCAGAGTCGATGGTAGCAATCCACCACAATGAACAGAACTTCGATAAATCACTTTTATGGATAGCTAGAGTTCTAGTGCACTCTCAACTACTCTAAATTACTATGTATTAGTGGTAGGAATGTGCCGATATGAAATTTTGGCCAGTACCGATATAAAATTTACTGATACCGATATTCTACCGATCCGATATAAAATTAGAAATTTTCCTTGAAGAACCTGAAAGGTTCATTGACCTCCTTAATAAATGTGTGTTTCGAGATGACTGCAGTGCAAAAGAAGTTGAATATTTAGACATTTACTTTTTTAGAAAGTAGGGTATGGAGATTATCCATAAAAATTACAACAAAATGGCAGAATTTTGCAGTAAATTATCAGATATTTATCGATATATCGGATCGGTAATTTTACCAATAAACCGATATGCCTATATTAGCCGATACCGATAGAGTACCGATTAATCGGTCCCATCCCTAATTAGTGATAATCAGTAAGAGTAGAGGTGCTGGTATAAAATAGTATCGACTGAGCCATAACTGAGTGGTTTGGTAGTAAAAGTTGATAACCTACAGAAATATGGAACTGAGAAATTCCAAGTGAAAGTTTGTCCAATGCCTTCCAGCGTATGTACTACCTAGATCTTGCTGTGTGTTTTTGCCAATTAGCGGCTACTGAATGGACTTTGTTCACTGATGTTTGAGCAACTGAATCAAATGTTATCTCAAATTAGAACAGTGAGGGTTATCAAGTTCTACTCCAAAGCCACTTAATTAAAATCATTCCATTTCTACTACCTACTCTTGCTTTAAGCTCACAACAAATTGTTTTAATGCCAACCTTTTCCGAATGGTTTCATTAACACCAGCCAGGTTGCAGAGGGCCATTAGACCTTCAAAATTCTCCAGCGCTGTACATTCAACATGGAGGAGGGCGATGAGCGGCCTGATGACTTCCACACTCTGAAATAAGAGATCGTTAAGTGATGCAGTAAATTACGCCAACAATGAAAGCGAAAAATACCATAAAGTATTATGAAAGAAAATATGATAAATGAAGTGTTAAAAGAAATGTTTAAAATGCATTCATAGCAACCTCATCAGAAGCATTCACTCAATATTCACTTTGATATACTTAGTAACATAAAAATCTGACTTAAAAGGGTAGTTATGGAGGTTTAACATGATGTAATTAATTTTACCAAATTCCCTGGACTTTCCAGATCAAGCCAAAAATAATTCAACATACTAATAAAAAAGTGTTAAGTCTTCGACTCTGAATGTTAACCACATGATTCAACTTTATTCTGTATTATTGAAAAGAAAATAACATTTTTAAATGAAATAAAATAATAATAATGTCCATTCATGCCATGGTGCTATATGCACAGGGAACTTTTACTTTTATATGAAATATCCCCAAAGAAGAAACCAGTTAGGAGGAACAAGTGATTTGTTTTTTCAATTTCCAATTCTGGCTAATAATAACAACAACAATCATGATAATGATAAGTCATGATGGTGGTGGTGACGATGATAATGGTTTCCCATACTTTCCTTGGTTTTTGGACAATTTTAAAGATTCAGTGACTTTCCAGATCAGGGGGACCCTATTTAACCTTTATGGATGCCGGACCCCTTTCACACCTGTATTCCCGATTGCATCAGCACATTTTCAAGCATGTGCTTTTCAAACTTGTCATCAAATACAAAAAAAATCGTACCTCAAGAACTAATTGTCATAGAGAGATGATTTTTTTTTTGTTTCTTTCCTAAAGACAGGGCTTTTAGCGGAGGTAAAAGTTATATATTGGGCCTCCCAATAATTAGTGTTAAAGGAAGAAGAAAAAGAAAAAAGTAAATTTTTTTAAAAAAAAATTGAGGCCCCTCAATAGACCGAAGTGCATTAAAAATGTAGTGGTGGTACATTCCTACAACCGTGTAAAGTTTCTTTGAAATCAGGCTGATACTTCTTGAGTAACATATAACATTATATGAAGCAGCAGTGTTGCCAGCTTTGGGACAATGTCCGGAATTTCTCTTCTAGAATCGGACCTGGATGGACAAAATTTGGAGGGAAGCATGACAAAATACCACTCTATTCGGATGTGTAATGCAACTTTGGAGGAAAAAAATGGAAATTATAGGGTTCAGAAATTTTGCGTAAGTATGGAAAATTTCGAACATTGGGTCTTTGCCCCTAGACCCTTAATTGTTGGATGTTACTTAAAATTTTGCTTTTTACTCATTCTTACATTTAGATGCAGTGGTTGAGAAGTAACAGCCTATTATCTTCAATTTATCACAGAATAACAAAAGGGAAACAGAGGGCTTTTTCAAACTTCGCTTGTTAATAGCAGTAACAATGGATACATTATTTTGTAATTCGAGTATGTCATACCTTGATATGTATATTAAAGATCAAAAGACAGAACTGAAATACTGTATCATTTGTAGTTTTCAAGAAATTGCACGTTAATTGCGGCAGTGCGCTGCTGGTCGAAATTTCGATTGTCCGGCACCTAACATTACTTTGATTATAATGCAGAAGGCCTTAGAAAGATCGCTTCGCGGGCTTACAGCAGACAACAATATGGGGGTGTGTCTGCGAGAACCAATCAGGTCCGCGAATGAGCAAGCCCGGTTGCCACAGCTAGCTCTCGCTGCACCCTTCTGGAAGGGTGAATGACCTCTGCCTCTTGCTACCTCGGCCTATTTGTTCGGCTGAGGAGCAGACGACACGAGAGTATCGGCAATAGTGTGCGAGCGACGTCTGCTGTTAGCCCGCGAAACGCTCTTTCTAAGGCCTTCTGCATTATAGTGAATATTTGAACATGAATTTACGGAGTGGCATGCTTTGAAAGTAAAAGCTCAATTCTTATCTCAGCAATATAGTGCAGTCACTTTAGCATTTTTTTTTTTAAATAAAGGAACTAATTCATAAGCTGAAATTTGGTATGTAGCATCTTTATAGCATTAATAACAACATAGGAAAAGTCCCCAGCGATCACCCGTACGCTAAGTCCGCCATATTGGAAAATGGCGGACAATGAAAATTTTCACAAAATAAGGGAACTATAATTCATAACAAGCTGAAATTTGGTATGTAGACTATTTATAGCATTAATAACAACATACCAAAAGTCCCCGGCGATCACCCGTACACTAAGTCCGCCATATTGGAAAGTGGCGGACAATGAAAATTTTCACGAAATATGGGAACATTAGTAAGAACATACCAAAAGTCCCTTGCGATTGATCACCCTGCCACTAGGTACGTCATATTGAAAAATGGCGGATCAATTTCAGATTTCACTAACTAAAGAAATAATTGACAATAGCTTGCTGTTGGATATATATATATATATATATATATATATATATATTTTTCTTATAACTCTACCAACATCAATAACAACATGTGCAGATCATTGACACGGTAGGTAACGGCATCATATTGGAAACACGTTGGATAAATTCTATATTTCACATGAGAATGGAATTGTCTTGTAACAGAATGGAATTTGATAAATGAGTTTGGTATGTAAAGTATGACAATATTCTTTAATATTTGCCGTCTCATCAGGCAGGCTGTTGTTTTCACGTGTCACGTTCTGTTCACAAATTAATCAGATTGTCACTATGGTAATGCACTCCTGTAGGTAACACACCACAAAAAGACATATCTGAATCAAAGAGTTAGTCTCTTTCATCGTTCTCATGTTGGTCATCGACATCTTCTCTATTGTCTTCTATGGAAACACTGAAAACAAGAATGAATTTCGTACAGGAAAGATCTTGGTGAGGGACACATGATCTGCTTGCATGCAACTACATTCTCCATCACAGTTTTTGGTAGATCCATATGAAAATCAATTCAGTATATCTCTGGGAGGAGGTGGTATCAAAGTAGTGCCAGAGGCTATAAGTTGATCGTCTAGTTTCAGGTAGCAGGTGATTTTCTCGCCAGTCAAATTCCGTTTCTAAGAAATAATAGAAACAAATCCAGATTTATTACTCACCTTTCTTCAAAGTTAGTAGAGGCAAGCGTTCCTGTAAAACTTTCCCCTGGCGATACTGATGCCCTAATCGTTCAACCTGCCACTGTACAGGGTGGCCAGAAAGTCCCTTTACACCTCCACTTATTTCATCCCTACATGAATAATATTTACAGTTAGTTGTCCAAAACATCCGTATGTGCACCTCCATGATCCCTGCACAGCTTCATACGCCCATTGATCGCCATTGGGTGGAATGCGTGCAGGCCTAAGTTCATTTTCATGTGGAGCTGCATTGTGCTCCTTGCAATTCCAAGTTCTGCAGAACGCTTTCTGGTCAACTTGCAGGGTGAACGCATCACTGACACACTAACGTCTGCACACGTTTCCTTTCGGGTTGATGGACGACCAGAACGAGGGGCATCCAAAACACTTCCCAGGCGAAAAGCTTTCTTCTCCCATGTGATCAAAGTCTGACGACTTGGTGGTTCCTTACCGAACCGTTCACGAAATCTATCCATCACCTGCGGCATATTTTCGTTGTTGTGCTTCCGTTCATGGACCCACACATTTGTCACTAAGCGCTCCTTCAAAGTAAAGTCACTGGTATCTGCCATTGTTGTTCACCAAACACAGAAAGCCGCGACAATGAACTGGTCAACGCACACACTTTTATTCTCCCTCCACGGGCAGTTACGTGGCAGGCACTTGGCAATTCACATGAGGAGTACTGTTGCCATATCAATGATCAGGATGGGAGGTAAAAATCTTAAATATCTTACCATCTTACATTGTTACACGCATTTAGTTCAGGTGTAAAGGGACTTTCTGCCCACACTGTACACATTATTAAGAGGTTCTAAGATACCGATCTGCTTGATATTTATTCTCACTGCCTTAACTCACTCAGAACATAATGTGTTTTTCTTTGTTGTTATTTTTTCTTATAAAATCTGGGCAAGTTACAATACCATAAGGTATTTACAGTTCAGCATAATCCATCAATCTCTGCTAAGAACCACATTTTATTCCTTCATTCAGCCAGTGGATTCGATACTGTTTCCTCTTTATTCAAAAAAGAAATAAGGTTTTAACAAATACACTATATACACTTGTCAATTTTCAATGACAATTCGGCGTTGCCAGACGTAATTACAAAAGCTCGAGAACTCTTCCTCTTAGCCTTTTATGGTGTGTCCGAACAGGACGTCTCTTAACAGCTTCAAACGAGAGAAATTTCTAGCAAAAAGGAATTCAAGATTGAAATCCTGTATCAAACGATATACTGAATTTCATTGCATAAGGATGTACCAAAAACTGTAATGGAGGATGCACTTGCATGTAAGCAAGTTTAAAATGTTTCAGATTATGTGCCTCTTGCCAAGGTATTTCCTGTACGAATTTCATACTTGTTTTCAATGTTTCCAGAGAAGACAACGGTGAAGACGTCGATGACCAACATGAGAACGATAAAAGAGACTAACTCTTTGATTCAGATATGTCTTTTGTGGTGTGTTACCTACAGGAGTTCATTACCATAGTGACAATCTCATTTAGTTTGTGAACAGAACATGACACATGAAAACAACAGCCTGCCTGATGAGACGGCAAATATTAATGAATATTGTCATACCTTACATACCAAACCCATTTATCAAATTCCATTCTGTTACAAGTCAATTCCATTCTCATGCGAAATATTGAATTTATCCACAGTGTCAATGATCTGCAGAAAACTTAACGTGTTGTTATTGATGTTAGTAGAGTTATAAGATATATATATATATATCCAACAGCAAGCTATTGTCAATTAGTTCTTTAGTTAGTGAAATCTGGGATTGATACGCCATATGGCAATATGGCGTACCTAGTGGCAGAGTGATTGCCGGGGACTTTTGGTATGTTGTTATAAAGATGCTATATACCAAATTTCAGCTTGTTATGAATTAGTTCCTTTATTTTTCCTATTTTGACTGCACTATAGCTTGACAAGTTAAGTCCCGATATGCGCAGATCACTGCGGAGCACTGCCTATTACGTCATCCTCCCCACCACTCTTCTACTCACTGGTCTGGCGTTGAGAGTAATAGTGGTGCCAACTCAGCAAAATTAAGCTAAAACAAATATGACACGATTTTTACTGTTTAGCGTGACGGTGCATGCAGGCTCCTATTATATCAGTGGTTCATTTTATTTAATCCGGCCTTTGAAAATGCGTGCGGTGCGCCGATCGTAAACTATAGTATTACGCATGTGCGTTAAGGTTTATAACGAAGAGAAACTACAGGCAAATGACTTCATTTTCTGAATTCGACATCAACCAGTGGCCTTTTTTTAAAAACAAAAACAAAAAAGAAACGAGTGGGGTGGTGGTTCGTTTGTTTATCGTACAACAATCACTACGAGAAGGCAATCTGATAACACGCTTGCCTGTGTTCTTTCTTAAAGCATTGAAATGTTCATGCTCTTTACTCTTGGCTGCATATTTTTGAAATGCAAGCTCCTCTTTTATATCTTGTCAATATCAGTTTGCGAAAAATATTTCACCGTTGATTAACCCAATCTTTATTTATCTGAACAAAAGGCAATTTTACTTAAAAATTCAAAGTGTACCTTATGCGAAACAGTATGCGACTGACACGAAATTTAGAAGCGTGGGGCACACCATAATACGACTTCCGCCTTACCACGCAGACTTAAATCCCATTGAACTTTGTGTGGGGGGAAATCAAGGGTAAGGCAAGGGAATTCATTTCGGATTCACTGGATGCAAAGAAAGAATTGCTGGGAAAATTATTTAGTGAATATTCTGTACAGAAACGTTGTGAACACGTGTAAAAAAAAATTGAAGATTCTTACTTTGAAAGAGATGTACTTATGGACAAGCATGTAGATAAACTGATAATTAGACTTGGTGAAGCCGATTCAGACACGGACACAGATTCATCGGTAGAGAGAGACTTGGATGAGTGGGAGAGTGAAACTGAAGAAGGAGAACTGGAAAACATGAGCTCAGTTCTATCGTTTATATATTTTTCATTTTTCTATAGTTTTATTTCATACATTTCTTATGATGGTAAGAAATATCCCTAATATAACTTAATTCATTTAAGGTTTAAAGGGAAAATATCAAAATGTATTTAGAATTTAGCGTAATCAATAGGTAGCGTAGGTGAGGGGATACTAATGCAAATTTCGTTGAAAATTCTCAGACGATACCACTCCCTCCAGATTGCAACACTGCGAACGAATGTCGCCGCAGACAATGGAGTGGGGAAATGTGATGTGAGGTGCGCAAACAATGGATTGCAGCGTCTTGTTTTTAAACTTGTCAAGTTATAATAGAGGAAAGTAGTGTAATTGATAACATGATCAAAACAGCATTTCCTGTGGGATGTCTACCAATCAGCTTCTCCCATCACTGCTAGCTTTCAATTGTCCTCACAGTACTAGGTCAGGTTGCCTACCAAAATAACAAATCCAAAATTCTTGACTTTTTCATGGCTTTTTGTTGGCCTATTTTTAGTTTTTTTAACCTTCATTTAATCAACCCTTACTTAGGTAAAGGTGGAAATTAGCAATTAAGAACATAAATATTTATTTAACGAAAACCTGAAGCTGTATTTAACAAGAGAATTAGACTTGCTTTGCCTATTAATTCATCCTGGATTACATTTAGCAGACTAGCGATGCTCTGACATAAAGACTCTCGGCCAGTATAATATTATGTGGGGCTTGCGTTGTCGTCCCCATATACGTATTTGTGATTGTCTCTTCATTACCTCCTCATCTTTCCTATTAGCCAAAGGGGCAGAAAAGTGAAGTAAAATAAAGTAAGTCCATCCGACATTGTGACAGCAAAAATTCTTGACCAAAGTATAATTTTATTGACTTGTTGATTTCTTTACTTTTTATTAGGGATGGGACCGATTAATCGGTACTCTATCGGTATCGGCCGATATGGGCATATCGGTTTATCGGTAAAATTACCGATTATTTTACCGATCTGATATATCGATAAATATCTGATAACTTAGTGCAAAATTCTGCCATTGTGTTGTAATTTTTATGGATAATCTCCTTACCCTACTCTCTAAAAAAGTAAATGTCTAAATATTCAACTTCTTTTGCACTGCAGTCACCTCGAAACACACATATATTAAGGAGGTCAATGAACCTTTCAGGTTCTTCAAGGACAATGTCTAATTTTATATCGGATCGGTTATCGGTATCGGTAAATTTTATATCGGCACATCCCTACTTTTTATTGACTTCCTTGATTGGTAGACACCCTGTAGATAACACAAGACATTCTGAAGCTCCCACAACCCGGGGCTGCTTGCTCCAAAGGCAAGAGTGCTAACTGTTAGGCTTTATTTAGTGAACAACGTTCAGGCAGCACTTACCCTCTGTCCAGGGTAGGCAACTTCTGGATTGATGGTAATGCCAATTCGGGCCAAGGCTTGCGCTGCTTGCTTCTTCCCTTTCTCCGTTCCTTCCAGAGCCATTGGCAACAGGACCTTGGCTCCTCCCTGCTGGACCACAATCCCTCGTAAGTCCGGCTCACAGCAGATGGCATTGAATACTCTGCAGAATGGAAACAGAAAGCCTTTGTAACTAAGTATCGACATACGTTGGAACATCCATTTTATGTTGTTCAGGGGACCAAGTTGAAAGTAAATTCCGGGAACATTTTATATCATTTTGCTCTACTGAGACCATAAACACTGAATGTATAATAGAGGAAAACGTATGTCTGAGGATATTCTTGAGAGACCCTGGTCAAAAATGTTCAGTTATCCTACATAACCCAAGGAAAAAAGCTTTAATGTATATCAAAACTGATGCTGAGCCAATAACAATGTATTGGTTGAAGTAAGACTTGAAGCTTTCCTGGCGATGAATCATGAAAAGATTCTCTCGGGCTATCGACCAGGTGAGTTGTGGAAAAAATTCCAAGCTTTCGAGAGCTAACGTCACTCTCATCTTCAGGCTTGGAATTTTTTCCACAACTCACCTGGTCGATGGCCTGAGAGAATTTTTTCATCAATGTATTGGTTTGATTGTGAAGATGAGGATGAGTGATGATATGATGAAGGAACACTCACAAACGCAAATGCCCAGGCTGGGATTCGAACCCAGGACCCCTGGCATCGTAGCATGCTGTGCTAGCCACTCTGCCAAGGAGGCCGGCTCTTGGCTTTAATAAAAAAAAACATGAATGTCTTCAAATTGTCATGAATAGACAAAAAGCACTCACTTAGGTGTTTAAAAGGCACAAAATAAAAAATGCATCAAAATGTGCAGTGAACATGAGAAGTTCACATTGTTGTTCGACTGGGCACTTACTGATTTGAATTTTTTGCATTCTATTGTCTTTTTCTTACTTTTAAGCCACTTTTCTGTTACTTTTTGCCTAATCAAGTGGTGGTGATCATTGCTGGCTAGAAGTAGATGAAGGGAAACCCACAAAAGAAGAAATTGACTCCCTCCACAAAAGGACAAATGGTAATTAAGGATGTTAATGAAGTATTCGCGCTTGCCATCAAACATTTGTAATTTTCTATCACATCAGTTACAGTATCAGTAAATTTTGTATCTGTAATTTATCATTATGGAAAAATGATGCCAAGGATTTCAGGCTCAAATCTCAGCCTGAGTGGGTGTTCCTTAATCAATTCATCATATCATCACTCATCCTTGTCTTCACAATTAGCCAAAAGTTGCAGAAAAGCAAAGTAAAATAAACCAAACCCATCATTATGGTAAAGAAAATTCATATTGGTCCATCCCTAAAACAAATACAAAAAATTAGGGATGGGACCGATACTCTATCGGTATCGGCCGATATAGGCATATCGGTGTATCGGTTTATCGGTAAAATTACCGATTATTTTACCGATCCAATATATTGATAAATATCTGATAATTTAGTACAAAATTCTGCCATTTTGCTGTAATTTTAATGGATAATCTGCATGCCCTCATTTCTAAAAAAGTAAATGTCTTAATATGCAATTTATTTTTCACTACAGTCACCTTGAAACATACATTTATTAAGGAGGTCAAAACCTTTCAGGTTCTTCATGGACCATTTCTAATTTTATATCGGATCGGTAGAATCTCGGTTATCGGTATTGGTAAATTTTATACCGGTACTTTATCGGTATCGGCAAAATTTCATATCGGCCCATCCCTACAAAAATACACAAGTTACTTCTACATTATTAACAATGTCAAGTTAAGAAATACCACAGATATCTTACCTTGCAATCAGCTCTTTGCTATTATTGCTCTCAGTCTTAGATAGGGCCACCAGTGCCGATGTGACACCTTCCTTTGCAAGTATCTGCAATAAATTAAATGATATTACAAGCTAAAAATTTCCTTCAATATTCACTTCAAATGCCAGTTTACAAGATCCTGATCAAGATACCGTGAACCTCTAGTTTTACATTCCTACATTCTCACTTACATTTCACAGTGGCAAAAACAAAAATTTTAAATCTGGAATAAAAAAATGTATATGTTGCTTATAGGGGGAGGAAATTAGTCAATGGGTGAAAATTAATGACTTAACTGGCTATAATACTTGTCCAATTTAATTACAGCATGTTGTGACAAGGACTTGCTGCATGCTACAATTCTTGGGCATTGGTTTTGGAGGAAATAACAGCAACTCATGTAAAGGGTGTTCCAACATGAACGCTGGATTTAATAAGATGAAAAAATTCTACAAACTTCAAATTATCCACTGATAGCTATGTATTGATTGATTGATTTGGTGTTTTAAGTCCACTTTATGCACAGTAAGGCTAATCGGGACTGGACCTACAGTTTAAAGTGGGATCCGAACCACTTGTGCCTCCACCGGGTATCGAACCCGGGACCCCTTGATTACAAGGCGACGACGGATAGCTACTTATAAGAACAATGCCCACAACAAATAAAACAACAGCACTTAAATATATAAGAACAGTGCTGCCAACCCAACAACATGACAATAGCACAATTCAAATTTGGGCATTCTTGTTGGGACACCCTTTAGATTATAGAAAGTTGACACTTGTCAGGCTCTCGGCATGTGGAGTTAGAAATAGAACTAACCTTCCTCCACATGCGAAGCTTGAGAGGATGCAGGAAGTTGGTTGTGACTTCACACCTGATTGTTTATTTGAGTTTGTTATCCGAACCACTACGTGCCTCCACCGAGTATCGAACCCGGGACCCCTTGAGACTTCTCAATTGATTTAGCCAAGGGCAGAATCTTGGTCATGAAAGTACTCTAGGAAGAGTTTATGGGCAGACCTAGATATCACTAGAGATATCCTCTCCTCTAATTGACAGGGACAAAACATCCCATCCCGACCTTGCATGGTCTTCTTCCTAACAATTGGAACTGTGAAAATGGGCATGACTGATAAGAACTTTGAGAAAGACCAACAGAGCATCTAGGCAAGGTTATAGCAAGATTAACACAAAATCTACAAATACTAAAGGATTCCCAATTATTGCATTCTGTGTGAGCGGAAGCCCTGCCCATGCTGCTCCAAGATTGCTGTTTGAAGAACATAGCATAAGAGTTTCGGTTAAGAATGTAGTACTTAGTAGGTTAATAACACATTACTTGCTGCCTATTATTAAAGTAAACATTACCTTTTATCTGATTTGTGAATGTCTCTACCAGGTAACGTAACATGTAAAGTTCCCCTTGCATATAGCACCGTGCCATGAAGGCACATTTAGGGGATGTGGGGTCACCCCCCATATATTATCATCTCAGCTATTTTGGAGGTGATGTTATGACGGTTTGGAGTCATAATTCCCTTGTTGATAAAATGTGAGCCAGCTACAGTAATATTCTGATGGTTGGAGAACTGACCTAACCTATAGAGGTTGCTCGTCCATGGTCTGAATGTACACGAAACTCGGAGAAATTCACGAGAGAGGGCAGCTGCTTACGGGGATAATTTGATCTGGAAACTAGGGTTACAAATTTAACCGCTAGAGGTCGCTCTTTGTATTAATCTAAAAAAGGGAGGGAATACTAGTTGAATTAGTAGTAAATATTATTAAATTTTTTGTAGAACGTTCAGTTTATTCATTGGGAACCTAACAGCCATCAAATATTTATTTTCAAAATTACGTGAATACTTTTAATCTAATTATCGCTCGATGAGGGACATTTTGACTAATCATAAAGAAACGGTAGTGTTCGGAAACTCAGAGGCGGAAGTGATGGAAAAAAGACATCAAAATATCTACGTCTCGAGGGAATATTCTAATATTAAAATTCTAAAGTTGTAATTGATAATTGTACCTTAACACACACACACCTGTAGTAGTTAGAAACAAGTGGACGTTAAAGTGATTTGCATGTGAAAGTGTGATGGAGTTTGGTTATGAAGTGTTCAGAGACTGCGTCTGGCGTGGGAAAAACAATGAACACACCCCAAAGCATGGAGGGAAAGGCTGATGGTTGACGAAAGAACGGCGCGATAGAATTGTGAAGTTATGCAAGGTTATGGACGAGAAACCAGAACGAAAGTGAATTCGTGACCACCCAAATGGGAATGAAGATGGATTTTGGTTGTAATTAGCAGTGAGTAACAGCTGTGTGAACTGTGAGATGAGAGCTCGCCCATGAGGTAAGGCCATTCGTTCTATGAAGTGCAGCGACGGTCGAGACAAAGAAATCTGCGTCGGGTGAACCTACCTTCATGTTAATCGCAATGAGAGAAAATAAAATAAACGTCACAAACAATTTTTAGTTACTGTACTAAACTTTCAAAGGTGTCATTCACACTACTGGATTGCAATATTCAGCTTAAATCCAGGTGTGCATGTGGCTCAGCGGAAGCCGCCATATTGAAGAGAGAAAAGGTACTTTTCGTCAACGAAATTTTCTTTAAGAAAATTAAATCTAAACCATGCATAAAATGTTCCGCAGCTAATAACTGAAGAAACGTGGCAAGAACAGTATAATTTTGATCGTACGATATTGTGATGTCACGTATACATTTCTTTGCGTTGCTCGAGCATGTATAATTGGTATTAGCGCTATTGGGTTGGGGTAACGACCAGTGCACGGACAGATCAGATATTAAAAGCTACTAAAAAGTACAATTGACAATATTTGGATATGTTGAAACCTGCTTTGACATAATATGAGGTCATTTTTGTAATATTTAGTTTGTACATGTGCAAACTAGGTGCACCATCTGGTTTGTCAGTAGAACATGAGAATTTATTTTGACGTTTAATCTTAACTTCAGTCAAGTTTTGAAAACGAGGTACCTCAAGTATTCTATCATTTTGATATCTTATCAAGTACATTAAATCCAACTTCATTGTTTGTAAATCAAGAATGAATAAACATAAATTGTTTTTGTACCAAAGGAATATCACTCAAACTAATTTACAACATTTGATGTAAATTTGGATTCATCACTAAATTGAATGTACGAGCGAGTTATAATTCACCAAGGTGCTCATGCATGATGTCTAGTTCTCTATTTGTGAATATTTACTAACCATGAAATTTCTTTCAGGTGAGAGAGATGTCTGAGTGCTTGTTTGATATTAGTGACATTTTTCAAGCATGATACTGAACTAGTTTTAATTCGTAAATCATACGAGTGACAGTGAATTGACATATTCACGTCTTACCACGAATTGATCTTTCAGACTTATCAGGCATGAAGCAGGGAAAGAGCGAGAACACTAATTAAGGGATTTTCAGTAACTGCTTTGTGCATCTGCTTAATACAGGGTGGTTTTCAACAGATTGACTAATTTTTGAATTTCTCTTATTTCATCTTAAATCAATGTGAACTTGAGACATAATTATACTATTTCTTACTAGCAGGGATAGACTTGTTGAGACCAATCAATCGTCGCCGGCGCGACCGTACGGTTATTCTATGAGATGAGAGGGAACTGATCGCGAGAAAGTTAGGTAGTTGGAATCTTGTGATAAGTGGGAGTGACAATTTAGGAGAAATAAGTAACCTCACAGAATAGTCAGGCTTGAGCAACCCCGCTAGAACGGACCATTAAAATGTGATCAGCACCAGAACCTGGCCACATTTACCCCCTAGGTACCCAATAGTCCCATCTATAGTGGAACCACAAGCAAAAAAACCTGCGCAGACCCACGACTCCTGTGCATGGAGGGGAGGGGGAGAGTGGAGCATGCTTTCTTATGGCCTGAGCTAAACAGAAGAAGGGAAAGGTGTACAGAGACTTTTCACCAAAGGTTCTTTTTCTTGTGGTCACACTATAGTTCGCTGCACTTTTTGACACTCTTTGCACTGAACTGTCAAATACTGTATTTTGTGCCGCACCGTTTGCACTACGTTCTGGAGCTGTGTAATTTGTGGTGTATGGTCACGTGGTGTGTGTTAACTAATCAAATAAATGTTTAAAACAGCAGACAGGCATTTGTTGAATCTTCAGAACTTGAACACTGCTATTCATCTAGTTGGTCGAATGTCATTTCCTTGCACCAGCCTGACATCAGGGCACATCTGCACTACACCGAGTGTCAAACCTAGATGGGGTTATTGATTTGAGGCTAGGTGAGACCCAGAGCTGCTCTATGCAGGGACAAGGCCGGAAAAATTCCGACCTTAGATCACCCACTGCAGGAATAGAACCTAGGCCTCCTGTGAGGCAGTCAAGACACCCTAACGACTAGACCACCGTGGGTGGCTCTGTCTCTCTACAAAGAAAAGAAAAAAGAAGAAGAAGAAGAAAAACGATAATACTGCCACCAATGAAATGTTTCTCTCTTCCCAAGTTGCATTTCAGTGTCAATAAAATAAAGTGAAACTATGATTTCGTTTTAAAAACGTATTATCCAGCAGGATTAAAAACTACAAAAACACATCCTGTTCGTGTCGCTCAAGTGGTCACCTGGAACTAGCACAGCTACCTTGGGAAGATGGTGTATGATCACGTCAACATGTTTTAAACTTCCACCACACATTTTCTTCCTGAAGAAGGATTGAGGTCGATGCAAATATTAACAGGACAGAACAAGGTACATGTGATTTTATCTTGGTTATAATACTATCTACGTACATAGAAATATGGATAAATCTCCATTTGCTTGAGCAACCAACCACATACCTCCACCCTCTTGGTGATGAAGTCCTGGTCATCCAACTCGTGTTCTTCTGGAATGTGATGTTTTGCAAACTTCGCCAGTTCCACCATTTCTGGAATTACCTCTTGCTTATCGTAAGAATTTGTAAGGTTCACAAGAGTTGTCACTACTCCATACACAGCAGACTGACCCCCTGTCTGCAAAAGAACACAATAGATAGCCATTTGAAGGTTGTGAGAATCAAGCAGTTTGTTGCAATACCTCGAAATGGACATGTGCTTTGGTCACTTAATATTAGGGATGGGACCGATTAATCAGTACTCTATTGGTATCGGCCAATATAGGCATATCAGTGTATCGGTTTATCGATAAAATTACCGACCGATTATTTTACCGATCCGATATATCGATAAATATCTTATAATTTAGTGCAAAATTCTGCCATTTTGTTGTAATTTTTATGGATAATTTCCATGCTCTTCTTTCTAAAAAGTAAATGTCTAAATATTTAGCTTCTCTTGAACTGCAGTCACCTCAAAACACAACACACATTTATTAAGGAGATCAATGAACATTTCAGGTTCTTTAAGGACCATTTCTAATTTTATATCGGATCGGTAGAATATCGGTTATCGGTATCGGTAAATTTTATATCGGTATCGGCCAAAATTTCATATCGGCCCATCCCTACTTAATATAATTTGTCTATGACTTGACATTAATTTTAAAAAAATGATACAATGAAAGAACAAACCCAGTGGAATTCACTTACAGAACCACTGGCATTCTTACCTTTGTATTAGCTGAAAAATTAATGTGTTGGTCACACAAGTTGCCTTTGTAAAATGATAGCCAACTTAGGTAAACAGCAAAGTGGTGGTATCACATTGCAATGGAATTTTACAATTCTTGTCTAACAAACTCCTAGATGAATATTACCATTGCAGTCTATAAAACAGTTCCTCAATATTGAAATGAGCAGTTACATAAATCAAAAACATAAGTGTCTGTTTTGAATAGTTCTGAATGCAGATATACCTATTTACAAAAAAAAAAAAACTAACATGTTTGATCACCTTGGGTTCCAACCGTATAAGCATTTGGGTTGTTCATTATTTAATAATGATTGTTTTTATTAGTGACCGACAGGTATTACATTTTAGGCAATATTGATAAAAAGTCACAATGGAATTTACCAATATCAAACTGACAAACTTATAATTAAAAACATTTCATTCGTGTCCTTCATTACTGTACATAGTTGTGTTAAATGCAACCATAAGCATGAATGATGAGGAGACGAAATATATGATTAACAGATACATAATAAAGAAAACTGAAGAAAGCTCACTTTTGCGAGTTCTACCAGTGCTCTGATAGCAGCTGTGTCTTCGATCAGCTTCTCCTTTACATCTGCATCTAATGTTAAATACGAAAGCCCCTCAGCAGCCCACCGTCTCATATCTCTATCTTTTGCAGGGTTTATTAGAAACCTGCAAGGAGAGAATAAGCAAAGAAAATTAGTTTTCATAAGAAACAAATGTTTGCAACCAAAAAAAATAACCCATCCTAATGTGTTTTACCAGAAAATACACTTCATTTCTCCTTACTCCCCAATACATAAATAAATAAACGAAAGAATAAAGGAATGAAAAGAAAAAGAAAGATAACAGATGGAAAGGAGAAAGTAAGTAAATCTTTCTCTCTCTCTCTGTGTGTGTGTGTGCATATGTTTTTGCATGTGTGTGAAGGAAATTGGAATCACTCGCCAGATACTGGAAGACAACAGAGAAAATGAATTTCCTTTTTACTATTTACGAGGGCAAATCGAAAAGTCTTTGTGCCTAATTTTTTTCTAGCTTGTTATAAGTGTTATTACAAAAGTGAGATATATGAGCAATGCAGTAGGCTTTTCTTGGAACGGCCCTATTGTAACTTCCGACTTCTTCCACTGCACAGCGCTGTTATCAGTTGGCAAAGATGGCTAGAGTGCTCAGGAACTCCATGCCATATGAGCATAGAAGTGTTATTCTTTTTTTATGGTGCAAAGGACAAACAGCCACAGATTTCCACAGGGAAATGGAGCCAGTGTATGGGGACAAGTTTTTATCAGTGCGAAGTGTGCAGTGGTGGTTCAAGGAGTTTGAAAATGGACGGGAAAATGTGGAGGACAATGATCAATCGGGCCTACCTCGTTCCTCGCTGACACCAGACAACATTACCCATGTTGATGAAATGGTGAAAGCTGATCGACGTGTTCATCTGAAGGACATGGCCACTGAACTTGGAATTTCCTATAGTAGTGTTTACGATCTTTTTGGTCCATTGAAGAAGTTCCTGGCAGGACAGAGGTTCACGTGCAAAACGTTGTTTGTCGTTGGTTCCGTGATCAGCCGGCCATCTTCTATGCACCGGTCATTGCGAAACTTGTGGTACGGTGGGACAAGTGCCTCAACAAGTGTGGTGATTATGTGGAAAATAGCAAAAAGTATGTAGAAGATTGTGTATATCTTGTTTTTCTTTTATGGTCTGCAATCTGGCAATAAATGGTTAGTTTTTGATTTGACCTCATACTTACACCCTGTTGTATCATATTAGGGTTTTAATTATGTTGTGAAAAACATAATTAGTATTCCCAGAATTTTCCAATTTTTCTATAGTTTTACGAGATTCGCCATTTTTCTAAACCACAGGTAGATTCCACAAATCAGTGGGAACACTACATTTTATACAACTATACAAGCTCACATTAGGAACCACTTATGAGAAAATTAGTATTAAATTCAAGCACTATTAATGCATAATATCCCAAATACTTCTGAAGGACAGGAGTGCCAGCTTGTGTCTGTCTTAATTTAAAGCTGCATATATTACCCAGTGAGGCACATCAAACATACCTTCTACATGCTTCAGCAAGTTTCTGCGTTGATCCATCAGCGAATGGACGGATTGAGGCATCTGTCCCTCCACTGCTACCAAGCTTGCACAGGCCTACAAGTGCACGGACCTGTAAAACAAAGTTTCATACTTGAACCAGCTCCCAGTCTGCGGTTGAAAAATATGCAAAGAGAAAGTTAGGTCTGATAAGAAAAATGCTTTACGTAATACAAGTTTTTAAAGTTCGTTACTTATCAACTTTTACATGATATTTAAAAGAAAATTAGGGATATCCAGAAAATAAGTTATGTTTGCAAATATTGTCGCTTCAGAGCTGAGGTCACAATGATGTGTATGCATGCAGAGTTTGTTGATTCTCTGACAAGATACCACTAGCAGACATTGGAAGAGCATTTATGAATCATGCCATGTGTTTATAATAGGGATTGGACCGATTAATCAGTACTTATTGATATCAGCTGATATAGGCATATTTGTATATCGGTACAATTATTGATTATTTTACCAATCCGATATATCTATAAATATCTTTTAATTTAGTGCACAAGTTTGCCATTTTGTTATAACTTTTATGGATAACCTCCATGCCCTACTTTCTAAAAAGTAAATGTCTAAATATGCAACTTCTTTTGCACTGCAGTCAGTTGGAGACACACATTTATTGAGAAGGTGAATAAACCATATAGATTTTTCAAGAACCATTTGGAATTTTATATTGGGTCGGTACAATACCAGTTATCTGTATCTGGCTGGGTCGGCATAAAAGTCAGGCCTCTCCATTTTTTCCTGGTCTTCCACCACTCCTCTCTTCCCACGGTGTCCCAATCTTGTCCTCTTCTCCTAACACTCTCCGCTATCTGCTCTTTCCACAGACATCTTGGTCTCCCCCGTGACCTTCTTTACACTCCTTGCGCATGGTAAGCTCTTACTGGCAGTCTTTCTGCATCCATCCTCTTCATGTATCCGAACCACCTCATCTGTGCCTGATCTGTCCTGAAGCTTCCCCACTCCCACTGTCTGTTGGATCTCCTCATTCCTTATTCTATCCCTTCTAGTCTTCCCCAATATACTCCTTAAAAGTTCCATCTCCACTGCATGCATCTTTTGTCTCTCTCTGTCATTGTCCAAGACTGCTCCGTACATAATTATTGGCACATAGTATGTGTTATATATTACCTTCTTGCATTTCATAGGTACAGCCCTGTTCCATTTTAATCTTCGAATGCTTTGATATAGTCGGTATCTGATATACTATGCTTTGATATATAGGTATCTGTCAAAATTTTATATTGGCCCATCCCTAGTATATAAGTTTTTTTTAAAAAAAATCAATAAGCCTGCGGCATGTGAATAACAATCTGTAATATGTTTCCTGAATGTGAGAAACATGAAACCAGCTGAAATTTATCATTAACTTTGTGAGGTGTGTGGAGAACATGCATGAGTGATTCCATGGCTATAACTCTGTACCATGAAGGATGCGGAAATGTACATCATGATAAATAGTGGCCAGCCATTTGTAGTGCATGACGATTTGGTGTATGGAGTTGAAGGGAAGATTAGAGAGAATAAGATAATCTGATCATCCTCCCTACAACCCAAACTTAGCACCAAGTGATTATATTTATATTTAATATATTTGGTAGGATATTATTATTATTATCTGGATTATATTATCTGTTTATAGCTGGAGTTGGAGCTAATTTTGAATATAATTTGAAAAAAATTATTGCACTACCTACATTAAGACAGCTTGGATTAATATTATTGGCATTATCATGTGTTCCCACATCTGAAATTCTTCTTTGCTGGCTGGCAGTTCTGCAATGATAAGGCCAAAGAAGGTGTTTCCACATGGTTTGCATTGCACGCATCATCATTCTACAATGAATGGATATAAAAACAGGTGCCTCAAGAGTTATATGTCAAAAAATAATGTATGATGTGTACATAAAGGCAATATAAATTCTTGTTTTTCTTAATAGCCAATGGAACTGTTTCTGGATAACCTTCTTAGTTTAACACATATAAACAAGATTAAGTGCACACTTTCTTGAATGTGTCCTATAGTCAGTTTTAAAAACTGCACTTACAAGTTGCTAATCTTTATTTCTTCAGTCCAATGCATCCAATCCTTCCGCATGGTATCCAAGGAATTAAAAAATAGGTTAATAACCTTAAAAGAAGGGGGACAGTATAGAAATTGGGTGACCATACCAGAAGGTTCTTTCAGTGGAGATTTTACTACACAAAGTACCTGAAAAAAGTATAAGGACTGGTACAATAGTTACCTGTATTAGATATTGAACCCAGGAGCAAATTAGGGAATCGAACATTCATTCGGATTTCTGAAAATAACACTCTTACCCTTCTTCAGGTGCGGAATTGATAAGAATACCGATGTATTGGTATAGGCCAATCAATACCAGTGGTGTTAGTATCAGAAGTGTTAATTGAAATTTAAGCACAGTACCCCGGCAACACTTTTCCAGTGTCCAGGTGACTTGCAGTGTCTGTAAAAATGCAGTGTAATGCTTTTGTGAAGCCTAAATATTAGGGATGGGACCGATTAATCGGTACTCTATCGGTATCGGCAGATATAGGCATATCGGTAAAAGTACAGATTATTTTACCGATCCGATATATCAATAAATATCTTATAATTTATTGCAAAATTATGCCATTTTGTTGTAATTTTATGTATAATCTCCATGCCCTACTTTCTGAAAAAGTAAATGTCTAAATATTCAACTTATTTTGCATTGCAATCAGCTCGAAACACACATTTATTACGGAGATCAATGAAAATTCCAGGGTCTTCAAGGACAATTTCTAATTTTATACTTGGATCGGTTATCGGTATCGGTAAATTGTATATTGGTACTGTATCGGTATCGGCCAAAATTTCATATCGGCCCATCGCTACTAAATATATTAAAAATCAAGCAAAATGAATAATTTTAAGTGTTTTTGGAAATAAAATATTAGGGCCTATTCCAAATGCAGACAGGCAGGGGGTGTCAGGGTGATGTCACAGATATCCATGAAACTGAAATATATTATTCTAGATACAAAATTATTATGCACATATTTTTTTGTTTCGCAAAAAAAAAAAAAAAAAAAATTGTTGACTTAGGCTGCCTCAAAGTTTGGGGCTAAATTTTCACAAGTTTTGGCGACAAAAATTGTAAACGGCTGTTTCTCAGGAACTATTAAAGATATTTGGATTCTGTTTTTTTTTTATCTGTAAGTTTATTGAAAGCCTTTTCAAATGCATATACAACGAACTTTATATGCAGCTTTTGGGGTGTGCTATGAATAATAATAATAATAATAATAATATCGTCTTTATTGAGAGGGCGTGTTTCGGCCTCGCGGGCCGTTCTTACAACAAACCCTTTAAAAAAAACATATTACAATTGACACTTTCCACTTCTTGAAAATCTTTGTTGCAGTAGAAAGAATAAAAGAATAAAAATACAAAAAAATACAAAAAAAAGAGAGAAATTAAAAAAAAAACATTCCTACTTATAATGTAAACAATTAATGTACTGAAGGTACAGAGTTAAATACCACAATTAAAATACAATTATTACAGCTAAAACTACAACCAATACCTCATTCCCATTCATTGCAGAAAAGACAAAGCCAGGCACTATTGTTTGGACAGCAGATGTTTCTTTAGATTTATTTTGTATGTTGCAGGGTTAAGCTCCCCTGAGGTCAGTGGTGGGGGGAGGTCATTCCATTCTTTTATTGCGGTGACTATGAAAGAATTCCCATAGAATGTTGTTCTGTGTACAGGAATCGTTAAGTGTGTTTTTTGACGAAGGTTAATTGGTTTTCCTTTCTTCCTGTACGGAGCAATTTGATCATATAAATATCTTGGTTCCTTATTGTTCAGGATCCTGTACAATAAAGACAATGCCAAAAATGTTCTCCTATTCTTAACGTTTAACCAATTAAGTTCCTGTAAGTACGGGGATATGTGTTCTCTTCTTTTGACATTCAGTATAAATCTTATGCAACTGTTTTGAAGTTTTTGTATCTTGTAATTTAGAGCACTGTGGATGTTTATAAAAACTGGGGAAGCATAATCAATTTTTGGCATTACAAGTGTGTTGACTAGGTGAGTTTTCGTTTCTTTGCTTAGCATATGTTTTAATGGAAAAAGTGATTTCAGTTTGGCTATTGAGTTTTTAATTATATGTGTGACATGAGAACCCCATTGTAGATTCTCGTCCAATATTATGCCAAGGTTGCGTGCTGTTTCTACTTTCTTTATTTTGGAATTATTCAGTGTAGGGAGGGGGAGTTGTAATTGTTCTAACTTTTTGAGGTTACTCGTTGTGCCTAAAGTTAAAATGTAAGACTTGGATGAATTCAATTTGAGTGCATTACATTCAGACCATTTAGATATTGAATTTAGGTCCTGTTGCAATGCTTCTAGGGCCATTGCACTGTTTCTTAATGGTGTTTGTATATATATTTGTGTGTCATCCGCATACTGGTGGTATTTGCAGTGTTTTAATGAATCATTAAAATCTTTGATGTATAGCGAAAATAGGATAGGTCCTAGAATACTTCCTTGTGGTACTCCTTGTTTGATATCAAGCCATTTAGACATGCACGATTTATTCTCATGTACTAATTTTACACATTGTTGCCTGTTCGTTAGATAAGACCGAAACCATAACAATTCCTTATTTCTTATGCCGATAGATTTCAATTTCTCTGCCAAAAGGTTGTGGTTTATGGAGTCAAATGCCTTGGTGTAATCAAGGAGTACCAGAAACGAAATTTTACCATTATCCATCCCCTTGGCTATGTCATCAACAACGCTAACTAAAGTAGTTACCGTGCTGTGCTGTTTCCTGAAGCCTGATTGATGTGGAGAATAGTGGTCATGCAACATCAGATGGTCTACTAATCGTTCTTTTACTATGCGTTCTATAACTTTAGACATAATTGGCAGTACGCTTATTGGTCTTAGATCTTTAACATCAAGGGAAACAGTGGTTTTCGGTACGGGCGTCACTACAGCCTTTTTCCAATCTTCGGGAAATACCCCTTGAGAAAGAGAGCAGTTTATGATGTGAGTTAGGCTCTTTAGGCAATGCGGGATGCAGAGTCTCAACATTTTTAGAGTGATGCCATCATGACCCTTGGCATTGGAGTGTAGTTTTTTGACCTCCTTCAACACGGTAGCCTCATTAACCTTCTTCAGTTTGAAGGTTCCGCTTGTCTGCCGTGTTTTATATGACTCGATTAATTTCTCAACCTCGGTCGTGTTTGTTTGCTGACAAGCAGAATTTACAAAAAAGTCATTTATTGCATCCGCATTGAGTACACTTGAGGGTAATTTTTGGTTAAACTTATTAGTAACAACTCCCTCTCGTTTTAATGTCTGCCAAAATGCTCTAGCGTTTTTAACTTTTTCATTGAGAACCCGGTCATAATGGTGGAATTTTGCGTTTCTCACGGCTTTTTTCGCACGATTTTTAAAATATTTATAAGAGAGAAGCGCGTCTTGATCTCCGGTGTTAACATACTTCAGGTGAAAGTAATCGCGTATTTTCCAAAATTCTTTTACTTTTGCAGATATCCAAGGGGCGGGTGGTCTAGTTACTCGAAACGTTTTTACTGGAAAATGTTTGTCAGCCAACGCAATAATGTTGCTGTTCAAGAGAAAAACGGATTCGTTTACGTCGTGTTTGCTGCATATTAAGTCCCAATTAATATTTCCCGCGTCTTTGTTAAACTCGCTTTCGTTAAAGTTCTTAAAGCTTCTGACTTGAACCAATTTGTTATATTTTTTGGTGCAGTTGATTCCGAACACGGCGTATGTTAGGTGATGGTCTGATATACCGGACATTATATTCTGATCGACGTGGGTCACCTTCAGGTTATCAGAGCAGATGATAACGTCGATTCAAGTCCTTGACGTTGGCGTTACCCTCGTGGGCTTTGTGATGATTTGCTTACCGTGAGCCTCGGCAATGATGTCGTTTAAGAATCGCGTGTTGGGTTCATTTTGTTTCAGCATATTTACGTTGAGATCACCAATCGCAACGTAATGAGCATAATTCAAATGAAAATATTGCACGATATCCCCAATATCGCTTAGATGTGTATACTTAACTTTAGGAGGTTTGTATGCGACTAATATCCCGACCTTCACCTTCTGTACGGTTACCTCGACAGCTAAGGCTTCGATGTCATTATATTTTTGAATAGGCAATTCGAGTGCTTTCCATTGTAATGATTTGTGTATATATAAACAAACCCCTCCTCGAGTCCTATCACATCTGTCATTACGGATAATATCATAATTATCTAATGCTACCGTGTTATTCGAAATATGTGGTTTAAGCCACGTTTCGGTAATTCCTATGATCTGAAAATTTAATTTCTTTATTATGTATTTAAATTCGTCAAAAGAATTTAGCAGACCTTCCGTGTTGAAGTGGCACACTTTCAGTTCTTTGGGGAATGACTCGAGGCCGTTGCTTAGCTTCTGTTTGGGGAGCGGCGATTGACAATAGCTGAGTCGGGGAGGAGGGGGTGAGGGTGCCTGATGGAAAAAACTGTCCCTGAAGCTAAAGGGAGGGGAAAGGACTCCACTGACCTCATCACGTGGGCTATTCACGGAGCCTGGTTTCTTTCCAGTTTACCCGAACAATAAGCGCCTGGAACGTCTTGTAATATACATTTAGTTTTCCTGGCAGAAACGAGGCATTGGGTCTTACAATATTGTAACAAGGTAAACAATATCTTGTCATCCAAAATGTAATTGTATGTGGCTTAATCATCATACTTGGAACATATAAGTAATTATGAATATATGATTTTAAAAAGAAAAAAAATCTACTAATAAAAATGAGTAAGATAAAAAATATGAGTAGGATACAAGAATGCAAGAAATGATTACATAGATACCTATAAATAATGATACAAATAAGCAAAACGAGAAAATACACAAAAAACAAAGGGGTATATATACTATATATGTGTTAGTACGCTAGGGTTGCAAAATTTGGGCAACAATGTAGATTTCAACAATGTGTGTATATAAATGAAAGAAATAATTCAAAATACAAATATGCAAGATGCAATTTAAAAATATAGAAATAGGCAATTTGACAAAATGGAAAAAGTATATGTACGTTTAAAAATCTGTGAGAAAAAATGAGGTTTCAACGCTATTTTGTGGAAATAAACGGATGTGTATATAATGTCTTGAGAAGTGAATATGATGAAAGGTTAATGATCATGAACCAGAAAACTGTAAAGGATTGTCATTGTCCGTGTAGTTTCCAAGGCACAACAGGCACATTTTACTTCATGTTCCGCAGCTCTTCCTTTGTAGAAATGAAGAATCTTTGATCGTCCCTTATGACGAGGATCTTCCCGTCTCTCGTAGTGGCAGCACCAAACTTTTCCCTTGCTTCATGCAAAAGCTGCAGCCGAGCTTTGCACAAATCTTCGTGAATTGAGATCCGGGTTCCCTTCAGTTTGCTTTTGTTCCTCATAACCAGGGATTTTGTCCTGTAACTGACAAACTTCACGATTATAGGGCGTGGCCTGTTGGATTTTTGACCAGTCCTATGCGAACGACAAATATCACCGTTTTGAATTGTCAATCCAAGCTTGTCCTCGAAAAGTTTTATCGCTATTTTGTCGGTATCTTCATTGTCCTTTTCAGGGAGACCAAATATTCTGATCGACTGGCGCCGTTGGTATTGCTCCAGTTCTGCAGTTTTTTCTTCCAAATGAGTGCTAAGATTGGCAATGTTTCTCTCGCACGACGCGATTTGCATTTGAAACTCGTGCACTTTTTCACTGTTGAAGTTGAGGCTATGCTGAAGCGCTTCAACTACAGCAGCTGTGACCCTCTCTACTATTAAGTCTGCTAAACTCTTCTGCACTACTTCGGAATTTATTTGCGTTTTCACGCAATGTTCTATTGTCTCAATGAGAGACTCCTTGCTTACCTCCTGGGATCCCTTCGCCTGGGTGGGCGAAGGGTGGCCGCTGTTCTCCCCTCGGCCGCTGCTCTTCCTGCTGCCCGATCCACTCGGCGTGGTGGACTCCTTTCGCTGTTTCCGAGTGTGCATCTTCTTTTGTCCACAAAAACCGACACAATATCACAAACCACAATAAAAGTCACTTAGAACTTGGACACCAGCTTATTATTGCCCCGAACACTAGTTTTAACTTTCCGACTTTACGCACCTGCGAGCACTTGGAACTGAAACACGGAGCTAAGCTAAGCGTAAGCTAGTCCATCCGCCATCTTGATCTTGATGAATGAAATTTAAAAAAAATAGCCCCCTTTTGGACCCCCAAAATCTCGAAAAAGCCACCCTCAAAAATTTGCAAAATTTCAGGGCAGTTACAGCAATACCTCAAGTTGAACATATATAAATTTCACGGGGTGTATATGCCTGGTTGTAGTTTTACACAATATTTTAATAAACACATTGACAAGCTGAAAACTTAAACGCAATCTTAATATTGAAGGAGACAAACTTTATTTCATCAGGCTATTATTGGTAAACAATATACAAATTTTAAATGCAAAACAAGCAAGACATATACATCATAAGAGTCCATAACCAAACAATTCATGTAATTGGTTTATAGCATCATATTGCTGATCACACTCAACATTTCTTATTTATAGAACATACTAGAAGTAATTTGTTTTTCATATTCACATGTTCATTTGTTTCTTTTTGTTTGTGACAAATTGCTGTTACTTCCTTCTGAGCTAGAGTTTTGAGTCGTTTGGAAGATGTCTACAAGTGGAAAAGCAGTGTTTTCTGAGAAAAGAATAAAGTGTCCTGACTTTGAGAATAGGCATAAAAAATGTGTGTATCAAAGCAAGATTTGGAAGTTCAGGCAACTTGAACATATGTCAGTGTTGCTGAGAACTGATTTTAAACGTGAGGACATTAATCATGATACTTTAGTTTGACATTTGACATTTGACTCTGACATTTATTCTGTGCGGACTGATGTCATTGTTCAGGAAGTTGGAGTATGTGTGGAATCTTCTGAAGGTTCAGTGTTTGAAGAAGAAAGAGTTACTTTGGGAAGAGAATTTCGAGTGATTCATGATGATAATCTGTACAATGCAAAACAGGAAGAGACAGACACATTGAATGCAACCATATCTAACCTTGAAATGAATGTGAGTCCCTTAAAAGCACCTCGTCTTGTGAGACCAGACAGAAGAAAAGCCTACGTAAGCAGGAAACGTCAGCAGCTGGCAACAGAATTTGAGACTAGTACAGGTTCCAAGTTATCGAAAATCTATGATATCAATATTGTGTCAACTAAAGCCGATGAGTCTGAATCAGAAGAATGTGGTCAATGTGCAGAATGGTGCCACAAGATCAGTGATTCTTTTGCTTCATGCAATTCGTATCATGAAAAAGTGAGGCTACTGACAATTGTGCCAACAGGAATATCAAAAATCCAACTACTAAGCACAATACCACAGACAACAAAACACGGCAAATTAGGAGAATGAAAGGAGTGTACCATACGCCAGATCCCTACCAAGGACACCCACTCCCATTTGCAAGTATTGATTTAGCAAGAAGCTACTTTCTGAGTGATGATGTTGACTGATCTGTTCAAAGTCCAAATGCAAAAGATGTGATTGCAATAAGAGAAAATGGTGTGAAACTTCTAAAACCAAAACGTTATTTATCTAGGACTGTTCAAGAGGTTTACCGCAAATTTACCAAAGACCACCCTGATGTTAAAGTAGGTCGTTCCAAGTTTTATTCTCTATGGCCCAGATGGGTTATTCCTCATCCTGCACGGGAAGTGTGTGTCTGCATATACTGTGCCAATTTCGATCTTTGTTCTATAGCAGTGAAAAACAACAACAGCTCTTTACCCACCAATATGAGTGAATTAATGCATCACCTACAAAGGCTTGTAGTGTGTTCTCCACCAACAGATTCCTGTCTTCTTGGCGAATGTGGTGAATGTCCCAGGACTGATGGAATCAGTTCAAAGTCTCTGGGATTAACTGATGAAGAAGAAGACAGTGAGGAAATATCTTTTGCAATCTGGGAGAATGGGGACCTTATTAAAAAGACAGTTCCAGTAGATCTGTTCATTAGTGAAATTGCTAAATGGACAGTCAAAGCTGTCTCACACTTGCATGTGAAAGACATTCAAAGAAAAGCAGTGGCAGAAGAAAAGATAAGAGCACAAGTAGAAAGTCAACACTTAGTGCTTCATGTTGATTTCGCTGAAAACTGGACAGTTCTTCTACGAGATGAGATACAAAGCTACCACTGGAAAAACGACCAGGTGTCTATATTCACTGCAGTAGCGTATAAGGGAGATTGTACAAGAAGTTTTGCCATTGTAAGCGATGAAACCACCCATGACTCAGCGCATGCTCTTCTAGCTGTTAAGAAAATCATTACCTGTATTAGTGAGAATGGCAGTGCAATTTCATCACTAACAGTTATATCAGATGGGGCTGCAAGTCACTTCAAAAATCGTTATCAACTGCTTGAACTTGGAGCACTCCAATATCCAAGCAAGAAATGGATTTTCACAGCCACTGGACATGGAAAATCAGCATGTGACGGTGTTGGAGGTTCAGTTAAGCACCTTGCTACACGTCACAATTTATCATCAGGGCATATTAAGTGCATTCAGACTGCAGAAGATTTTCAGACTGTTGTTCAGACATATACATCAGCTGTTACACTGATTTACATTCCATCTGCAGAGATTCAAACATTCCGTGATGAGAAACACAAAGAGTGGGTACATGTGCAGGCAGTGCGAATGATTCAAAAAAGCAATGTGTGGCATGCAGAGGGAACTGGAAATGATATTGTAGTTTCCATTGCAAGAACTGCCCAGCATGAGAAACAAAAAGTGAATGTTACTATTGGAAACAGCTCACATGTTATGCAGTATTGTAGAATTCACGACATCAAAGTGGGAACTTTTCTGGCTGTTATGTATGATGACTGTTGGTGGGTTGCAGAAGCAACTAAAGTGGACTTTGAGATACAGGAAGTGCATGTAAATTTCATGCTGCCTCATGGACCTGAAAAGGGCTATAAATTTCCTGATAGAATTAGGCAACAAGAACATCAGTGCGTGATATCTTTGCAAAATATTCTGCGAGTTCTTTCTCCACCACACCCCCTTGGACAATCTGGAAGACTGCATGCCATCTCTGATACTGAAACTGCCTGTGTAGAAAAAGCTTTCATGAACAGAACAAACATATGAAATACCGGTGCTGGGAGTTCACATTGCCTAGCATGCATAAAAAAAATGTCTTACGCTTAAGTTTTCAGCTTGTCAATGTGTTTATTAAAATATTGTGTAAAACTACAACCAGGCATATACACCCCGTGAAATTTATATATGTTCAACTTGAGGTATTGCTGTAATTGCCCTGAAATTTTGCAAATTTTTGAGGGTGGCTTTTTCGAGATTTTGGGGGTCCAAAAGGGGGCTAATTTTTTTAAATTTCATACATAGCACACCCCAAAAGCTGCATATAAAGTTCGTTGTATATGCATTTGAAAAGGCTTTCAATAAACTTACAGATAAAAAAAACAGAATCCAAATATCTTTAATAGTTCCTGAGAAACAGCCGTTTACAATTTTTGTCGCCAAAACTTGTGAAAATTTGGTCCCAAACTTTGAAGCAGCCTAAGTCAGACAATTTTTTTTTTTTTTTTGCGAAACAAAAAAATATGTGTCATAATTTTGTATCTAGAATAATATATTTCAGTTTCATGGATATCTGTGACATCACCCTGACAGATTTTCTCAAATCTGCCTGAACTGAAATGGATTTGCCCTTAGACAGAAATTAATTTTGTGATTACATGATTATCTTATGTTAAATTATTCATATTTTAAAGCAAACTTTAGCACATCTACTTCTAATTTAAGACCACTTTATGCACAGATAGGCTAATTGGGAGGACCTACAGTTGAAAGTGGGATCTGAACCACTATGGGCCTCCACTGGGTAACAAACCCACGCCCCTTGATTTCAAAACATTACCACTATGACATCGGGAGGCAAGTATCAATATTGGTAATGTTGGAAATTGGTCAGCAATGGTACTGGCATCAGTTCAAAGTGGTATCGACTCAGCACTACTCCTAGTTGACCTCGTCCGGCCAGCAAAAAAAAGTGATAAATAAAACTGACAGAAGTTCAGAAATAAAAGCTGCAAACTACTGGACACATACCCTTATATTATCATTCTTGCTTTGGTACAGCTTCTTGAGAATATCAACTCCTTGCGAGATAATGGCTTTTGCTTTCTCCTTCTTTGAAGCAGCAGCTATAATGCATTCACAGGAAACTTTCTGAAAAATAGTAATATTTTTATAAACATATGTTTTTGCATATCTTCATAATCATGATGCAAGAAATTCTTTAACCAATCTAAAGTGAGGCCCACACATTTGAAATTCATACACCCAAACAATACCTTAATATTCCATGGTAACAAATAGTTTCCCAAGAAAAAAAACAGTAAGTGAAACCATATCTAGGTTTGTAAGTAGAGCTAGAATTTTTCATGATTTTGCATATTCTTTTGTTAAGGCTGTTATGTTCCAGTTCATTCCAATATATTAAGTTGTACTACATTTTTAGTTTCTTGAGTTATATCATGCTGAATTATTATCTTTACAGGCAGGAATCAGCAATACTACAGTGTGTCCGAAAAGTCACACAACCCGGTGTTTACGACCGTATAACGGAATAGCGAAACGGAACGAGGAGAAACACTTTCTGCCAAGAGAATGCCCTGTATATTGGGAAAATTTAGAAAGACAAACATATGTAAGAACATGTATGTTTTAATAACAAATAAGCAAAGTGTTGCCAAAGGTGGAAAAAATGTTTTTG
The DNA here is from genome assembly GCF_977018435.1 of Lepisma saccharinum. Classification (NCBI taxonomy): domain Eukaryota; kingdom Metazoa; phylum Arthropoda; class Insecta; order Zygentoma; family Lepismatidae; genus Lepisma; species Lepisma saccharinum. The sequence continues at coordinate 20,221,822 of NC_139258.1, forward strand.
CAAATCGTGTATATTGATGCACAGAACTCACTGAGGTAAATTATTGCAACATTTCACAATACCAACGAACAATTTGGATGGCCACCTATTGAATTTGACATAAAAAGAACTTTGACGAAGTTTCAAAAACATTGCACAAGGGAATAAATGGGCTGTTCCAAAAATCGATGTTTTCACAATATTACGAGGGACACTGGCAACACTGTTGCTGTCATGTGTCACTAACAGACGTGTTTCACCTCAGGCTATCACACTAAGGCACTTTTAACGACAAAGGAGAAAGTTGGTTATTCTCGAACATATGCAATAAATTACATACACCTTGCAACCCTGAAATGTGAGTACAGAAGAACATGTATCAATTGTTGTTTTCTGTGCCTTAGGTGGTTGCAGTTTGTCGCGAACAGCATTTCAGATTGTGTCTACTTATGCTGACGTCATGTGTGTGTTTTCAAAATGCCATATTCTACACAGGAAAGAGTGTTTATTGTTGAAGAATATATCCAAACATCATCATATTCTGGCGAAAGATAAGCATTTAGTGCCAAGTTTCAGACTTGATTGCAGAAACTATTCCAGCAGTAATATTGTGAAAACATCGATTTTTGGAACAGCCCATTTATTCCTTGAAACTTCGTCAAAGTTCTTTTTCTGTCAAATTCAATAGATGGCCAACCAAATTGTTCGTTGGTATTGTGAAATGTTGCAATAATTTACCTCAGTGAGTTCTGTACATCAATACACACGATTTGCAAAAACATTTTTTCCACCTTTGGCACCACTTTGCTTATTTGTTATTAAAACATACATGTTCTTACATATGTTTGTCTCTCTAAATTTTCCCAATATACAGGGCATTCTCTTGGCAGAAAGCGTATCTTCTCATTCCGTTTCCCTATTCTGTTATACGGTCGTAAACACCGGGTTGCGTGACTTTTCGGACACTCTGTATAAGCATCAAAATCTGTATTGGTTCAAATAATATTCGCTTCATCCTAATTATTTTTCAAAGAATGTATAGTACCTAGGAAGAATAGATTATGTACAATTAGCAAATTTCAAAATTTTACTAAAATAACAATAAAATCGATTTGTTGAAACTGACAGAGAGAGAGAGAGAGAGAGAAATATTTTACGTGGGCTGCTGGAAAAGTTTCTGCAATCAATATGAAAAAAGACGTGAAATTCTGGGAATGACTTTATTGTTTTTCAAAGTATTAACCCTTAAGATCGATACACTCTTGCATACGCTCAAACCAATTTTGAAATCATTTTTTTCAACTCGGAAGCTGATACCTCACAAACCGATGTTCGGAATGTGTCAACATCTGCTTCAGGCGACACAAATCGCTCACCATGCATCTTATTTTTCATGTGTGGGAACAAAAAGAAGTCATTAGGTGATAAATCAGGTGAGTACGGACAATGAGTCATTAATTCAACATTTTTACTGGACAAAAATCAACAGTTTTGTGTGCTGAGTGGGAACTGGCATTGTCGTGGTGAAGAATATGGTGACGATTTGGGTTTCTTTTACGTAATTCATTGATGACCTCTGGCAAACAAATTGTTGTATACCACTCAGCATTTACATTCCTTCAATCTTCTAAAGCTATTGTTTCCACATGTCCGGTATAACGAAGAAACAAGCAATCATTTGCTTGGCAGCACTCCTCGAACGAACAACTTTTGTTGGTTTCAGCTCATTTGAAACACACCCAAACAGTGGATTATTGTTTAGTTTCGGGTTCATATGAATAGATCCAAGTTTCGTCCCCTGTAACGATGTAGTACACCAACCCGTTTTTGAGCTTCGGTCAAGTTGTGTGGGATCCAACGGCTTGAAAGTTTCAGTTATGTTCAGATGACCATACAAAATCATATGTATTGCTTTCATGTCAATGTTCAAGGATGCCTGAATCTCACGGTATGTCACATGCCGATATCTCTGTCATTTCATGCACAACATCAACATTACTGGCAACAACAGATGTGGATGGACGACCTTCAAGAAATTCATCACTGAGAAATGTGCGACCACACTGGAATTCGGAAAACCAATTGTACACAGTCCAATTGGATGGTGCTTCATCCCCAGAAGCCAAATGAAGTCGCTCGATGCATTGATTCGGTGTTAAACTACATTTGAAATCATAAAAAATAATGGCCCGAAAGTGTTCATGAAAAATTTTCATTTCTCACACGACTACTACTTCAAACTGCTGTGAAAAATAAACGAATAGGCTTAAACAAACAATCAAAGATAATTTAAACCTAAGAAAGGTCTATTCTTCCTATTTTTATAATAGCAGAACACTAGCGCCACTGTTGGTAGTAGTTTGCAGAAACTTTTCCAGCAGCCCTCGTACACAGCTACAATGAACTAAGGTATTTTGCAACTAGATTCATAACAAAAACATGTTTAATAAATAACATATTGTGCACAAGATGTTGAATATAAACACACACGAATATTACTTAAACTTCTATGATAATTACCTGTTGCAGTTCATCGTCCGTGTTTGCCATTACAAGAATCATTTCCAGCATGCCTTCTCTTGCTATGACGGTATTCCCCACGTCAAGTGGTCCCTGCAGAAGCGCTGTCAAGGCAACGGTAACACGGACTTTGGATTCAATGTCTGGAGAAATTAGCATCTCCCTAAAATAAATTTAAAAAGATAATGGCATTCTTTTAACTTTCACTAACAGTGACAACTTGAGTGACTGCAATTATACATATAATGTGTCCTCCTTCCCTTATTTGTTAAATTATTTATCAGGATCAATGTACAGGGTAAAGAAAAAGGGGCTAGCAAGAGGTTGTGTAAATAGGCTCAGACCATGTTCACTTCGGAGTGACACCTCCATCCCAAGTTCTTTCTCCGATGATGTGGACTCACTCAAATCAAACCCGAAACTGATCTGAAATTTTCCTTCCGATCTTCTGAGATCAGTGCCGTTGCTTAGATATACAAATTCCATTACCTGTCAATTGAGATCCAGCTGTCAGGCTGGTACCTTTCCCCTGCATGAGGCAAGTAATGGAATTTGTAAGGTCTGCATTCCAAACCGACGAGAACATTCGTGTCTGTAATGTGTCTTTTTATTTACTTACAAGTCAACAATAAAGGGTGTCTGAAAATTAATGCAGGATTTAAATTGTGCACCATTTTTTTCTCTCGCATGGTTGGCAGTGTTCTGCGAGGTCAAATGTTGTAGCAAAAATGTGGCAGTTAGTTAATATGTAGCGCTACACGATGGGAGGAGTGAGTTACGATCATTAAAATTCATTACAAGTATGGAAACTGTAGGCCTGACATTTTCAGTAGGAGAAGAGCCCGAAATAAAACAACTGTGACCTCTCACCATGCAGTTTTATTCCTCTGGGGATTTGTTAAGTCCAAAGTTTAAGCTGCGAAAATAAGAACGATTCTTGAATTGAAAGCAGAAATTCAAAGAGTTATCGACGGCACTGAGGCACAGTTACGTGAAAAAATGATCCATAATTTTGTCAAAAGATTTCGAGTGTGCCAAATGCATCGTGAAGGACATTTGTCAGATATCCTCTTCCACATTTAATTACAGTGTTTACCCTTTCAAATAATGTAACAACTTTGCCAACTAATAAATATATAAAATGTTTTTTTATTAAATTAAATCCTGCATTTCTTTTGGGACAAATGAAAAACACAACTGGTTTTACAGTTACTAAAGTGGGACCCAAAAATACATAGTTTGCTGGATATGGCCCACGGTGAGCCTGCATTAAATGAAAAATATATACAGAGAGATCAGTTCTGAAAAAGGTCTGAAACACAAGTTTGATTTGATATAGAGCATCGAATGCCAATAATCTGTGTTTGAAAACATGGCTGAACCATGATTTGCACTAATTTTCCATAACCTCCTAATAATGTTTTATACTGGATCAATACATTTAATATTGGTACTCAGTACAGTATTATATCAGTACATCATAAGTGTTATGAAAATTGAATCGATACATTATAAAAAGAGCTTTCTCTGCACATTGTAAGGAATTCCAGACTGAGATTACCTATTGTAGGTGATTTCCTGGGTAGCAGCTAAAATGCACTACCGACTGGACCTCCACAACATAAAAATACCTGCCTAAAGTTCAAATCACAAACCCTGACACCTTCTGTAAACAAAACCACCTGTATGCAGAAAGCATTGCAAACTCATAGAAGTAAAATAATCCACACGAAAATCCAGCTTTGTTACAGGATTCATTACGTAAGGTAAAACAACGATCAATTTGTAGTATGGGATACGCTGCCGCAAATGACGTCTCACTTTAAACCCAATGCTCTTTCTTTTTTTACTTATTGCTTCACCTTTATGGTTAACTCTTTGCACCAGTAATCATTTCCCATAAATTTGGCTTCTTTCTTGCATGCGAATTGAATATATTTTACGTGCATTTTTTTAGACAAAATGATATAACATGGTAATATACATTTCTAAGGATGATATAGATAGGAGTGTATTTGAAATTTGTTTGTAGATTTTATGTAAATTGTATCTTATGGAAATAAAATATATAATGGGCATAAACAGCCATATGCATTGATGTAAGTCCAATAAATATATTGATGATGATCAACACAAGACAAAAAGTTCGTAAATTTATTGTGGTTGGAAACTTTGACAAGCATCCTAATAACGATTTTTGTTCTGCAAAATATAGTGCACTTCGTAAAATAACTTGGTGACATGGCAAGGCAAGGTAAGTGTGAACATTTTGTAGTAATATGCATTGTAACTTTCAATGAGCTTAGAGATTTGTGTACATAATGATATTTTATAACATTGGTTATTTTCTAAAAATAATCATGTGAACAGCAAGAAAGTAGTGCAACTTAGTAATATTGCCTGACTTGTACTTAGAAAAATAACATGCCAAGTTCTATGCGTGCGGGAAAGTCTCCGTGTTCTCCGAGCTTGTTTTCAAAACACCAGCAAGGACAGCCTTTGAAAAGGGGTGAGAAACAGATTATACACAATATTTATGTAACGTTCTGTCAGTGGTATCCTGAGAAACCAGTAAATGAAGTGGTTAAGTTCGTATCCCAGTGCAGTGGCGTGTCAGTGTCTGCAGTTTTAAGGGTTATGAAAGAGAGAATGACCGGGAGAGTAACAATGTATGAGGCTGCATATTCGTCTGATGTTTTGAGAGCGGGTTCTCACATTCAGAGGCTCTTATATAAAATGAATAGGTGCAGCGAACTATGAGAGTAACAGCAGATGATTGCGGTCATGAATCAGCTGACGCGGAGTGATACATCGAATCAGTGAGACCGTTTGTTTACAGAAGGTCTCAGGGTTGGTGATTTACACTTTAGGTATATACAAATCATTGATACTGATCTGAAATAAACTTGTAAATATTCCTTCAATAACATAAATTATTCATTAGCTTCCTTATTTGATATATGCAATAGGTGACTGCTATGGGCTTTTGCTTTGGAAAAGAAACTGCCTATTCAGATATTAGGTTACAAACCCAGCACATACGACCTATAAGTTCACACCACATTTTTTATGAAAATTTCGAATAAATATATATATATACAGGGTGACCTGTAATTAGATGTATTCCCTGAAAGGGATTAAAGTAGAGACAATTTGCAATAAATTTGACCATATGATATCCCGTCCGAAAATTAGTAGTTTTCGATATAATCAAATTTCTATTGTTTTTTTTTAATGACGATTTTCCACATAAAAATAAGAATTGAGAAAAAACAGCTCATTGTATGGCACATATTTCAGCATTTTCTGATAGCTAACAAATAAGTGGTTTGTTGAAAAAAAAAAGTTTTTCCCAAATAACTATCACATGTAAGTAACGGGTAGATTTAAACTTACAAGTGGTGATAAAAAAACACACTCTTAACTCTTTCGCTGCGGTCGTCGCTTTTATTCACAGCATGCCAGGTGCCTTGCTCCGCGGAAGTCGCATTATTGCGAGTTCATACTTCCACTCGCTGCAGTTGTCGCATTTCCGAAGTACGTCACTTTTAGTAGCTTTCTGACATGTGATGATAGTATTTTGAACTAATTGAACTTGTAGTTTTCTTTTTATCCATATGATGTCACTAATTAGGCCTCCGTTTAGAATTCTTTGACATACGAGCATTGAGTGCTCTGACATGTCAGTTTCGAATGTAAATAACATGGCTTTGTCAAGTCGTCAACACTTGTCTGATAATGATGTTACTCAACTGTTATTTGCCGACTCAGAATCAGAAGGTGAATTAAGTTGTGACGATAATAGCGACAGTTTTTATGAGACTTCAAGTGGTGACAGTGATTGTGTAGTGTCTGATGAAGAATTTGTACCGCTGTCCGTAACATCATGGAGCAGAGTGCAAAACAGCGTTGATCTAGGTGCGGGAATTTCAAAATTTTTCAAAATATCATACCACCAGGGACTACAGAATGGTTTGCCAGTGCAAGGAATGACTTTTGTAAGTTCTCTATAACATATTTTTCAATGTAATTTTGTAAAATTATTCTTTCAAACAAAACGTTTTTTTTTCAAAATTTTTCAAAATATCATACCACCAGGTACTACAGAATTGTTTTCCAGTACAAGGAATGACTTTTGTAAGTTCTCTATAACATATTTTGCAATGTAATTGTGTAAAATTATTGTTTCTAAAAAAATGTTTGTAAAATTATTGTTTCTAAAAAAAATGTTTTGTTTTTTGAAAATTTCAAACTTTTTCAAAATATCATACCACCAGGGACTACAGAATTGTTTTCCAGTGCAAGGAATGACTTTTGTAAGTTCTCTCTCATATATAATGCAATGTAATTGTGAAAACTATTTTTTTACAAAAAAAAAAAATATTTTCAAATTTAATTACGCAGCCAAGAAATATTGTGTGCAAGAGAATTCCGCAGTGAAAGAGTTAATTTACTAGGCAACGTATTAATAACAAAAATGGTATGACACGAAGCATACAAATTACTTAAATTACTTCCTTGTGTAATCAGCTATCCAACAAGGTACAAATGTTGCTAACATTCACATTTGTGTACAAGAAATAATACTTCATTCAATTTCATGTGAATGGAATCAATGAACATTACAATTAAAGAACATTACACGTCTTGCTCAAAGTGGGCACCTCCGTTACGAATGCAGGCACGCAGGTTTTTATGGACATTTGGTCTCATAACTCGTGATGTGATGGTGTCCTTGATGTGTTGACCAGCTGTTAAGATCCTCTCCATGAGCTCTTCTTGTGAGTTTACCTGTGTCTTGCAAACTAAGTGTCTTTCATGTGGCTCCATATGTAGAAGTCGCAAGGCGTCAAATCGGGGGATCGAGCCGGCCAGGGAATCGGGCCACCTTGGCTAATCCATTTCTTTGGGTAATTTTCATGACCACTGTCGCATGCCCAGGCAGAAGTATGGATGGGAGTCATCAACAATCATTTGATCGAGCCATCTTTCCTGCCCCAAATGTTAAATGGCATCACTTATGAACGTTTTTTGAGGAATGGGATGGCAATCTTGTTGGAGGATGTGCCTCTAGCTACAAGACATGACATGATTTATCAGCATGATGGCTGCCCAGCTCGATCCCCCGATCGATTTGACACCTTGCAACTTTTACATTTGGAGCCACATGAAAAGACTTAAATTTTGACTGTTTTTGAAAGAAAAAATGTTTATCTTGTGGTCCAAAAATTATGGCATTCATAAAAACAAAACAAACAAAAAAAAATGGGGAAACTAATGCAAAATTACAGATTATTTATCAGTATATCAGATCAGTAAAATTACCAGTAATTTTATGACAAACCAATACACTGATATGCCTGCATCTATTCATACAGATTACACAGACTCATATGTTCCATCCCTAACCTTGACCAATGTGAAAAAAAATTGAAAAGAATGATCAGGGTTCTGCTGTATTTATCACAAATACTTACTTAACATAATCATCCACATTTTGTAGAAACCTCTCCTTAGCCTTATCATAATACATGTTCTCATATATTCGTGACAGGCACACGGCAACAATTGTTCTTGTAGATGAAGTGATGTTCATTGCAGATTCATATTTATATTCTTCTAATTCACTAGCAACTTCCATCAGTCTTTGAACACCTACGAAAAAATTACTCTTTACTAAGAAAAAAGTGTAAACGAAACCGATATCAGTTTGTGCTGATACTGGAATTCATGTCGACCGTTTCCAAAGTTAAGCAAACCTTTGACTGCTTATAACATGGAAATTGTAAGATATTCAACAGTGTTTACTGCATTATAGAGCCTCAGATATTTTTGCATATCTTTGATTACCAATTTATATAAAAACATACATACAGCAGTGAGCACATAAGAAGATCCCGAAATGAAGGAAGGCAGGATTAAAGGGAAAAATCGGTCCATTTGCAGATTTTAAGGGTGGCACGAAGACTTCCACTGGTGTTAGTGTCATTTTAGAAGTGTGTGGGAGTTGGTGTAATGAGTAAAGGTGCTACTATGCATAGTGAAACACACCTGCGTCTATAAACAATGTAATTGATTTCTGTAATCGTGAATGCGCAGAAAAAATATTTGGTGCCAATTACACAGAGCATGTATCTGCGACAACAGGCTACTGCTTTCTTTTCAGTGTACAGAACAATTTTTGTACTTCTTTATTGTGTGTTATATGACAATGACTTGTGCTCCTGCACCTGTTACAGTGAGACCAGTGTGTGTGTTTCAGACACAGGGTGCAATCCCCTCACTAACAGTGGAGTCATCTGTCACCATATCACTTCACTTCCGTCAGGGATCTTCTCATATACATACATACACACACCATTCGGCATTTGGTATGATATAAATTGTATAACACATTTCTTGTGTTAATTGCAACAAGGTTATCTTCTGTTTTTACACTGACAACCATAAAGAATCTAACATTAATTTTGTATTAATTTATAGGGATGTGCCGATATGAAATTTTGGCCGATACCGATAAGGTACCAATATAAAATTTACCGATACGATAATCGATATTCTACCGATCTGATATAAAATTAGAAATTGTCCTTGAAGAATCTGAAAGGTTCATTGACATCCTTAATAAATGTGTGTTTCGAGGTGACTGCAGTGCAAAAGAAGTTGAATATTTTATTAGAAAGTAGGGTATGGAGATTATCCATAAAAATTACAACAGAATGGCAGAATTTTGCACTAAATTATCAGATATTTATTGATATATCCGATCAGTAAAATAATCGGTAATTTTACCGATAAACCAATATACCGATATGCCTATATCGGCCGATACCAATAGAGTACCGATTAATCGGTCCCATTTATAATTAACATATAATTTAATGTATAAAATATACACTAAAAAAATTAAAGTAAACTCTATACTTGAAGAAGACTATTAACAATATCCTTCCCTTATTTTCTTTGGTAATTAATGTTGAACCACGGCAATTGGAGATTACAGACTTTATATATACACCTGTGGCTAGACATTCTAAAATAAAAATGCTTGTGGCATACCTAATGGCGAATTTGGCCATACAAGTATAACATTTCCAAGTCCATTATTTTTAGAAAAGCATTTGGTTCAAAATAGTTGCAAAAATCTGGCTGAGATGAAACTTCATTGCATATAATAATAATAATACAAAAAGTAATCGGCAACTTTGTTAGTGATTACTTCAAAAACGTAAAGAGTTACTTCATTACCTTGCCTCACTTACCTTTTATCTCCACCAGCCTCTCTGCCCAATCCAGTGCTGTGTAATGTATATTCCTCGTCAGCAGCTCAATAATAGCATCACGACCAAGGCCAGTTAAGGTACGGCTAGTCGTGGTAACCAACAGAGTCGTCAGCAGTGTATCAATCTCCTTTTTATTTTCTGAAAAATAATGTAACAATCTTTCACACACTTATTAACAACTTACAGAACGTACTAAAAACTGATTCAAATAGATTACAGGGAGGAAGAACAACATGATATCTTACATGTTAAATAAATAACTTATGAAAAAGAGTTGTATTAATTTACTGTAAACTCTCTATAATCTGTTAGTTCTCATGCTCTTACCCAAATACAGCCTGAAAAATAGCATACAAAACACAGGGGTATGGAGAGAATTACAACTAAAAACTGTTCCATGTTTTGGGGAATGAAAGACAGGCTGGTATAAAAAATACACAGAAGTAAATTACCATATTGGCACAAAAATTAGTGACACCCTAAAAATTCGAAGGGGGGGGGGGGAAGAAAAAAGACAATACCCGGATATAAGCTGCAACCGTAAAATTTAAAGGAAAAAAAAGATTTTCAGGAAGATTGTAAAGAAAAAAAGGTAAAGTGCTCCCCTGTGCTTAGCACCATGCCATGCAGGCGTATAGAGGGTGTGGGGGTAACGTCCCACACTTTCTTGATCCGGTCGTGAGAGGGGGTGATGTGATCAGCATCATGCCCCTGACCGCATTTACCCCCCAGGGTTTCCCCCAGGTACCCATGTCATTCGACGCTGGGTGGGTGCCGGGGCTGCTTCCAACGTTTGAAAAGTTCCCGGATTGAGGAAAGAAACATTTCTGGCACCAATTTTTTTCTAAACAATATTACATATAGAATTTTTCTTCAAAACATTTATTCTCTTTGTTAGGCTCAGTATCAACCATTATTTACTACTAGTAGCATACATTATTTCTTTCTTGCCATTGTTCGCCATAGAATACCTTCTTTCCGACATGTATCCAAATCAGACACCATGGCTGCTCTGAACATTCACTCTTCATCCTTTCGTGTGATCTAGCTGACATGAAATTTTTATACAAGATAATAAATGGCAAAATCAGAACAGATCTCCTAATCAGTTAATTCACACTTAGGGTACCCCAAAAGCAAATGTGCAACCTGCAACTCTTCCACAACCGACCACTGGGCTATCCCTTCTAAAACACTCCTTGTTTTATAGGCTGCCAGATATCTACAACAAACTTCCCCTGGATGTAGATATTTTCCTTCCAGAACGTAATTTTTATGTATTACTGACCAAGAAGATGTAAATATATCCCATCTTGTTATTGTTTTTATCTTTTATTATTTGATGTTTCTACTTTATGTTGTTTCAGTGTAAAATGGCCAAATAAGACTATCTGAAATTCTGAGTAAATAAATAAATAAGACAAAAAATAAGTAAACAATTTACTTAACATAAGAGTATACCAGCATTGCATCTTCACATTTCAGATATAACAGACATAAATAGTGCCGGTATTATGAATAACATCTACCCATGGATTGTTAGCAAAACATATTATGCAAACATGCAACAGCATCCTGGCTACAAGTAACCGTGAGGCTCGCATTTTCATGTCCTGCAGAATAGTGCTACACTCTTATACAGGATTTTTCTTATGACCTTGAATCAAACTGGCAGGGTGGATGGAGACGAGATATGGAAACAAAGTCTGGAAACAAGTCATTAAAAATTTATAAACCAAAACTAGGTGGGGCTGCCTAAGACAGTGGAATAAGACCATTGAAAGATGTAGCTTATAGATTTAATACGGACATTACTGCAGTGAATCGTAGCACTATACAATGAAAATGTTACAGTAGGTCTTCAAAATGGCGGACCTCTGTTGCATCTGTTCTAAGATCCCTGGAGTCATTTTGACAATATCACAGAATGCAAAGTTAGGTTACGATGCAAGGGGTGTCCTTCAGCTCGGCACCCAATCGCAAGCTGTTACTGTAAGGCAGTGATAACTGCAAAATATTGCAGGTCATAATGATATGGGAACTGGGTTCATCAACAACTATTTTTGGCTTTATAACTTCTTAACTACACGTTTCCGACCGGGATTCCTCATCTTATATTGGTACTTGGGTCAATCTCCACCCATCCTGTCTGTTTGATACAAGGTTACCGAAGATGTGCTCACAATTTATCAAACCAATTATAAATTATCATAAAATGTTACCTCTTAAAGGTAGCAGCACATTTACATTGCACCCAGTATAAAAGTGAGGTGCCAAACCACTTTTTCAGGTGATGATTTACCTTGACACATCTCCTTAATGGGTTTGCTATCAGGTTTGTTCTCCATTCCACTCAAACTGTTCAGGATAGTCTGCAAGCAATACTGGGAAGCATTCACTTGTTCTTCAGTCTCACAGTTGAGAATATCTATGAACCATGGAATTCCTAGATCCTGAAGAACAATTTTAGTCTGCAAAGAAGAAAAATAAACTTGCTTGATGTGGTTGAAGAGAAGATAAAATGCAAATAAAAAATTCCCCAAATGAATTCTGTAATAGGGAGAGAACAGGGTAAAATGATCATGCTTAATTTCTGATTGGTTGGTGATGGCATCATGTGGTAAACCATCTCTAAAAGTGAGATTAAGACTGTCAGTGTGAATTACAGGGTAGCTACTCTAGGACCTTCATAAAATTCAAGTATAATTCCCGGTTTTCAAGGTGAATTTTCCAAATATTCAAGGCTACAAGCACATGTTTTCTCTATTTCAACTTACGTATTACCACCTCTCGTCACCCACACACAAATATATTAACAATAAAGAGTGTGTGTGATTGCAATGTATCCAAAAATTTCTAATTCAATTAAATCAAATGCTATACAGGGTAAGTCAAAATGATGGACCCGATTTCAGACATTTATTCTGTGAAATATGATAAACAAATGTTATTGTGAGACATGTGCTAAGAAAGGTAAACTGTCAAAGTTTTTTTTCAAACAAATCACAAGTGTTCTATGTGAGCACCTCGCGTAACACGGCACACATCAAGCTTATAGTCTATCTCCTGCCAAACCTTGTGTAGCATGTTGCGGTCAATATCAGCAATAGCTGCTGTGATGGGGGCATGCAGGTCATCCAATGTTGTTGGAAGTGGTGGTACGTAAACATGATCCTTGACAAAACCCCACATGAAGAAATCATATGGGTCAAGTCGGGGGAACAAGGTGGCCAATGAAGGAGAGGTCGATCCTCCAGATATGCACGGCCTATCCAACGTTGTTTCAATGCCCCATTGAGATGGTTCCTGAACGCTGCCATGATAATGCGCAGGGGCACCATTCAATTGGAGAATGAAATCTATGCTATCCTCTGCAAGCTGTGGAAGGAGCCATAGTTGCAGCATATCAAGGAAAACAAGTCCTGTCACAGTACGTTCATGGAAGATAAAGGGCCCATAAATCTTTTCATGGGAAATTGCACAAAAGGCATTCACTTTGGGAGAATCACATTCGTGTTCCACAAATTTATGGGGGTTAGCAGTTCCCCAAATCCTTATGTTGTGTCTATTCACTTTCCCTGAAAGGTGAAAAATTGCTTCATAACTGTAAATTGACCTCTGAGAACCCATCCGTTTCCATTAATGCGAGGAAATCAGCACAGAAGGACGCGCACAAACCATAATCAGTGTCTTTTAAGGCTTGAACTAGTTGCAAGCGGTAGGGTTTCATTTGTAAACGTTTCCGCAGAATCCGCCAGACAGTTTTCTGTGGAAGTTGAAGTTCTCTCGCTGCCCGGTAGGTGGACTTCCGTGGACTTCGCACGAAACATGTGCGCACTCGTTCAACTGTCTCTTCCTCAGTCGATTGACGGCCAGTCGATTTTCTTTTACAGATGCAGTACCGAATCTTTGAAATGTTCATATCACTTACGAATGGCCTTCCCCGTAGGTGTTTCTCTCCGATATTTAGTACGGAAATGCCATTGCACACTAATCACAGACATGTTCACATGATAATCAAGCACACAGAAAGATCTCTGTTCTCCAGTCAACGCCATTTTCCTGTTCGCTGCTTACTGCTAGCGGTAGAAAGTGGAAACACTGCGTGGAAACTAAACTTTGAAAGTTAACCTTTGGAAGCGCATGTCTCACAATAACATATGTTTATTAGATTTCACAGAATAAATTTCTGTAATCGGGTCCATCATTTTGACTTACCCTGTATATACTTTAAAAATATATTTAATACAATTTAAGTTTACATTTCCCACTTCACATTTTTAGACTGGGCCTCCCCGATGGCGCAGTGGTGGCGTCGTCGCCTTGTAATCAAGGGGTCCCGGGTTCGATACCCAGTGGAGGCACATAGTGGTTCGGACTCCACTTTAAACTGTAGGACCAGTCCCGATTAGCCTTACTGTGCATAAAGTGGACTTATAACACTAAATCAACCAACCAACATTTTTAGACTGGAAATACATCTACAAGCACAAGTCACAAATGTTACGGTTTATATTAAAATCTACAAAAAATTGACGACTGGGGTCCTGGGTTCGAATCCTGGCCTGGGCATGGATGTTTGTGAGAAGTGTCCATCGATCAATTTCATCATATCATCGTTCATCCCCTCGCAAATTAGCCAAAACTGGCTCAAAAAGTAAAGCAAATCAATCAATCAATCTACAAAAAAATGTTAATTGTAAGAATTTCATACTAAAATTTACCTAATTATCTTCAAAATATCTTATCTTCCGTCCGTCAGATATTGTTCTGCAAAGGACACTAACAAAGTAACCGTGTTGAGAGAATTCTGTTTTATTTTCCATGCAGCTTTCTTTTCTTTCCTCGACAAAAATAAAAACCAATCTGTGAAAAAATTGCCTCAGGGCATTTATAAATATTACACATTATTGGATTAATAAAAGTCGCATTTTTTCACGTCTACGGAGAAAAATTCAAGCAAATTCACATAATTCCCAGAGCCAATAATTCACGCATAATTCCTGGAATTCCCGATGAGTAGCCACCCTGGAATTAGTTTTGCTCTCATATTTCCTTAAAATTTCATGGCAGAAAACATTATTTCAAGACATCTTGATGTAAGGTAAATAAATTATAGTTTTGCAATTTGCCTGATTATTGCATTCTGATTAGCCTCTTCCTTATAAAAGCAAAGCAGCATGCCATGAAGGCATATAGGGGGGTGTGGAGTTAGGCCCCACACTTTCTTGATGGCAGCCAAAGGTGGGGGTGATGTGATCAGCACCATGCCCCTGGCTGCCTTTACCCCCCCCCCCCCCGAGTTTCCTACAGGTACCCAGTGTGTATGTAAGGTCCTGTTGTTTGAGCACAAATGTGTGTGTGTCTGTTGGACTGAACTGAGTTGTGTAATTTTGCACGCGAAAGGAAACTGAACTCACTTACCGCATGTCACGTTGTAGCACAAACCTTCGTCTCTGGTGTGGAGGACCATAATGTTGTATTTCATAGGGTTGATTCCCTTCGGATGTTTAGTGGAATGACACTCACTGATATGAAACAATTATATATTCTTATAAACACAAAGACTACATGTTTATACGAACATCAAGTCCTTCATATGCTTCGCCATATTGTCTTGCGCACTGCTCGAGTGTCACTTTTCTGGGTTTGAGTATGCATTAGCAATGCAAAACTGCATTGACCTGACATCTATTGATAAAAATGACAACCATATCAATTGTCACCTCAGACACCCACTTTATATGATGGTGGGTGGGTGCCTGAGCTGCTTGAACAGGTGGAAAAAAGTCCCAGTTCTCCCCTACCAGTGATCGAACCTGGGTCTCTTGCATGGTAGTCAGGTGACTTAACGACTGAGCTAGCGTGGCTGCGGTATAAGCCCCTTATTATAAATCATTTTAACACTTAACAAGGCAACCAGTGTCTATCACACATTGTTGCTTATATTTTTTGTCACATACTCCAAATGATATTTCCTGTGAACATGATATTTCTTGACTTTGTTTGTTTCATTCTTTTTTCTCATTTCACAATATTTGACTTTGTTTGATAAAGAATGTCAGGTGTAAAAAAATATTTTCAATTTCATTTACGTAAACGGGCAAGCAGTGTCTGTCAGACACAATGTGCAATTGATATGTAAAGAAGTCTACTTGAATATGTATTAACAAATGTTTAATAGTATTTAATAAAACATCACATAAAAATATTACTAACGTTAAAATAGAAAAAATGAAAAATATATGAGCAAATTAAACAATTTCCTCACACTACCTTCCGGCCTAATATGTTTCATATACTATTCTGCAAAAATTACAACATGTAATTACGATGATGATGAATAAAAGAATTATGGACATAACAATGATGAGTAGGTTAAATATTATGTTACTCGATTATTTCCACAGTGATGAAACATAAAAATCTCGCATTAGAAGGGCAAGATCCATTTAAAACAATGCAGTGTTCGACAGACACTGCTTGCCCGGACACATTACAAAAATAGCTTGAATGGATAAGGGTTAATGATTGATTGATTGGTTTAGGTTATTTTGCATCGCTTCCCTGCCACTTCGCTAATCGAAACAATGGGGTTGAATGGTGATGGAATGGATGAAGGAACAAACACATATGGACAGCACAACAGAAGCCCCACAGAAGATTAAACTGGCTGGTTGGAATTTGGGCTGTTTTACAAAGGATCACCCCATACATAAATTGTTAAAAACTTATGACTATGAGTACATATTATTGTAACATACACACAAAGAGACCAAGCACATATGCATAAACAGGAGAGAAAATTAACAAAAACGAAGGGGAAATTGGAATAAAATGGGTAGAACTAAGCATGTGGACAGCAAGTTGGTAAAGTTTCCAGAGCTACCTTCAATTTTCTGCACAAAAATGGAATGCAAGATGAAAAAACCAGTTTACCTAGGAGGAAATAAGGACACACATTCCTTCCTTAGAGGTGTAGAGTGACCAGCCATGTGAGGTTGTGTTGTTGTATGTGTAGCTTGAAAAAGTTCTGGGAAACCAGAACAAAACGTCGCAGATAAAATCAAATAAAAACCACTAAAAATAACAGTGTTGGATTATTTTCCATGTAAAAAAAGTGGTTATGCAAACCTTCAAGAAAAACATAAAACTAACAAAAATTCTGTGTTGATTTGTGATAAGACCAGATTATAGATAAAAGTCAATACAAAATTACCCAAATCCAAAATTCAAAAATATATGTCAACACTTGAATACATACCCTCTCGACATTGCTCTTGCAAAGCTCACCAACAATCCTTACAGCTGCTAGGAAAATATCTTTGTTCTTTTCCACCTTCAACAACTTGTTTATTTTCTGCACAACCCCCTCCTTGACCATTATCTCAGAACCTGAAAATATAAAAATAATGGTACCTGAAGATTAGGCACATAATTACTTTAACAGAATTGAAACATTGCCACTTAACACATCTCTTCGCCATTAAAACTATCACATGATGTAGAGGGAGGTTTTAATGTTGTCTTGTAATATATTACTGGTTGATCAATATGAAAATTTGGCTTATACCGATCTTCTACAATTAATATACAGGGTGATTCATATTCTACCACAATTAACGTACAGGGTGATTCATCAGTCTGTGAAACATTCTATAAATTTATTATACGCAGACAATACAACTGACAGTGGTAACTCTGATGCCCATACAATGACAATCTGTGAAACATTCTATAAATTTATTATACGCAGACAATACAACTGACAGTGGTAACTCTGATGCCCATACAATGACAAGCTCCCAACGCACTTCACAAATGCTCAATGTGTCCATTTTTGCTGATGAGGCGGTTATCTTTACCAATGCTGTGTTTTTTGATTGATTGAGTTGCTGTTTTAAGTCCACTTTCTGCACATTAAGGCTAATTGGGACTGGAACTACAGTTTCAAGTGGGATCCAAACCACTATGTGCCTCCACCGGGTATCGAACCTGTGACCCCTTGATTACAAGGAGACGACACTACCACTGTGCCATCGAAGAGACCCAATGCTGTATTTTATCCTTACGCATTAGGTCATGGTCGATGAGAGCCACAGTCATGGTGATATGGTTGCAAAGTTCCTGAAGATTATTAGGGAGTGTGGGGCTTTCTGAAATTCTGCTCGAAGTCTTCACTGAACAGCCACCGTGGACAAGGTACTTGTGTCTTCCATTTCTAAATGTTTTGCAGACTAACAAATCACAGTGTATATAACCACATGAACGCAATGGGTTTTGCGTTTGAAGGAACTGCATATTTACACATTTGCTTTACACTAGATTACGGGCTATTTGAAGGGCTCGAGAGTAAAACACGGTAAGTGACAGTTTGGCCAACATGGAGGTTGTTAAACAGAAAAGTTATTAGGAGCTATACTGTAGATAAATTGTTTACGTGTGTTCACCAATTTCAGAAGCGTTCAAGAGTCCAATGCAAATTGCAGGACATGGCAATTACTTGCAATAATTGAAAGATGGCTTTCTTTACTTTGTAACTCAAAAATGACCAAAATGTCACTTACCATATTATACTCTTGAGCCCTTCATTTATAGAAATATTGTACTATACTGATAGTATACTGATTAACATGTCATAACCCTACAAAACATGCATACAAGGGAGAAAATAACATTCACATACCCTATTATCAGTCTTTTCAGATACTACAAAACATTATATTATTATTGTAATAAGTACAAGAATATTTTCTACATCACACAAAAACTCAGCCCTGGCCTGTGTGGAAGAGTGGTTAGGTAGCTATGATGACAAATCCATCTTCTATTTCATCACTTAATCAATCATCCTCATCATTGAGGTTAACATATATGCATGGTCATGAAAATAGACAGCTGGGCAGACCTCTTTCCAGGGCACTTTTGTGTCATCCCTGACCTTTCGAGCAAATACTGTCAGAGTGTGTCATATGGATTACAAAGACCAACTCTACAGCAAGATATTTCTTTCTCTTAAATCTCAGAACAAACGGGGTTGTGCTCCAAAGTCTCACAGCAGGTACTTCTGCCACCTGCCTAATTTCATGGTGGTGTGCATAGTGATGCAGAAAATTAATGTAAATTAACCAAAATTCAACCATAAAAAACACAAGCTGTTATTCAACACTTCAAAAAATAAACACTCATCTTCACCGAAGACAGATTTTGGAGCCTGTCAATGCGATTTGTACTAAAGCATGGAAATTTGGTATATTTATTATCGACTGTCACTCATTACACTATTTATTTGCATCTTACCTGCTTTTTCCTTAGCCAATACCAACAGGTTATTCATAGCGGTTTCTCTCTTCTCTTTGTCTGCTCCTATATCAAAGGCAAAGCTGAACATAGACGACACTTTGTTGGCCGTTTGAGCATTCTGACGCAACTGCAAGAGACAAGAGTTTAAGATGAAGTTTAATTTGCTAAAATATACAAGTAATGCATCAATCAAAGCAACGTTGCCATCAGAAGTGATTTGAAATGGCATTACTATTATGTTATTCATACAGGCACATATTTTTGGTAAATAAAAAAAAGCAAAATTTCGGTACAAAAATGGAGTCAATTTTGAGTTCAAAAGCAGTAAATAAAATAAAATTTCAGTGTTATAGCGGTGAAAAATTGGATGAAAAGTAGTATATAAAAGACATTTTGGTTTTAAAATTGTGAATATAATCCTAAATTTGATTTAAAAACTACACTTATTACAAAAAATTAACATTTCACTTCTAATAGCACATTTATGTAGTTATCAGAGTATTAAGTTCATTTCTGTGTAAGGTAAAGGTAAAGTATTCCCCTGTGCTTAGCACCATGCCATGAAGGTGTATAGGGGGTGTGCGGGTAACGCCCCACACTAGCTTGATCAGGTCGTGAGTGGGGGTGATGTGATCAGCATCACGCCCCTGACCGCCTTTACCCCCGAGGGTTTCCCCCAGGTACCCATGTTATTCGACGCTGGTTTATTTCTGTGTAAAGGAGTCCATTTTTGCTTCTCCAATATTAACAACAGAATTAATCCTTTTTTCGTGAATTGCATAACACTCAGGATAATTCAAACCTCAGAAGGTGCCGAGTCGATAAATAAAACCTAAATTTCATGTTTAACAGTTAATTTTGCAGTTCATTTCACATTATTTCGTGACAAAACATGGTAGCAAAATGCATCTCACACCTTTCAAAAACATGAAGAATTACCACTAAAATGTGTTTTTTGACATTTTGTTTTTTCGTTAAAAAAGAAATATGCATGCTCCTAGTTATTGATTGATTTGGTTTATTTTACTTCACTTTTCTGCAACTTTTGGCTAATCGCAAAGATGGATATGAGTGATGATATGATGAATGGACACTCACAAATACCCATGCCCAGGTAGGGATTCAAACCTGGGACCCCTGGTGTTGCAGCACGAGGCTGGCTCTTATATTATTGTCTCCAGGATGATCACAAAAAAGCCTCCTGATGGCGTAAAGCTAGTTGAAAGAATAAAATTAAAAAATTCTGTTTTTGTCTTTTCCGTCGAAAGCCATGGAGGGTCACATGAATGCCTGAACCAATCATCTTTGTCCAGTTGCCGTGGTGAGGGGAAATTCTCATGGTATTCTGCATTGCCAATCTTTTTGTTTTGAGTCATTTTTGAAAAAGGTGTCACCCTCAACATGCACGGCGAAGCCTAATGGTTACTGATGATAAAACACTTTGACATGAAAGGGAATGATTTCCTTTAGCGGCTTCCAACTACCATCTATTGTAAAGTTATTTGTATATATATCTAAGGGGGAAGAGAGTGTCCATGTAATGTACTAATTATTAAAATGATGTGGTCATTAAAGCACATTAAAAGAAGAAAATTTAGAGACGAACAAGGAATCATATGTTTCTGACATAACACTTACCCTTTCCTGAACTATCTCATGCAGTCTCGAAAGAACAGGCTGTATAGCTTTGTTGGTTGGATCAACTGCATGGATTTGCCTTGCATCCCGGTAGGCTTCTTCAAACTTTTCAAGCGTCTCAAGTGCCTGGCATCTGCGGAATAAAGCCTTAGGATCATTTGGCGAGATGTCCAGTGCTGGAATGAAAACAGGAAAATATAGTCAAGGTATTTTCAGAAGAATAAACAATATACATTTTTTATCAACTTTGAATATTGGGACTTTTCTCATGGACACAAACATCCATGCATTTCCCATGATTCAAGCCCAACAACACTCCCGACTTTGAACCAATGACACTGCTGGTAGCTTCCACATTCTCACCAATAGCAATGCTTGGAAACTAACAATTTAAAGTTGTACAAAATACTTATTAGTATTAACATGTAAATATTTCACTGCGTTTCGTTTCAAAACATTTAAAGTATTACATCAGAATATTAAAATTTGTATTACTGAATCACAAAACCTATTTTTATTATAATTTATTATAAATAAATGAAAATTTTAATTTTGCATAATTTCCAGGATAATTAAGACTCCAAAAGTGTTGCAAGTGATTGTTTAGATCTCACAAAATACCCAAACTTTGTAAGTACCAAAGAGTATCAGTGAACAAATTTTCTAGTATTACATATCACATTATGTTCGGTTCTATCCAATGTTTACCATTCTGTAGACAACAGTTGGTAGTGTAAAAGAGAAATCATCATATAGTGATAATAATATTATAAGTACAATTACTTTAATTTACACACACATTTACATAGTTATCCAGTTATTCAATTGTTATCTATGCTACTGTTTGAAATGAACTCAGTGTGGCCAGTGCATCGAGTTCCATGTCTGCAGTTTTCCGTCTTTTCAGGCCATGGCATTATTTATTGTGAAGGTTTTAGGGTTCACACCCCCCTCCAATTTTACCACCTGAAATGTGTGGCATGTTTGATTGAGTTGGTCTTTTAAGTCCACTTTGTGCACAGTAAGGCTAATCGTGACTGGACCTACAGTTTAAAGTGGGATCCGAACCACTATGTGCCTCCACTGGGTATTGAACCCGGGACACCTTGATTACAAGGCGACGACGCTACCACAGCACCATCGGGGAGGCTCATGTGGTATGTTTGATTCATGCCAAGTTCAGAGATCAAAATGAGCAACTCATTTTCAAATAAATATACAAGCTTTACAAAAAGAGCAACACAAGCTTTATTCTTAGAATCACAGTCCACTGTGTGAGCCCTCACTTTCACTTCTGGGCATCCAGTGATGTTCCTGGTTCAGACTGAAAATTTCCTTACGACTGTCCCACGATTCCTGGGCTAATTGACAAAGGATATCAAACTTGATCTTCCTTAACTTGTAAGGATGCACATATGGGTAAAAATTACCCAGAAAATTTTGAAATCTAATTTATGATCACTTCCGATGTGTGTCAGAGGCCACCCTTCTCAGTACCTTTCCAGTGAACCCTTCTGAGTATCAGGGCCTTGAATCGGAAGTTAGTTTGTTCTGTTCGCAGGGCAAAAGAAACACTGCCTGGGTAAATTTCACCCATCGTGCACTCATACATTTCAGTTTGCTATCTCACCATGTCCTTTACTTTTCATGTTTATCAATTGTGTGATTCAAAGCAAATGTTCAAAATTATTAAAATTCAGAATTAAGAAGTAATTTTTCTTCTGCGTAATTTTTATCCAGATCACATCCTTAAGTTAGGGCAGAGAGCACTCGTCTTACCATCCTTTTTTTCTCAACTTTATCTTTGTGTAAAGAAATAAATATGTTCAAACTTAATAAAATTAGATAATCATTGAAGGTACTTTTGCATGTTAGAGGCACACTCCACAAGTGTACATTGCATGTTTGAAAACAATTAAAATTCAGACTTAAAGCAATTTTTCTTCAGAGTATTTTTTACCCAGTGTGCATCCTGCCAGGTTAAAATCTTGATGAGATGTGTGTCCCACCTCATATCCATTCAATGTTGCCAATTCTTGTATGGACATCTACATGTTGATATTTGGTGGTCATATGCCTCTTTACATATCACCATGATTTTGGGGACAATAAGGTAACACTTTTACATTTGTCCACAAGTATACATGTAAATATACATAAGAGCAGAATCCAGAAATAACACAAAATAAATATATATTTAAATTCACTTGGTATTAGCGCAGGAGCTTACATTCTATGCTAGCTATCTGCAAACCCCAGAATTTTTTTTAAAGCTGAAAAACATTAATGATAAAGAACACCCTTTCAATACAACCTTTTTTTTTTCAATTCGAACAGCACAGGATAGTGAGGTAGCCCACACCTTAAAACCGCATACATCTCTGTATTAGTGTGTACGTTCTGTATGTACTAGTAATATTACCTTACCTGAACCATCACCAGGAATCAAATCAGGGTGCTAACGATTACTATCAGTACAGTTATACAACCTGCACAATGATAGTTACAGATTGGCCAAGGTAAGAATAACCACATGGCACTGGCGTCACAGGACTCACAGGCACTAGAGGAGAAAACAAATGACCGTACACTTTATTTTGCAAGATTACCAGGACCTTTCTTATCTTGGATAAGCTGAATGCCAGATGAAATGAAACACTTACATTTAGTACAATCATCTATCACTTTTTGATAATCGTTAGTCTTCAAATACGCAGCAGCTCGATTCTTGTAGTACACAGCTTTATCATTATTATCCTCTTTTGTCAACTTTATGGCCTGGAAAGAGACAGAAACAATAAACAATAGAAGCAAGCTCATAAAAAGTAGAATAGCAGATTTATGCTCTAAAGTTTATTTATCATGGAGTTGGTTATGCTCTTAGGTCAACATCTGTCCACTCTTAATTTTTGTTGCTTGAAATTTGGTAGATGAAGATGTATTGTGAATATAAAAGAACAGATCTTTTGTATGCACAAACACATACATAATACTGGAAACTGAATCAAGTAAACTGTATTTTCTCCAAGCTATCCATCTTATCCATGCATGCAATGACTGAATTGATATCACAATCATGTGAGCTAGGTGGAATGGCATTGTGCCAATCTGACAGGATTATTTTTTTCTGTTGATCTGCGATCACCTAGCCTCTTATCAATGCCTATTCTGAAGGAAAATACTGTCTTGTAAATGCAGTCACAGCATGGTGCTGATTACACCACCTCTACTATGAACCAGACGGAGGGACATTGCCCAAAATTGGTCTTGCTGCACGTAATTAAGAAAATGAATTCATCTGGAAATTATAATTGATGTAAATTGCATTAAGGTTTAAATGTTTCTGAATGAATATGATTTGCATAGCTATGTCATCAACAAAAATTATTATTATTTGTAGCCTATATGCTTCGCAGACAAATGAAGTCAAACTTTACTACAGTTTTAAAGCGTCACACATGTAACGCATTTATGTTAATACTTTTTATGCATTCAGGCTACGCTATCATCAAGTTTTTTTAATGGTTAGCAGTCACCATAAAGTACTTCATAATCCTACGAACTTGGTTCATTATGAATATTTTAATCCAATCGCATGTCTAAAACCTTACATTTGATGTGTGAATGTCATGTAATGCTGGAATGTCCCATGGTATGTGTGTGAGGCACACTCCCTATGGGCCAGCGTGGCATTGCAGAAAAAAATATGTACTATTGACAAAGAATGCATACACCCAATTTTCCACAAATACAATGTTACAGCATAAGTCATGACATTTTTTTAAATCAGGATACAGGTCTGGCAAGAAAATTCTAAAAATACAAATGAAAGGGTTTGTATGGTATTTTGGAATGAATGATCAATGCAGATCCTGTACACCAGGGGCAGGATATTAAAGTGAGCAAATGCCCATAAATTGCAGTATCGTGCTACATCTGTTTATTAGTCGGTTTGAATGTCTTTTTCATTGAGACCACTTTATGCACATATAGGCTAATCGGGACTAAACATACAGTTTAAAGTGGGATCCGAACCACTATGTGCCTCCACCAGGTATCAAACCCAGGACTCTCGATTACAAGATGACGATGTTACCACTATGACATCGGGGAGGCCCATTTATTACTCAGAAAGCATACATTAGTATTACACAATTTCACACTGTGAACCCTCAAAGTAGTCCCCAAGAACTTTCACAACCTGCCGCCAATGATGTGGGAGGCACTAAATATCATCCACCTCATCATGTGTCCTCACACTCACACATCGTCATGACTGATGCAGGCCTCAGGTCCTCGTTGAAATGTTGCTGCCCATGTCGCAACAATTCCACCAGCTCCCTGTGCCATTCTCTGGCATTACTCTCCAAAGAACTCTGTTCAAGTTGGGTCATGTCCATTCTGCAGTAGTTGACTAACCGCTGAATTAGCACAATCCCCTGGGCCTTAACTGTGTATCACACTGCCATATAGTGATGTGTTTATGTACTACAGGTGTTGTGTTTTCCGGGACATATGATCATATTGTATTACACTTATCTACACTTGAGGGAAAAAATGTTGCCATGACTTATGCCCCAACCCTCGTGGAAAATGTTTGTTTTGGCTAATTGGTACTGGGCCTGCGGTGTAAATTGGATCAAAACCATTGTCTAACATGCCTACATTGGGGATTGAACATGGGAACTATTGATTACAACGTGGCGGTATTACAACTAGCCTATTGCAGAGGACTAGTTGCTTCCAGTTCATTTTATGGACAGGTAAGTTCATGGACGTCTGCAGGATTTTTTCCAGGGAGGGGCAAGGAAGGTATTTTTTTTCCAGGGGAGGGCAAACAAGGTAAATTTTCCCCAATAATAGTGTTGTTTCCTCAAAAAAACATTGCTTAAATTTGAATTTATCATATTCATGTAATAATTAAGACATATAATTGCGGCTGAAATGAAATTACATGTGACAAATATATAATTTTTGGTTGACTTTCATTTTCCAGGGAGGGCCACGACCCCCCTTTCCGGACGCCCTTGGGTAAGTTAATCAGGACTAAACTTGCAGTTTAAAATGAAATGTGAATCACTAAAATGTATGTCTAGCAGCAAACATGGGACTCCCTCTTTCCGTAGAAATTATTTGCATCACACCATGCCTAATTCACATGGCAACATTTCTACTGTTGGCCATATTAATTGAAAAGGTAAAGAATGAAGAAAGTAGGGCAAAGACAGTGAAAACATATTAACTTACCTTAGTGTAGCACGTTATGGCTTTCTCCCAATCTCCGTTCTTAAATGCCTCGTTGCCCTCTTCCTTTAGAACCTGAGGCTCATCAGTTGGGGCCACTTCTGAAACCAAGTCCTTTGTCATCTGGAAAAGATTATAAACTTCATGTGAAGTATTATACAAACAATAAACAAGTATTTACATTAATAAATAAATAAACTGAACTCCTTACTTCGTTGAAGGCTCAAGTTCTGATTGTGTAATTCCCTTAAAATCAAAATACACATGGGTAACGGCTCAGATATTTTTTTTTTCAAATTATCCTAGCAGAAAGACCAATTATCATAGAATTTTGGAAATCATTGTCACACGAAATTTGAACCTTCCTTAAAGTAATGAGCACTGTTTCAATTCGGAAAAAAGGTATGTTGAAAAAAAGAAGAAGAAAAAACTAGCTTAAAAATTACCTTACGCAAGCATGTGCACTTCCCAAGGACAAGGTATTCTACGTTGACAAGCAACAGTAAGTATCGTAGACTAGTAGGTAATGAATGTAGAAGTACATCGGAACCTTAGCAGAAAGCATTTAGAGACTGTATTTTGATGCTAAGAGAACCAAACCTGACCTGCCTAATTAACCACGAAAAAATATATTGAACAAAATCTTAAGTACTTGCTAAAACTCCACACTATGTGTTAACAGAAGTACATCGAAATCGAACCATGTAAAAATGGCATTCATAGCATGATGAAATCGAATTAAAACAAAAGGAACTTGGGCCCACACATAAATTTTCTACATGAATTAACCGTTCGTTGATATACACATGAGGGCAGTGCTCACCCTAGAATATAATTATAAAGTTTTCAAGTGCAGAAAATGATATCACTTTCTGGTCTTGTGTAGGAGTCATTTGCACTGTCTATGGTCACACGATAGCACTTATAGGTTGTGGCATTGTTCTAAGTTTGCGCCAGCATGTTATTTTGATGATAGTCTGTCTTTTGTGAGTGGTTTAACAATTTATTGGTATAAAGGTGACAAAAATCGACACCGTACACCAACGACGTTACTCAGGAACACGTAAACCTACAAATTGTTAAATTCTATACATGACTATAACCACACATTGAACAAGTTCTCTAGTTACTTTATCTTGCATACACAACGATTAGGTTAGGTAAGGTTTGGTGTTCTTAGGAAGCAACAAAAGAAGCCCAAAGCAGTTGTACTTATCAGGTAATAGGTTCCGGTAATTATGGATTCAAAGTATGTAACATTAATTTCCATAAATTTTGGGTATAAATTGACAATACCGTAAGTATCTCCGATGACTTTCAAATTCGGCATACTCCCTCATTTTGGCAGTTAAAAATTGGCGGTCACGTCTAGAAATTGCAAAATAACCTTGGCAATTACCGCTATGATTCTCCATACACTAACATGGAAACGATATGAAGAAGTCTTCCTTTCCGCACAGCGGTCTTGGTACCAACGTTGCTCAAGTGTTGTGCAATAAGTGAGCGCGTTGATTTGCATGTGAGAAAATGGCATCTTGCGTAAAGGTGGAAAAGAAAATGACGTCCCTTTTTTTTTTTTAACTATGTATGCCTAACCGAACCAAACCTAACCTTACCGTGAATGGTTTGGGGGGCTATGCGGGAATGATGTTTGGGGTATTTTCAGGTTAAACCCCCAAATTTTAACTATGTTTGCCTAACCGGTAAAAATCTGATATTGCCCGGACACCTATAACTTCTGCGTTTTGTCAATTTTTGACGTTTGTACTTACCTATCTGCTTCGCGGAACATTCTTTAACGTGTATTCACGTTTTTTTGATCAAAGTAATTGCAATTTTTTTTTTTAAAAAAAAAAAAAAAAGTGTTTTTGTAACTGAAGAACGTAGGTTTCCGCAATGGTTTGTGGGGCTATGTGTCAATGGTTCGTGAGGCTATGCGAGAATGGTATGGGGCTACGCATATTTTTTTTCGAAACCAATTTTTAACTACTGTAACCTATACGTATTAACAATTTTAAACATGTGATACACATACCTTTGTAAGTTGATGGAAGATGATCCACAAACGACGAGATATTCACAAACACTGGCACACAATATTGTATTCTACCAGTACTTTCATAAAAATACTTTCAAGTAACCTACTTTTTACACAAACTTAGTGTCTAGAATATTCTAGTCGAATCAATGCGTCTATATTTAACAAATTGGCAAAATGTCAAGGAAACATACACACAACAGGCATGCCGTGCAGCGGCATTTCGTACTTCGTCTGTTTTAGTGTAGTTTTCGAATCTGTAACGAGTAATTCTACATGACATGGCGGAGAACTCATTGCAAAATTTTGTTTGTCATTTGGTTGCCCTAAACATTCTATGCCTTTACATGCGAGCGCGATGAAGTGCCTCTTCAAACTTCGTTTTCACCGAAGTGAAGAATTTCTCCTCTACATCAATATTTATAAATAAATATTCCGTAGCACAGGACTGTGGTCTTACTTCTATCTCTGATCCAATTTTCTTTGCAGACTGAAATTAATACAGATTTAATAAGGCCATAGAATAGTTGATGATAAGGCGCAAACAATTTCACGGTGCACCATGGCATTCTCTTCTTCCCATTTTTTTTTTCAATTAGATCGTTCGGCGCCCAGGACCGACTACCGCCGCTCCCTCTGAATTTGGTAACACGAAGAAAAGAGAACTCATTACCGTCCAAGGTTTGGGTGGGCAATAAATAATAAATAAGAAAATGAATCAATGAGGTGTGTGTGTATATTTATTTATTATTTATTTATCTCCTAGTAAAAAGCAAAGTGTTCCCCTCCTAGTTCTTTATGTAAAAAAAATTAAACTAAAGTGCTCCCCTGTGCTATGCACAGGCCATGAAGGCGTATAGGGGCTGTAAGGTTAGGGCCCCACACTTTCTCGATCACGGCCGAAGGTGGGATGATGTGATCAGCACCACGCCCCTAGTCGCCTTTACCCCGCAGTGTTTCCTCCAGGTACCAGTGACGTGCACTGAGGAGTAGCTAGTCTAGCAGAGATAGATCAATCAATCTCAAATCTCTAATTATTTTCAAATCACAATATTTATTGTTTTGTTGAAGCCACAGTTCATATGCAACACTTTTTTTCACGCGCTTCTTGTCCCTCGGTGCGTTCAGCGGCCTAGCTCGCTCTTTCTCCGCCTCACAGTTCCAGGTAGAAACTGGTTTTCGAAGGGAAAGGGAAGATTTCTGCCTCTACCTCCCTTGCCCCCTCGCCCCCGCTCCCATGGTTGGAAGCCCGTGCTTTCAGGTCCTCCAGTCTATCTCCTATAGGACAGATAGGGGATTGGTTTCCCTTCCCTTCCTTTGTAAATCCTCTAAAGAACTAAGGGAAAATTTTTCTGCAGTACTTATGTTCTCTGTATTTCCACTACTTTTTACACGTTGTACAATATGTATGTATAACATGGGATGTACTTTTATTATTTATGCAATTAGAACGTCTTATGTGCAGACAAAAATTTTATGCTTGTTTTTTTTTTTCAAATATGGAATATATAATGATTAAATAACAAATATTTGCTCAAGCTCTCTCTCTTTCTCTTGTTTTAGTAGTGTTTTATTTAAATATACTAATCTCTTGGCGTCCAATAAAAAAAAATGGATAAGCTAAACAATCACAAATACGGATGTACTTATTTGGGTAAGTGAAAGCGCGTACTAATTCTTGTTGTTGGTTTGGTTTATTTTACTTCGCTTTTCTGCCACATTTGGTTATCGCGAAAATGAGGATGAGTAATGATATGATTAAATCGATGAAGGGACCTCGCAAAGAACAATTCAGGCCGGAATTCGTGACGAGCCAGCATTTTTGTTCTTATGTGTTGTGCTCTGCCTGCAGTGAATAATGAAAAAATTAGAAATGAAAAATGCATCCCAGAACTCAAAAAGCCAAATGAATATCATTGAAGAAAGTAGAAAAAAGGTTTGTTTAAAGGTGTGTTTTGTTACCCATCGTTTTTTCTAGTTAAAAGAAGCTAAGAGCTTGGAAAGTCGTGAGGGACAATCATAAACAGAGAATTCTAGGCTCCTGATTTCACATTGCCCTGCAGATACACTGGGAAGAAATTATTTGTATTTTCTTCTCTCTTCCATCGCTTTACCTAATTTCTGCCATGACGATGAACGTTGATTAAATTAAACGGGTGAAGAGTGGTTGCAAAGAAACACTCATGCAAAGGCCAGGGCTCAAGCCCGGATCCTTCAGTAACGAGATCGTGAGATGGGGAAATTAGGGATATCAAGCAATGCAAAATTTTTGAAAAAAACGTTA
Organism: Lepisma saccharinum; assembly: GCF_977018435.1. NCBI lineage: Eukaryota > Metazoa > Arthropoda > Insecta > Zygentoma > Lepismatidae > Lepisma > Lepisma saccharinum. The sequence goes on from NC_139258.1 coordinate 20,252,111, forward strand.
ATCATATATAAAGATGGTATTTCAAAAATTCAATTGAAAATTACTACTCAGGAAAAATGCAGTTTGCTTTACCGATACCCACGTATCCGAATGGTTAGCGCCTTCCTCACATGTTTGTTGTCGGCCGACTTCTGTGGGGGAGTGCAAGTGGTTCCGGATCTGTACCCGATGGAGGTATAGTGGTTCGGATCCCACATTAAACTATAGGTCTAGTCCCGATTAGCCTTTCTGTGTATAAAATGGACTTAAAACGTCAAATCAACCATCAAGTCAACCAACCGTGGGGGAGTGGTTACCAGAATGCGCTACAACACCAGGAGTTCCGGGTTCGAACCCCTACCTGGACATTGGTGTTCTTTGTGTTTGTCCCTTCATTAATTTTTTCGTATCATCTTCGCGATTAACCAAATGTGTCAAAAAAACGAATCAAATCAAATCATTCATTGATTGATTGTTTGAGTTGGTTTATTTTACTTCGCTTTCCGCCATTTTTTGAAGATACGATAGAATTGATGAAGGGACACACAAAGATCACCCATTGCCAAGCCGAGATTCAAATCCGGCATCTCTGGCTCAGTAGTCAAATCAAATTGTTTTCTATTTTCGAAAGTGGTGGAAGTTATGTGTACAATTTTTTGTACTTTTTCCTAACTTTGCAACTTTTCCTGTATTTGACGTTCTTCTTTTAGGAATACTGGGCCCTAAAAAGGGGGTGGATTATGACCCGTTGGGCATGCCAGTCATTGCTACCCCAAGTGTCGACATCACCGCACATCACTGCCAGGTACCCACTTTATACAACGCGGAGTGGTAGCCGAGCTGCTTGAACGGGTGGAAGAAATCCCAGTTTCCTGTCGGGGATCGAACCCAGGTCTCTCGCATGGTAGTCAGATGCCCTAACGACTGAGCTACCGTGGCTGATAGTTCTTTATGTTGGCAAATGAATTTAATGTAATTTTATGATAGGCAAAGTACACTTCACTAATCACTCTATAACAAGCTGCCAGAGGAATTCAAGAATCATAATCCAACCAAATTTAAAATAACAGTAAAAAGCTTGCTTATGAAGTATTTGTTTTATTACACAGAGGAGTACTTAGATCATATTTTTCATTAATAGACATAACCTTTGATTTTTCTTCTGTTTTTTAAGTTATTCTATACTCTTTTATACTTTTTAATATGCATAAGTATGTGTTAATTCCTTTGTACTCAAAATCATACATGTAGTTAACCTATCCCATATCATAGTGCTATTTGTACTTATAAGATCAAGTGGATGGAAATAAATCATATATCATATCAGACTGTCTTGTGACTGTTAAACTAATGTAGTAGCAGTGTCATATTGCTTAATTGATTGAAATGAAAATTTTGTACATTTTGGGGGAGGGGACCCACATACATTCGAGGGTATGTGTTAATTACTTTGTACTCAAAATTATACATGTAATTTTATTTTATACTCCTTATACTTTTTAATATGCTTAAGTATGTGTTAATTCCTTTGTACTCAAAATTACACATGTAATTGACCTATCCAGTGGCGTGTGGTGCTAAATCAGGCAGGGGAACAGGTGACATGCACTTGCCCCCTCCCCTCCCATACCTATCGTAATATAATACAGTAGACCAAGTAAAATTCAACCCTTGTTCAAATGAACCAAATAAACATACGAAACATATGCTAAAAAATTTCAGAAGTCACATACATGAAGCACGTTAAAATTATGAAAATACCAATGTTAAAGCAAATATGATATAATGTAAAGAAAACATTAAAAACAAAATTGTTGATGCGCAACATAGGAAACATTAATAAAAGCAATTTATGAGTGATGAGAGAAAAAATGTTTTGTCGAAACCGGTTTCATCTCTCTATTTGTAGATTAAGTTGACATTTTTTTTTATACTTGAGCATTGTAATTCAAACGTCCTCAATGCAATAATGGCAATCAGATGGCCGAGATTTTTTATGACGTCCACTCATGGGCGTCCAGAAGGTGGGCAAGGGGGGCCTTGTCCGCCCCCCCCGGAAAATGAAAGTCAACCAAAAATTATATATTTGTCACATATAATTTCATTTCAGCCACGATAATATGTGTTAATTATTGCATGAATATGATAAATTCAAATTTAAGCAATGTTTTTTTGAGGGTACAACACTATTATTGGGGAAAAGGTACCTTGCTTGTCCCCCCTGGAAAAAAATGCCTTCCTTTGCTTTCCCTGGAAAAAATCCTGCGGACGTCCATGCGTCCACTACATTTGTAGAAATTGTGACAAAACCCGAACTGTTCCAAACTCCCTTCTCGGGAACAAACAAGGACAACAATAATTTGCCACTGGAAGAGTATACAGTTACAGAGTTGTAGTAACATGTTTGAAAATGTCTTGTGTACGATTTAGTTTTAGTTTTTATTTTGGTTAGGATAGGTGTATGTCTGCTGTATTTTCTGTAAAGTTCAATGAACTAAAATCTTTCGTCTTCAGCCGGTCGATCATACAACACTCGCAACATTCGCTTTGTCCTGCCGCTGCGTGCGTCTTGGGGCTGGTGGAACAGGTGGATGAGAGCTGTTCCCTCGGAAGCTATTTCGCAGCGGTTAGCCAAGGCATTTAGCAGACGCTTAGACTGTAGAAGATTTTTCCAGTTCGTTATGAATGACAGACGCAATTTTGCAATGAGATTAGGAAACTATAGACTTACTACACTCAAAACTATCACTACGATGCAATTAAACTTTAGCACATAGCAAAAACTCGAAGGAAAACGAATTCGCTGTCTCTCGTAGGGAACAGCTAGAGAGTTCAGCTTCCGCGGCACCATGAGGATCGTTTACCTTCGCGCGTGGTCGGAAATACTCGGCAACAGACAGCAGAGCGTGGGACGACGAGGGTGGGTGAAGTAAACAAACGTCCAGTCAGGGTGAAAGTTTTTCTTCGGCATGTTGATTTCGGAAGAAAGAAGTGTTCTTATTATGTAATTATAGATAATTTAAATAGCTAAAAAGGGCGATAAGTAGAAGGGAACAGCCTGTTCCCTCTGTTCCATGGAGGGACCGCCACTGGACCTATCTCATATCATAGTGCTAATTGTACTCATATGATCAAGTGGATGGAAATAAATCTTATCTTGTCTTATCCTACCCAAAGTATTTTGGTGGAGTCAGACTGTGAATACATTAGAAACTCAATGTGTTATGTTGAAATTAAGTGACCAGAGGATTCTTTTTGTACTTACATGTTGAAAGTGATATACCATATATTCATATTATACACACACATATGCTGTATATAGGAATAGATTGAGCAAATGAGCCAGAAGGATGGATAAAAAAAATGTAAGGTAGGAGACAGGAAACACTTGTTCTGATGTGATAACTGTTTGAATTACATGTACGAGTTACATGCTTGACATTTGGAAACTAGTTTCGTAGCTTTGACAAACAGGTGCTAACAAATTACAATTATGTACCTGACAAAAGTGAGCTCACATAACGAACGACGACCAATCAGAATGCAAGCATGACAACAGTGTACCAGATTCTGTCACACCTTTTAAAATATTGCTGGGTTCAGGCACGTATCCAAGGGGGGCTTAGGGGGCTTGAGCCCCACCCCCCGAAAGTTTTTGATTTACACTAGATAAAACGAGGTTTTTGTGTGTTTGTGGTGTGAAATAAAATAATGTGACAATAATTTAAGGAGAGAAATAATTATCGAGGCAAGACTGAGAATATATTGATAATAGCACGTATCCAAGGTGCTGTATGGGGTGCTCGAACCCCCACCCTCTAGGAAATTTTTCAGTTTACACTAGCTATATAAAATTAGGTTTTTGGCTTCTTGAATAATGTGACAATAATTTAAGGAGAGACAAAATTATCGAGGCAAGACGGAGAATGTTCTATAACCCTATTAGTTTTAATAGCACGTATCCAAGGTGGAAATCAGGGGGCTAGAGCCCCCCCCCCCCCCGGAAAATTTTTCAGTTTACGCTACATGAAATTAGGTTTTCGGCTTCTTGAATAATGTAATGATAATTTGACAGAGATTTATCGAGACAAGACGGAGAATGTTCTATAACCCTGTTATCGTTAATAGCACGTATCCAAGGTGGAAACCAGGGGGCGCGAGCACCCCCTTCAAGATATTTTTCAGTTTACGATAGGTAAAATTAGTTTTTTTTGCTTCTTGAATAATGTGATGTTAATTTGTGAGAGAGATAATTATCGAGACAAGACTGAGAATGTTCTATAACCACATTATTGTTAAGAGCACATATCCAAGGTGAAGATCAGAGGGCTTGAGCTCCCCCAGTTCTGTTTAAACAGGGTTGTTCGCTTTATATCCGACCATTTTTGACGGGTACTCACCTTAAGAGATACCGCTCCGCCACCACCGATCATGTTCTATTGAACCCCCAGTATTGTGGACTATCACCCGGCATTGTAGTTTCCATTGCAGCAAGCTCCGGTGCAAGACAGGCATGGGAATTCTGTCCCACTCCTCCCTGCAAGCTTTCCATAGACCATCCAGGGTGTGCGGGCGGCGTTGTTGAAGACGTCGTTTCAACAGTCCAATTGCGCAAAAATCCATTGGACTGGCATCTGGGCTTTTCACAGGAATGTCTTCAAACGGAATGACACGAATTCCTAATTCCTCTGCCATTTCCTGATAAAAACGTAGTGATGTTCTGGCGGTGACTCAAAGCCTTGTCCATATGGATCATCACCTGGTTCGCATCCATTCCATACAATTGTTGGATGTCTCTCTGATAGATAGGTGTCAGAATGGAGTCTTGGAAGTATCTGGCATTCACCTTCACGTTTTTGTCCACCTTGCGTATCAACAACTTACTCTCATATCCGAATCCCATCACAACCATAAAGCCACGAGGGAAACTTTCCCTGCGCTGACGAACAAAGTTGATGCGCCCCTTGCCGTCAATGTCACGGTATGTGATCGCCTGAATGTGACCACCAGCAGTGACACTTTGCTTGCAGCCCTTCTCCTGGTGGTTTTCGTGGGTGAATGTTTCGCAAGGAGAGCCTGTTGTGTGTAGCAGGCCACAATAGCTTTTGCAGTAGTCACCCCGATTGTTAACCCATTCTCCCAACACTGTTTCACAATGTGTACATATGAAAACTTAGCATGGAAAGGGCCACTACGTAACCCTCCCAATACCGGTTAATTTTCGGCGCCATTTGATAACATTCACTACCAACACTCACGCACCTTCAAGGTCAGACACAACACTGCTCCCGCCAGCAGACCCATAGTTCCAGGATGATACGCCAGGTGGCAGCACTGAATCAAAAATGGTCCGATATAAAGCGAACAACCTTCTGTACTCATAAAATTAGGTTTTTGTCTTCTTGATTAATATGTCGATAATTTAAGGAGAGAAATACTTATCACGGCAAGATGGAGAATGTGCTAAAACCCTGTTGTTGATAATATAAACGTAAACTTTTCTTGCGCTTTCGGTGTTGTCACAGCGAACTTGAGCACTATGTGGAGACTTGTCAGCATTTGGAAGCTGCACAACAAAGGTAGCGCCACACATAGGGCGATTCGTTGAAATTTTTAATCTGTGGAAGGCGGGAGAGGGGACGTTCTTGAGTAAGAGAAGGAGTCGAACTACTGGCAATATTTACGAATCGTTTTATCTGCGGAGCGTTCTTCAATCTCGCGGTTGATCTGTACAACAGAATTGGTTAATGAGACTTCAGAGGTAAGTGTGACAATTCATACAGTTGATTTGTGATCAGTCATTGTCCATTGGTTGCTTTATAAGATCTAGTGATTCAAAAATGGAAAAGGACTACATATCATAAAGTAAGGAAGTCTACTACTAATTTCAGTTCGGGTCAAAAGCTGAAAACATTGACGAAAGCTGAACTTCCGGAGCCTCACTGTAGTGCTAGTTCGGGTCGAGGGCCAAAGAGATCGAACGTCTCTTTCTCTAAAGTAAATATTTCAGCAGTACCGGGTATTGGAGCGGTTTATTAAAAAAGAAAAAAGCTTCACAGTTGTGCCAGGACCAAATTTCGTGTATGCAGTCCGAGAATTTCATGGCATACAAAAATACTTTTGTTTAAGCCTACTGGGTTCGACACACACTCAAACACTTAACTACCATAAAGAGACAGCCGAAAATTTTATGAATGTCGAGAAGAGAAAGCAAGAAGATGTTGCATATGTAGACATTTTAGCAGAAATTGCAGGCTCTACCAACTGAACCACTGAGCCACTCTCGACTTCGAATGATTTTTTGTTAAAATGTCTACATAGTACATGTTCTGTGTATGTCAAATCATAAGTTGTTGCCTGTAATATTGAACAAGCACAGAAAATAAAGCATGAAGAAGAAAACTGAGGGACATTCCCACTGGTTGAGGAGACATTTTTCTTCTGTGGTCAACAAGAGCTACTACTTCGAGGTGACGATGACAGTGGCCTACTAAGGGAGATTTCACACCGTGTCCCCCGAGAAATTCACAAGTCGAACGTACGTTTGTGCGGCTTTTGTGTTGCTACGGTGTGAAACGTTGCTGTTGATTGGGTCATTCAAAACAACATGTATCGCGTGTTCCTTTGGTCTGAAATCTTCCTAAGTCTTGAAGATCCAAGTCAGAAGGATTGAAAAATAGGGCTTTGTTAATGTTGGGTGCGAAGGCAGGCGACAGCACCTTAAAGGATAATATCCAAACCTGAAGGAAGAACGCATCTTACTTAAGCCTCCAATACGAAATGATAAAATCTTTTGGTGAGTTGATTTTAAAAAATGTGTCCAAGATAAAGAGTGCTGTGTCCAGGTTTTCGAAAAGGAGAGGGATTAAGCATACAATTTTTGGTGGTCAGTCCTCATTTTGCCACCTTTTCCTGTCTTTGACGTTCTTTTTTTTTTTTTTTTAAGGAATACTGGGTCAAATGGGGCTAGGACCCAACCAACCCTCCCTTGGGCATGTCACTGGAGATAAATGAGTAAGCATTTGATCATATTGGGAGACGAAACATTAGATGTGTTGGGAACGGAAGGGTTTACGCTGTGCATTAATTGTCTCGCGATCTAGAAGACTTCCTTTGTTTCATGCCGATATATGACAAGACTGCGGAATAGGGTGTATCAAAAAAAAATTTTTTGCGAAATGTTAAGGTGGCTAGTGCGGAAAAGTGGCCATTTGTGACCAAAAACACGTCTGATTTTTTTCAGATTTTTTGGAGGTCGCTTAGGTGGCGCGCATCGACCTTGAAGTTTCGATAGTGATTTGGTTATGCAACATGCACAACAATTTCACAAAAATGTCATTATTAGGCTATTTCATGTCTTATTTTCTGCATTATGGTCATTTATTGTTTTGTTTAAGGCAAATGTGTTACATTCGTGCCTTAGGGGTGGTTTCCTATGCTGTTTACGTATGCTTTTGCTTAAAAATTGTCAATTTGAGGCTAAAAACTCCATTTTTTCTATTGATGGTTTCCAATTGGTTTCGACTGTGTTTTATTCGAAAGTTTTCCGATATAAAAGACTAAATAAAATATTTTGACTTTCTAATTGCTAACAGTCAGTTCCTCAATTACTGTTCAGCGCTTCGCTTTTTTTTCATAGCTTATTATGCTTTGAAAATAACCCAGAGCTCACCACGAGGAGGTGGCTGGACTGCGAGCTCCACCCATGTTGACAAACATAATTTTACTAAGGGGCAGGCCAAGATTTTCTTCTAGTTTTCTCCTTGAACTTTATAGTCATTTTTTGTTCGAAATGTCGGCATATGTTCTCTAGATTCCAATTTCGCTTTGATGTAGCCATCACGTGCGCTGGCGCTGAAAACGGAAGCAGCCTCTGTGATAATTTTCACAAGTCGCTCCACTCCTTGTGTGTGGCAGGGGAAGTCTTGAATTTCCACTATTTTTTGTTTTTAATGTAGTCATCTGCTTCTTCATTTGTAATATTATTGCTCAACGGAGGCTCGTGGAGGGAGCATGAAGCCCAATCAACCATGTCATAGTATTGGTCTGCATTAAAATTGATGGTTGGTAAAACAAAAGTGCGAATTCTTTTGCCTTTTTTCAATCCTCTTGCTTTATTAATTCTTTGCCAACCAAGACTTCTCATTTCTGGGTTTTGGTTGGTTATTAAAGCCAGCAGGAGATTTTCAGGATGGGCGAAGAATGCGTTTTGTTGAATGACCCTATGAATCAGATCTCTCAAGTGGTGTGGGAGAAATCGGAACAAGTAGATCAAATTCTAGAGGTGTCGGGCTCCGTCAGTTATCGATGGTTCCTTCTTGATCCCAAACCACACATACTACATAATGAAGGTGTACGCACCGGTGTGGTTTGTTACAAATCACATCACAAGTGGCAACAATCCAACTAATATCATGTATGTGTCCACTGGGGCATGGCCGTAGGCAGGAAATATTTTTGGGGGAGTTCATCCATAATTGTTCCCATGGGCATCACCAGAAATTTGAATAATAGAAATAATAATAATTATACAATAATAATTAAAATTTCGTAATAATAAAACAATTTTATTCCATAATTATTATTATTATTGTCATTGTTATAGGCTTACCATACATCCGGGATTAGCCCAGACAGTCCTGGTTTTTTAGTGCTGTCCGGGATTGCAAAATGTCCGGAGTTTTCAGAATTTAAACATGAAAATAGCTACCGGTATTGAATATTCACGACCAATTTTTAAGCTGTTTCAAAAGACTGATATTTCATGTACCAACATTTCTAAAATGGTTGAGTTTGCTATGTCTTTGCCTGGAACATCTGCTCCAGTTGAGAGAGTATTTTCAATTATGGGGAATATTTGGTCAGCAGAAAGAGGTAGACTTCTAGTATCCACTGTTAAACATCTGCTGAATGTTAAAATTAATTCAGAACTTTCATGTTGTGAATTTTATGATGTTATTAAAACAAACAAGCCATTTCTGTAAGAGTCATGTCTAGTGAAAAGTTCAATTGAGTCAACTAACAGAACCTAGAACAGAGAGGCTTCCTAAACATCAGACAATGTACTATTCAATTAAGCATTTGAAAATTAATTGATTGATTTTAGAAAATATTGTTAATATTTTTTCTTGTACAATTTATAGTTTAATGTTCCAATAAAATGTTGAGGCTTTTAAGTAATTTCAATTTATTTTTGTAAAGAAAACTGAAATTCAGCAGTAACGAGTTGATCGCAAATATGTCCTGGGTTGGACCCCAAAAAATATGGTAAGCGTACATTGTTATATCCTTGAGAGGGCTTACTCAGTCCAGCAGATGAATGAATATCCAGCACAGTTTTTTTTTTTTTTTTTTACGTTTCATAGTGTGTACTGAAATGCACAATTATTATACTTTGTTATTAAATTTTAGATTCCTTCAAGAAAAAGCTTTAAAAGTTAGATGTAAATTTTAGTCATAACGTTTTTGTTGTTTGACCTTAAAACTTAATTTTTGGAATTTTGAAAAGTGAGGAGCCAGTTATTCTTTTTTAAAACAGGTTGGTGTATGGATTGTATGTAACCTCAATCGAGAACGTAATGTACTAAGAAACTGCAGATCCTAAGTTTGAACTCCTATCAAGGGGGATTTTAGACTTTATCGGACAGAGAATTTAATAGTTGGAAAGGGAAGTTTGGGACAATCATAAGGGAATTTTCAGTCTATACTCCATCCCAGCTAACTGTGGAGTAGGCAAACAAAAACAAGTGTCTGCGCAAGTAGTGATGCAAGACGGCTCCACCAACGAACACTAAAGACGAACGGAATTGTGTGGAGAGGGGGAAAGCAACTGAAGTTACCAGCTTTCCAATCAGTGTCTACTGCTTCTTCCTCGCTTGTCTGATGCTATGCTCGGACTTGCTCCATAGTTAGCTGGGACAAGGTATATATTCCTTGTGATGCAGGAACAACACTGGAAAGAGGACAGCAGAAGTGGAAATGGAGGGGCCGCGGGTGGGCTGCGATTCCGAGAATAAATCCTGTTTCAGTTTCAGAATTCCAATTGTATGAAAATTATAGCTCGATCGTTTCAACATTTCCTCCCTGTATTTTTGTGATGCTTCGAAAAGACATTTCAAAATGAGTCACAGATTTTGGTTTCTGAACTTCCAATAATCCAACATGTCAAAAGTTTTCGGGGGGTTGAACCCTAGAAACCCCCTCTAAATATGGCCATGCACTGGGGTCTCATAAATAAGTGATTCGGGATATCCCAAGGTGAAAAATGTAGTAGATTCAGGTCCAATCCAGGGAACATGAAAGGTAACATCCAGATGGTTGTGGACATCCACACTAATGGAGGTGATGCTCTGTATCTCACTATGCTGGCTTCTCTGACCCTAGGTTTCTTTTCTCAATTGTTCAGTGGCATCACCTATTTCCTGTTTCATTTTTGCATGACTTCATTGAATCAAATATATATTTATTTTAGGGCTGAGCTGATACCAATGCCAATGTATCGGTATCAGCCTACACCAGTGGTATCGGAAAGTATCGGTTGGAATTCATCTACCGATACAAATCTATACTTTCACAGCATTTCAGTCTTTCACAGGTTCCGCAAAAATGCCTCTCAACCCTTTTGCAAAGCCTAATTATCCTCGAAATTATGCAAAATTAGAAGTTTCTCTTCATTTTGGCCCAGTTTTGTGTAAAAATGATAAACTGCTCACAAAAAGTTTTGCATCACCAACAAAAACTGTATTCCTGGGAAGAAAATAAACATACAATTGCTCAATCAGTACAAGAAAGAAGAAAACGTGGAAAACATGGGAATGGCATGAAAAAGAACGTTCACACTAATCCAAAAAAAAAGAAAAAATGACACACTGCTGAAGTAGCAAAGGGAAACAAATGGCACAACAATGCTATCTGCCTATTTGTTATGTCAGACAGGATGTTTACCACCTGGTATGTCCCCCTCGAGCTGCAATGAGGTCTTCAACATGCCGGGGCATGCTCGCAATGAGATGATGAAGGTCATCCTGTGGTAAACGATCCCATTCCTCCTGTGCTGCCAAAAGAAGCTCACGTGGAGAGTCTGGGAGCACAGGACGGTGTGCCATTGCATTCCTCAACATGGCCCAAGCATGCTCGATACAATTCATGTCTGGGCTTCCTGGCGGCCAGGGCATTCTGTTAATTTGGGCCTGCTGCAGATAATCTTGCACCACCCCTGCACGATGTGGCCGGGCATTATCATCCATGAACACAAGAGTTGGACCAATGTTCTGACGGTATGGTTCCACAGTTGTTTGTAGGATGTCTCTGATGTAACGTGGTCCTGTCAGTGTCCCTTGAATTGCAATTATGGACGTTTGGCAGCCATGTATAATCCCTGCCCAAACCATAATGCCACCTCCTTGGAATGGATGAACAGGTTGCACATGACGAAGTCTCTCCCGCGGTCCTACGCCTCTCCACACTCTCACACGTCTCGAATCAGGCCTCAGACAAAGTCTACATTCATCTGTAAAAAGTACACACGACCAATCTGCAGGTCCCCAATGCACATGTTCGCGTGCCCACACCAAACGATCATGCTGTTGGTTTGCACTTAGAGGTTGCCGACGCATGGGTCTTCGGCAACGTAAGCCTCTTGCTCGCAGTCTATTGGGAACAGTCTGGGTCGAAACACGTACGCCTGAGGCTTGTTGGAGGTCATTTCGGAACTCATTTGCGGTCCTGGTATTGTGCCGCAGGGCTGTGATTCCTAGCAAATGGTGTTGGGCTGGTGTTGTTACCCGTGGTCGACCTGAACGGTGGCGATCTGCTACTGTCCCACTGTCTGTGTACCTTCTCCATGTTCTGCTGACATCGCTCTGTGCGATTCCCATCGTCGCGGCTACCGCCCGTTGTGACATCCCACTCTGCACGAAGGCGATAACCCTTGCCCGATCAAACTGCGATATTATACGCCTGGGCATGTCTACAACGCACCTTCACTACTTGAGTCTCTCTACGTAAGTGGGAGATATAGCCTTGACCATTACCACCCACATTACTGAGATGTTCGAACACACAAATATGCTCAGCTGGTCGTGGCTGTTGTCTGAAGAGTGAGTTATGTGGGGTTGAATGGGTATCTTGCACAGCACAGTGTGCTTTCTCAAAGCTGGCCCAGTGGGACATGTTGCGAGTGTTCTTTCTATCATTTCTTGGGTGATGCAAAACTTTTTGTGAGCAGTTTATATAATTACATGTAATTTAATATTCTAATGTAATTTGTGTGTTTTTAAAGCAAAAATCTTGTTCAATTGATGCATATAATTCGAGTGAAATACTTACATGCTATTGTTAATGAATATTTTGAATAACTTTTAATTATTACAATTTTATAGTATCGGTATTGGTGAGAATTGGTGATAGTATCGGTATCGGTTCGAAGTGGTATTGTTTCAGCCCTAATTTATTTTACATGAGTACCAGAAAACTGTGAAAGATTAATTTTATTTTATTGTGCAGAAGGTACTCTTATTTATGAAAGTGTGCAAAAGCATTAAAGAACTCAACAAGAGTTCCTGGAGACCCAACTCCTGAAACCACTCCTCTGGCCCTGTTTTATTGACGATATCTACAAGCTCTGGACACATGAAGAACCACCGCTATCCACATTCCTGGACCATCTCAACCACTTCAGCTGCATCAAATTCACCTGGATCCATTCCATCAACTAAATCATCACCTTCCTAGATATGGATGTGCACATTAAGGAAGGTCATTTGGAAACCTCTATCCACAACCAACCATATGCAATACACTTCTCCAGCTCCTACCCATTCCATACCAAGAAAGCCATTTCATTCTCCCTTGTCCTCAGGGGACGTCGTCTCAATACCTCATCCACCTCCCGACAGAACAACCACCTCTGTCTACACCAAGCCTTGGTCAACCATGGATATCCTTCCACCCTGGTCACCAAACAAATATCTGAGCTGCTCCAGACACCCTCAGCAAGAAATCAGCCACCAACCCTCCTGTACTTGTCATCCAATTCCACCCCCTGGTAAACAAAATCAGACACACACTACATTTACTTCTCTCCATCCTCTATACGTCTTTCTTGGCAAGCTCAGAGTTGTTTTCTAATGCCACCCAACCTGGAAAACATTTTGGTCCACAATACCTATTCATCCTACGTACAACCTATTCTTCAGGTTTGTCACTTCCCGTACCCTCCAGATCCACACTGTCACCAGCAAATTCACATTCCATCTCAAAGAAACCTGCTAATGGGTCCAAGTCCAGCCAGAATTGTTGTCAGAAACCACTGGCAGTAACCCAAATGTTTACCTTTAACAGGTTATTCTCATTGCAGGACAACTGTTACAGTAAGTATTCATGTGCAGTTGTTTCAGTATGCTTTGACATGTTCTGCTAACACAATCTTGCTGTGCCAATTTTCTCATTGATTTCTTGGGACTTCTTTTAACGTTTCGACGGGTGTGTGAATATCTTCAACAATTTCAGGCATGCATACAGGAGGGTCTCTATTCTTATTGGCATTACAAATGAAACTCGTTTTGCAGCACTTTTCCACTAACTACTGGATTCTTCTTCAGCTGACTGTCCATCGTCAAGAAACTGATCGGCAAAATTTTCCTTTGTTTCTTTGATGGAGCCTGTACATATGTACGCTTCAACTATTGCAATTCATTCTTGCAACAAATACTGAATGTCGTTACTTCAACTGTACTGCCACGTATTGACCACTTTGGGACAGTGCCACCACAATACTGGTGTCCAGGGAGCAGACAGCAAGCAAATAAGGCAGGCAACATGACGACAGCCAGACGAGATGGGAGTCGTGTTGGTGGAGGAAGGCTACTTTTTGGTGCATCACCCTGTAGTAATGTTCCAGTACTTTCACAGGGCACTCAGGCACATAGCCAGGGAGAAGGCTCAGGGGGCTTAAGGCCCCTCTCAAAATCCTTCAAATATCTAATTTAAATAGTGTACAGTGGTAATTAATTTTACTTCATTAGCAGAATTAAACATCTTGTATAATAAGTTGTAATATATTGAGAAAATCAATCTCCAAGTTCTTGTGCACCCCCTCCAATTTTTCACCTTTAAGGCAGCTGCTGAGAGGCAGAATAAGCCCCTTCTGAATGCCTGCATTGCTACATTTACACTTTTCGAACTTGTTCTATTTTGCTCATTGTGTGCCCCAGGGTTTCTACGCCCACGCTCCCTGTAGCTACGAACATGGTCCTTCCTCCAATTAAAACAATGCATATGTACATAGTACAGCTGACCACAAAGATCACAGCTGACCACATTTCCATCCTTATTTCATTTTTTCCTTCTACATTTTCAATTCAATTCTTGAACCTCACATTGCAAAAAAACAATGAATAAAAAAACTTCTTTATGTAGTATTACTTACCTACTTTATATACACATACTTTCAGAGACAAAGCTATAGTAACTTTGCCAAATCTTAATAATTATAATAACAAAAGGAACACATTCTATAAAATCTGTATTTAATAAATAACAACACTGTTTTTATTACAATAGTTATAAATTTTTACCATTAAAATTTAAGTAATAGGTCTTAGTTACACAATAATGCAGACATCTTAATGTTGGAAATGTGCAATTTTCTTTATCCATCACTTCGAATGTAGATTATGGAAATCTTATTTCTGTAGACATGTTGTAAGTTCCTCATTCATTTGACCACCATTTCTATGCATCTGCTCAATTAAGTATTTCTTGATTGCAACATATATAAAATGTGCTGACAGAAATGTTTAAGTATCATATCAATTTTTTAATATCATTGGTGTAGTCAGTCATGGGCTTATTGGGCACAGACCTTTCCGGAAATATTGCCAAATTACGCTGTTCCGCAATGCAATTTTTTACAAAAACAAAGATCTCTGTTATACATATATTGTTAAGTGCAGAATAAAAAACTGGGATTAACCTTAGTTACTTGTCTTCCTGTTTCTATGTAATACTAGGAAACTTCACAAAAAGAACATGCAAATGTTGTCCTGTATGTCCTATCCCAAGTAACCAGAACCATTGGGCCAACTAGAATTTTTAGGTGGGAAAGGTTGGGTGACAAAGTGAAGTTGGTCTTACGTCGTTCCAACATTTGTCTTCAACACATGCTCCACCCTGAAAAAATGAGTCAAAATTAGCTTTAAAAGAACTAGTTTCTCCAGACCAAATTCAAGATAATGCTGTAAATTCTAGAGTGTAAAATAAATGATGTGATGTTTGTAAGATAAAAGAAAAGGTAAAGTTCCCCATGCATATAGCACCGTGGCATGAAGACACATTTGGGGGACGTGGGGGTAGGGCCCCACACATTCTCGATCTCAGCCATTTTGGAGGTGACGTAATCAGCACCATGCTCTGGCCACCTTTACCCCCAAGGGTTGTCCCCAGGTACACACTGATTTGAGGCTGGGTGAACCACAGAGCCACTTTATGCGAGAACAAGGCCGGAAAAATTCCAATCTTAGATCACCCATGGCAGGAATTGAATCTGGGTCTCCCGCATGGCAGTCAGATGCCCTACTGACTAGAACACCGTGGCTTTTAAGATGACAATAAGTAGCATACGTAGTGCTAAAGAAAGGTTTTTAAAATGTATGAAAATCATTATATGTAGGACTAAAATAAAATAAAGTGAAAATTAAAAAGTAATCAAGAATATATTAGTAACTTGTATCTTGCAGATATAGCATGACTGATTTTAATACTTTTCCAGGTGTGAGCAACGAAGGGTTAAGCAAAGTGTTAATTCTTTCTATGAATAACTCGTATCAGTAACATACATTATAATAAGAAGACAAACATACAAATTTTCAGAAAATTTTCATTATGATACAGTGAAAGATTCAAAGAATACTTACATTTGCAAATAGTTATAATTTCCTAATCATGTTGCAACTCCTTAAGATGATTCGACAGCTTCTGCTTATTCAGAGGAGGACCTAGTCAGGAAAAGAAACATGTCAATAATGTACCAATAATAGTACAAGTAAAGCGAAACTTTACATGAAAATGCTTGAGGTTCTGATTGGTTTGGTTTATTTTACTTCACTTTTCTGCCACTTTTGGCTAATCATGAAGGTGAGGATGAGTGACGATGTGATGAAAGGACATTCCCATGCCGAGGCTGGAATTAGACCCACGACCCCTGGCGTCATGGCATCCTGTGCTAAGGTATGTGTATTTTTAAAACATTGCAAGAAAAACTGAAAATAAGATTATAGTAATACTTCTTGGTCCCACAGTCCCGTGCAGGCTAAGGTGTTATGCTTCGGTCTCCGGCTATGGGACGCATGCAGATTCGAGTCTCCTAGGATAAAGTGTAACAACTTTTCTCCTGTGTATCTGCCATCGTGAGGAAATTGGGGAACTATGAATGAGTAACGTAACCTGGTCATGGAAAGTACAGCAATGACTGGTGGTTTGTCGTGCTGACCATACACCACCCCATACAGGTTGGATGATCTCCCACCTCGGTAGCTTTTTTAAAAAAATCTTAAACTTGAAAATGAAAATTGAGGCTAGAGTCTACTTTACGTCCTTCTTGCCCACTCCTTCTTGCCCGTTTACGTCCTTCTTGTGCACTCCTTCTTGCCCGTTTACAAAACCTTGCTAGCAGACAGCCGGCGCTCCGGCATCTCGTAGTAAGTAAGTTTTTCTTTTTACACTTTCTGTCACTAACCATTCACGGGAACGAGGCATGCCTACGAGGTTAGGTTCCATTAGCACTTATTTCACCCCTAAACATGTGCTTCATCATCGAAAAATATCCTCAGTACGTTCAATCACGCATATCCGGAAAACAGCGGTTTTTCTCGATTTTCTCCTCCAGGAAATTTTTCCTCACCTTGGGATTTAGTTTGTTGAATTCCTTATACAATAACCTTTCCAACGATATATGACACATATTCCTTATTAAAAGGACGTAAAACTAGACTCTTACCAAAATTGAAAATTGTAAAATAATTTAGCCAGAGAAAAGCTTTGAAAGTAAAACTGAAAAATCACTTATTTTTTTGCTTGTGTTCTTTGTATTGAAATAACGATATTACTATAATTTTAAAAACCTGTATTACACAGCATACTATGACATCAGTGGTCCTGGATTTGAATCCCAGCCTAGTCATGGATGTTTTTTGTGAATTGTCCCTTCATTAATTTCATCATATCACTCATCCTCGTCTTTGTGATTAGCCAAACGTGGCAGTAAAGCAAAGTAAAATAAACAAAGTCAATTAATTAATCAATGAAAATCTCAGTAGATCTAAAATTTACAATGTGACAATCATTATAAAATTATGTAATTCTCTAAAAAATTGCTGCATATTCAACAATAAAAATTATTATCAAAGTGTAATTACCAAATTTTAATTTACAGTGCATCACAAAATTTAAGTGGAAAATTCTTACCTATATAACTGAGTAATGCAGGAAGGAAAATTAGCCCATGGCCAGCTCCTAGAAGAACAATGGCCAGGTACATTCTGAAGTAGAAAACTTGAAATATTTGAGACTTTGAAAAGCCCAGCACTATTATTCCTGCAAATTTGGTTAAAGTAATTCCAGCAAAAACCTAAAGGAAGAAGAAAAAACATTAACAATCACATTATGAACATCAGATGAGGATTTATGATTAGGATATGCATTGGCTGGGTGAAAGCAATACATATTTATGTGCTACAATACATCAACAGTAACTTCTGATGTGTATATTATTGTAGTTCAACCAGGCAAGTGGCCAGAGGGAGGGCTCGGAGGGCTGAAGCCCCACCCCCCTCCCCATGAAATCCTATGAATCATAATCATCATCGTTCGCCCTTTCCTGCCTCTGGCTGAGTCAGCATAAAAGTCAAGCCTCTTCATTTCCTTCTGGTCTTCCACCCTTCCTCTTGTCCTCTTCTCCTAACACTCTCTCCTACTGAAAATTCTGTCTACTGTTTTCAGTAGATCAATGGGTGTTTTGAAACACCTACTGTTTTCAGTAGCTGAACTGTAATGCTACTGTTTTCTACTGTTTTCAGTAGCCCAACTGTGTCTACTGTTTTCAGTAGATGAACTGTACTGCTAATGTTTTCTACTGTTTTTGGTAGTCCAACTGTTTCTCTTATCTTAAGTAGCTAAATTGTGCTCTTAATGTTTACAGTAAAATAATTGAACAACTAGCATCTTTCATTGTGTTCAGTATATTGGTGTATGAAAACAGTAATTATCAGTATTGAAAAATTTCTTATCTATATAACTGAAAATGCAATGGAAAAATCATATAAGCAACTAAAATAAATGTATGGTAAAGCATGTGGAACTTGCTACTTAGGAATGCATTCACACAACAAAAATATCAAATATAGTGAACATGTTTTTAAGTGTGTAGCTTCATTGTGGTTAACGCACTTGTAGAAAATTGAAAAACATGCTGTTTTATGCATAAATTCTAATATCTGCTCTTTCCACAGACATCTTGGTCTCCCCTTTGGCCTTACTCCCACTCCTTATGCATTGTATGCTCTTTCTGGAAGTCTTTCTGCACTCATCTTCTTCATGTGTCTGAACCATCTCACCTGTGCCTGGTCTATTCTGTCCTGAAGCTTCATCACCCCCACTGCCTGTCGAATCTCCTCATTCCTTTTTATATCGCCTCTAGTCTTCCCCAACATGCTCCTTAAGAATTTCATCTCCATGAATATCTAATTTAAATAGTGTATAGCAGTGGCGGTCCCTCCATGGAACAGAGGGAACAGGCTGTTCCCTCCTACTTATCGCACATTGAAGCTATTTAAATTATCTATATTAACATAATAAGAACACTTCCAAAAGTAATGCCGAAGAAATACTTTCACCATGACTGGGCGTTTGTTTACTTCATCTACCCTCGTCGTTCCACCCTCTACGGCCTGATGCAGAGTATTTCCGACCACGTGCGAAGGTAAACGATCCTCACCATGGAAGTTGAACTCTCTAGCTGTTCCCTGCGAGAGACATAGCGAATTCCTTTTCCTTCGAATTTTTGCTATGTGCTAAAGTTTAAGTGCGTTGTAGTGATAGTTTTGAGTGTAGTAAGTCCATATTTTCCTAATTTCATTGCAAAATTGCACCTGTCATTCATACGAACTGGAAAAATCTTCTACAGTCTAAGCGTCTGCTAAATACCTTCGCTAAACGCTGAGAAATAGCTTCCGAAGCTTCCACCAGCCCCAAGCCAAGACACACGCAGCGACAGGTCAAGAAAGTGAATGTTGCGAGCGTAGGGTTGCGAATGTTGTATGATCGACCGGCTGATGACGAAGACGAAATCTTTTAGCTCATTGAACTTTACAGAAAAGACAGCAAATCAATAAAGGTAAAAAAAAAAGGTAAAGTGTTCCCCTGTGCATAGCACCACGCCATGAAGGCGTATAGGGGGTGTGGGGGTAACAGCAAATCAATACCTATCCTAACTGGATTAAAGACTAAAACGAAATCATACACAAGTCATTTTCAAACAAGTTACTACAACTCTATAAAATGATTAACTGGATACTCTTTCAGCGGCAAATTATTGTTGTCCTTGTTTGTTCCTGAAAAGGAAGTTTGGAACAGTTCCGATTTTGTCACAATTTCTACAAATCTAGCGGACGTCATGAAAAAAACTTGGCCATCTGAATGTAATTATTTCATTCAGGACGTTTGAATTACAAGAATACTCAACTCTACAAAAAAATGCCAACGTAATCTACAAATAGAGATATGAAACAGGTTTCGACCAAACATTTATTTCCTCTGATCACTCATAAATTGCTTTCATTATTTTTTCCTTTGTTGTGCATCAACAATTTAGTTTTTAATGTTTTCTTTACATTATATCTTATTTGCTTTAACAATATAATTGTCATAATTTTAATGTGCTTCATTTGGTTCATTTCAGTAAGGGTTGAATTTTACTTTGTCTACTGCATTATATTAACGACAGGTATGGGAGATGGGGGGGGGGGGGCAAGTGCAGGTCACCTGTTCCCCTGCCTGATTTAGCACCGCATGCCACTGGCGTATAGTGATATTTAATTTTACTCCCTCAGCAGGATTATACATTTTGCATAATAAGTTGTAATATACTGAAAAATTCAACTTCAGGTCTTTTTCACCTTTAGATGGCACCTGCTGATAAGGTATGAGCAACATCTCTTCGATCTCTGCAACATCAAGTTACTTTAGGACAACTAGTGCTATCTACCTGCATTTGAGGGAACTATTTCAAACAGAATTAGGGTTGATAGAGCATCAAATTTTCACTAACATTTTGGTGCATAACTATGGCTGTTGGTCTAACTTTGTTTTTAGGGCTGTTTAGTACAATATCATGCTAATGGTAATGTATGCATGTTACCTGAAGAAGCAAGTTTTAAATAAAAAAAAGGGAAATAAATTTTCACCCTGATATACTGTCCATCCAGAACTCCCACATAGCTGAATGGTGCGAGTGATAGCAGATTTGATCCCTACCAGAAGCTCCTGACCAGACATCATGAGCATAAATTGGGGAGCTACTTGAAATGAAGTAGCAGGTAGTAGAAGTAGACCATGTGCCACCAAATGAAAAGCCACTTGCAATAGCATAGCCAAGTCCGAAATGAGCTCGGGCCTTCTGAAATTTTACATTATCTAGCAATATTGATCCATACACTGAGGATGTTAACAATCATTCTGTAATACATGCAGTGCTGATCTTGAAAATCATACCTTCATTATTTAGGTTGAATATTCAGTTTGGAAGCAATCAAAAATTGTAAAAAGTCATATCAATGCAATGCGCAAACTTCTCTAGTCCAACAAATATCTACAAACTGCTACAATTCTTCCTATCAACTCACAGAAAGCTTGTTCTCCACCCTTCAGCATTTGGAATTGTAAATAATATTTTAATAAGCAAACTGTGTACAAGGAGCTGCAGACCACACCAGATGAAATGTTAAATGCATCTAATCATAGCCAAACTCCATGGCCGAGTGGTTAGCATGAAGCACTAACATGCCAAGAGTTCCAGGTTCGAATCCCGGCCTCATCATGCGTGTTCTTTGTGAGCGATCCTTAAAGTTCAGCACATCATCACTCATTCTCATCTTCAAAATTATCCAATGGTGACAGAATAGCAAAGTAAAGTAAACAAAATCAATCAACCAACCAAGATGCATAGAGTTGTATGGGACTTCTAAATTGCCAAAATTTACATTTGAAAAAGATATTCAATTGTTTCTATGGTTACATCCGAACGTAGTAGTCAAAAAATATATATAAGCAATTTCCCAACACATTGTTGTTGTTTTTTTTATCGAAGGCTGGATTCCACCTGAAAAAATATCCTGGCTATGGCCCTGGTCAATTGGAAGCCTTGTGCCATAAAATTTTCACCTTTAAATAGTATTACTGTAAAACCATATTACTGCTTAAATTTACAACTCACCGAACTTCCAGTTTGAACAAGTGCATCAACAGCTCTTTCCTGTCTGGTTCCCTTAACAGATGATGCAAATGAGAGAACAATATGACTGCAGAACTCAACAGCAATTCCACTAGCCTGTAAGAATAATATATTTTTTTCAGAACAAACAAATTATGATCTACATGGATACATAAGAACAACTTGAAAAGTAGTACTTGCATGCCCTGAAGAAATTAAAAATTTATAGGGTGTTCAACTTAAAAGAGGGCCCATCACAGAAAAAGCATGAGTGTAAATGTAAATATAGATGTATACATATAAATATACATGTAGCTACATAAATATACAGTATGGCTATGAACTACCCGACAGTATCTTGGTAAATCTCTGCATCAAAGAACAGGTGCTCAATTATTCATCGGTTTGATTTGATTTGATTTGCTTTATTTTACTTCGCCTTTTGTGCCACTTTTGGCTAATTTGCGAAGATGAGAATGAGTGATCATATGATGAAATTAATGAATGGGCACTAACAAACATCCATGCCAAGGCCAGGATTCGAACCCGGGAATGTGCTAACTACTCCACCACAGAAGCCGGCTATTATTAATCGGTGTGAGATGGCACAACAGATGCCAATTTTCGTAGGATGCCGATGAGACTCAATAAGAGATGCAGGTTTTCAGCGCTCCATGTACGGTTAATTTGGTTACAGACACATGTTCAACCGAGGTTGAACCTTGACTCGTATGTGAAAAACACCTGATCTAAAGTGGAAATTTGCCCCTCGAATGAAGTTCTTAAACAATAATCAGGAAGTCCCCATGTTCAACAGCAGCTCCCCGCAACTTACTTGTTACAACAGTTTTTACATGTGAGGAATTCATTCTCTTTCCTACCTTTCCCACTAAGTGCTTTCTCAATGGAACAATACAGGAATTGGGTTAACACTACAAACTAAATATGCACACAATTATGATCTCATCAATGTGTGATCCTCTTTTTAAATTGAATGAACTGTGCAAAAGAAAAGAAATTAGCAATAGGAGTGATTAATTGGTTGATAATGCTACTTTGATAATTTTACCAATTTAGTAATGGACTGAAAATTAAGGGCAAATTTCTGCCCTTTTTTTGTGTGTGCTATGAATTTTAAGCCAAATTAAATTTTGAAACGCACACTTCTTAAGATAGAAAAAGATCAGCATCATTTAGTTAAGTGCATTTATGAAGAAGGTATCATTCATTATTTGAAATAAATATTATCCAATTCAAGTTAGATTGAGCCAGTGCTGGTTTACAGTATTAGTCCTTTTTTATATGTAAACTTTCAGAAGAATTTTCATGTCAGTACAAACTTGTAATGTTGCCACAAATACAAAGTGAATATCACTATATATTTTCCTGATACTTTTTTTTTTGGTCATATTTAAGATGAGATCTAATTGTATTATCTATTCATAACACCATTGTTTTTAACTGCAATGTAATGACACCAAAATGAATAACTTCCCTTAAATCATGACTTAGTCCTTGAACCAACCTTAGAGCTGTGTCAATTTCCAAAACAGGTTCATACTTTTTCGGAATCCAATGACAAACATATAATCTTAAAATATATACATATCCCGAACTACTTTAATTTTCAAATATTGGTACTGGGGAATTCGTAATAGTACTGGGGTGTAAAGAGATCCAGGTTTTCAGTGCTCCATATATGGTTATTTTGGTTACAGACACATCAACTGAGGCGGAATTATGACTCGCTTGTGAAAAACACAGGATCTAAAGTGGAAATTTGCCCCACGAATGTAGTTCTTGAACCATCGGCAAGTACCCATGTTCAACGTCAAGTCCCCGTGTTCAACGGCAAGTCCCCGTGTTCAATGGCAAGTCCCCGTGTTCAACGGCAAGTCCCCATGTTCAATGGCAAGTCCCCATGTTCAACGGCAAGTCCCCATGTTCAACGGCAAGTCCCCATGTTCAACGGCATTCCACATGTTCAACAGCAATGACCTTCTACAAAGGCATCCAAAGTCAACTTTACTTCCACATAGGACACCTGCCAGCCTCCGTGGCATAGTACTTACATCTCAGGTTCAAATCGCAGCCTTGGTATGGATGTTCTTTTTGAGAGTTTCTTCATCAATTTCATCATCACTCATCCTCACCATCAAAATGAACCAAAAGTGACAGAAAAGCAATGCTAAATAACAAAAATCAAACACATAGTAACTGCAGTCTTGCAGGCCAATGAGGTTCTGGCGTCTGGACTGTCAGCCAGAATAATCCTCTAGGGGAGTTTTGTTAGGTATTGTTCATGTGTGTTTGTGATTGTCCCTTTGTCCATTTCATGTTGTAACTTTTCATTCTCATCTTCACAATTAGCCCACAGTGGCAGAAAAGCAAAGTACAATAAAGCAAATCAATCAAGGACACCTCCTCCCCTTTCACTCTTAAAATCAGATGACAAAGCAGGTAGTTTTACAACCTCTGAAAATAAAGTACGGTGAATGAAGGCACTGCGCTCAACTTGGCAACACTGGTGGAACGAGCTGCCGCGCACAAGTAGCGACAGGTGTCGACAGTGAGAGGCCAGATTTGTTTAGTTGTGAGTCAACAGTGTTCCGTGTGGCACGTGTTTTGTCAGCTGCCTGTTAGCGTGTCCGGTTCTGTGAGATCCAAGTCAGTGACCATCGGAAAAAGGTCAAGGCAGAAAAATCACGCATCAAGACGATGCTCATCACTTTCTTTGACAGTGACATGATCCACAAGGAATTCCTACCAGAGGGAACAACAATGAACGCTGCTAGGTATGTTGAAATCCTGAGGCGTTTCATGAAACGGGTACGAGTACCCAGTACTCGCAACAAGGTTCATAGTTTCTCGTACAATGCTTGCCCTCACACAGCCACTATCATCTGACAGTTTCTGGCTAAGAAGGGTGGTGCAAATTGACCATCCACAATCATGGACGTCCGCAGGATTTTTTCCAGGGAGGGGCAAGGAAGGTATTTTTTTCCAGGGGGGGCCAACATGGCATATTTTCTCCAATAATAGTGTTCATCCCTCAAAAAACATTGCTTAAATTTGAATTTATCATGTTCGTGCAATAATTAACACACATTATTGTGGCTGAAATTAAATTATATGTGTGAAATATGTAATTTTTGGTTGACTTTCGTTTTCCAGGGGAGCCCCTGCCCCCCCCCCCCTTGCCCCTCCCTTCCAGACGCCCATGTCCACAATACTTGCCAGATCTGAATCCTCCAGATTTCTTTCTCTTCCCATGCCTCAAAATCGCTTTGAAAGGTCAGAGATTTGAGGATATTCCGGACATTAAACGGAATGTGATTAGGGTCTTTAACACCATCCCGAAAGAACATTTTTCTAAAAGTTTCGAGGACATGTACAGCAGTTCTCAATGGTGCATAGCCATGGGAGGGGATTACTTCGAAGGACAGTAAGGTAGGTATCATTAAGAATTCATCTACTTTCAATATTCAGGATCATTCACCGAACTTTATTGTCAGAGGTTGCAGTACTGGTTCCAAGATGGTATCGAGCCAGCCCTAACCAATATGACTTATTTATTATAAATAATAAATTTTAAAAACAATATCCATTTCTATGTTCTCCTAACATGGATATTACTGTCACTAAAGTCATTATTCCACCCTCTACTTTTTTAATGAAACTTAACAATTGAAATATTTTACTAATTAAATGCATAGGGGATTAAGCTTCTATAGCTAGAATCATGATTTGTTGATAGCTATGTTTATTTTTACTTCCTTTCTAAATTGTGACTGTTCTATCTTACAGCACAAATTTATTTTACTTCTTATGTTCATTTTTAAATGTACAATTATAATTATTATTATTTTTAACTTCAAATGTTAATGTTCAAGTTGCTGTTTAATAACATTTGTTTTCTATTATGTTAAATTGTACAACGTTAATATGTTTGGCAACATTGTCGTTGCTAAGGTAACAGAAATAACAGTTGAAAAGTTGGGTGATAAAAGTTTCTATCAAAAAGTGATTTGCTGCATTTCCATTCATGCTAATATTCAGGTAATTTAGATATGTAATCAGCCCACAGAAGTTTGGCTTCGCCTTCGCAAATTGTGAAAGATATTATTAATTTACTAACAGTACACACATAATTAATCATCGACGCTAACAGCACAACTACTGTGTGAAAGCAAATACTTCCAGTGTCAAATATATTAAGGGCGTTCGGAAATGAATTGGACAAGCGTTATATAATCCACATTTGTTATATTTTACCTGCAATACAAAGATGTACATTACCAGTAATCTCCCCCTGACTGCATGCACCGCTCCCATTTATCGGGAAGTTTCCTGATGGCTGCAGAGAACCACTCTCTTGGAGTAGAGTTGCACCACTCACGGACAGCGGTCTGGAGTTCTTCATTAGATTGGAAGTGTCGACCACGCAATGCATCCTTCATTTTGTCGAACAGTGCATAATCCGAGGGGGCTAAATCCGGTGAATACGCAGGATGTGGGAGCACCGTAAATCCCATTGTTGCCAATGCCTCCTGTGTTTGGCGGCTCATATGCGGCTTCGCATTGTCATGCTGAAGAATCACCCCGAGAGCCCATTTTCCTTGCCGTCTCTGCTGAATTCTGCGACACAGTTTTCGTAGAGTTTCACAGTAGCTGTCGCTGTTTACAGTTTGGGTAGTGGGAAGCCAGTCCACGAGCAAAATTCCATCTTCATCCCAGAAAACTGT
The DNA here is from genome assembly GCF_977018435.1 of Lepisma saccharinum. Classification (NCBI taxonomy): domain Eukaryota; kingdom Metazoa; phylum Arthropoda; class Insecta; order Zygentoma; family Lepismatidae; genus Lepisma; species Lepisma saccharinum. The sequence continues at coordinate 20,278,319 of NC_139258.1, forward strand.
ACCCATTTGCTTCTTGGGAGTGAGAGTCGGTTGAGGCTTTTTGGAGCATGGGCTTTGCCTTTTTTCTCTGGAGTTTCGAAGAGGAACCAAGATTAGTCTCCAGTCACCAGTCTTTCGAAAAAATGTTCTCTGTCTTGGTTGTAAGGGTGCAACAATTCTCTGCATATGTCCACTTGCTGTTGTTTCTGCTGATCCGTCAGATCGCGAGGCACCCACTGAGCACAAATTTTCCTCATTTGCAGATCCTCATGAATGATTGCATGCAGAGTTGCTCGCCCAAAACCAGTTTCACCTTGCAGTTGTTCAATTGTTACACATCAATCTCCCATAATCAAGTTAGAAACACTTTGGATTGCTGCTGGGGTACGCGTTCACCTTGGGCGACCACTGCTGATGCCTTTGTCCACACTTTCATTTCCCCTTTTGAAATTTTGAACTCACTGAAACACTGTACTCCGTGAAGGCGCTGACCCACCACAAACGGCCACAAGTCTGCAATAAATTTCAGATGCCAAAACACCCTCTTTAAACAGGAACCACGTAGTCCACCTCTGACCATGAGAATCACCTTACATTTCATGGCTTGTCCACGTATTCACTCACACACGTTCACGTTATGAGTCAGCAATTCTCTGGTAGTGGCGCTAGCAGACCCATCTTGTGGTGGAATATAGAACTATGTCTGACCGTTAAGCAAAACGAAGTTCGCTTGACAGATGTTATTTGCAACAATGCAGTGTTGCCAATCCAATTCATTTCCAAACGACCCAAGTATGGGCAACCTTTAAGTTCATACTTATTGCAAATATTTAATATTAAAGCCCAGTATGTATGCAATGTATGAACAAATTCAAATTATTATGTTACCTATACAATTTGGTACTGTAGATACCTACCATGACTAAATTTACAAGTGAAACTGCATTCAAAGGAATATCCCAAAAGTACATGACAGCTCCAATATCCACAACAATCATGATAATTGTTATTGTAACAAACAATGCAGAGAAAACATCCAGGCCTGAAAGGAAGAACGTCACCACAAAAATGGCAGACCATGATATGCCGACACTTCTCAAGGAATCCTCCCACATGGTTAAGTACTGCTCGTAAAATACATAGAAGACACTGAAAAATAAATTATGATTTCATATAGCATAATATTATGTAACAGAGATACGAATTTAACTCTTTATTGACTAATAGTATAATAGGAGTTCATACTGAGCTAATATCTTATACTAAATGCTATCACAGTGAAGCCTTGACTTTTACACTTTCTCTAATGTGGGAAACTGTAAACTGGGGAAAATTTTATTACATTTTACTCCATTGGAACCATGAAGATTGAACATATAATGTAGGTAATTTGGTAACTTAAAATCGGGCTTCCACTGTTTATAAACTCCATGATTAAACAAAAAAAGAGGCATTGTTCACTATTAATATATCTAAGTACGTTTGTATGTGTCAAAAAATATGGCAAAAATTTGATTAATTTCATTATGTAATACAGGCTGATTCTTACAGAACCAGCCTGATGGTTCAACCTAGGTTGATACGCACCCACTTATTGTATCATTTTAGGTGTTTAATATGTTTAAAATGTTAATTGTCTATTATGACGTAATTTGTTTTGTTCAATTGGGTAGTCTTTTATGGTTATGAACTAACCTTAAAAACATTTGATTGTAAATTGTGAGGAGAGAGATATTATGGATGTTTCTGGAATAATGGAAGTGATTTTGGAAATGTGAATGTTTTAATTTGTGTAGTGGAGAAGTATTATGATCTAAATACACTTTTGTTTGTAATAAGAAGTTTAACTGTGAGTTCTAGTGTAATGTATTAACATTAGCATATCCTTATCTGATTTCCCACTACCTGAGGGCTTCATAGTAGGCTGATAAGTCTCAAGCTCGCCGTTGAGGAATAAACGTAAGTTGATCCTTTGAGAATAATCCGGGGAACGTAGCAGGTGTAAACTTATTGGCGCCGCAACGCGGGACTCGATAAATGTGTTTGAGTAGGGTATGCAGAAGCATAAGTTAAGAAGTGATCGTCGTAAATTAAAAATGGATACTTTAAGTTGCTGTTCCGATAAAGGGAAAGCTGATGATGAACAGGTTGAGTGCAACGATTGTAAAAGAAGCTTCCACTTACGTTGTGCTGGTTATCCTTTGCCAAAATCGCAGTATAAGGGAGAAGAATTGAAATGTCTTATTTGTAAAGAGAAGGGTAACAAAGGAAGTCCTTGTTTGGAACAGTTGTTTCAAACCCTGAGGGAGAAAATGGAAATGGGAAGAAAAGAAGATAAAGAGGAACAGGAAAGGATAAGAAATGAACAAGAAAGAATCAGAAGAGAAGATAAAGAAGAACAGGAAAGGATAAGAAAAGAAGATAAAGAGGAACAGGAAAGGATAAGAAATGAACAAGAAAGAATCAGAAGAGAAGATAAAGAGGAACAGGAAAGGATAAGAAAAGAAGATAAAGAGGAACAGGAAAGGATAAGAAATGAACAGGAAAGGATAAGAAATGAACAAGAAAGAAAAAGGAATGAAGAAAAAGGAATTGATGAAGCTGCTCAGCCAAGATAAGGAAGAATTATTATTTAGAATAGAAGAGGGGCGAAAGGAATGTAGAGAAATTAAGGAGACTCTGAGGAAGGAAATTGCGTGTGAGAGGCAGCAAGTAGCTGAATTAATACTAAAGCTGGAAGAAAAACAAAAGGAGGATTATGAAAAGTGGAACTTAGACTTGACACAGGAGAAAACATCTACAGAAGCTAAAGAAAAGGAAATGGAAAATGAAATTGAGAAATTGAGGGACGAATAGAGAGTGTTGAAATAATTGCAAGGCCAGAAGCAACACAGGGTTCCTCAGAATTACTTGATAATTTAGAGCTAAATCAGAGAAGGCAAGAAAGGAAACTTGAAGAAGTTACGGAGAAAGTCGCATCTGTAGATAGGCAGGTCGATCAACTACAAATGTTAATGGCAGACTGTCGGGTTCTAGAACCTTCTGAAAATGGTGAAGCTGTATTTCAACCGGGAATGAACGGTTCAACAACTAGAGGTGATTCCAAGGGGAAGATGAGGAAAAGAAATCGTTACTCGTCAAGTTCTTGCTCTGCAGTTTCCTCTAGTTCTGAGGAAACTGAAACTAGGAAAATTACAAAGCCCAGGAAGAGACATAATAATGGAAAGTCCAAGAGATTGGTACAGGATGAGATATCTCGTGACAATGCCTATAAGAATAGCTCCTACAAATCTTTTCGCGTGTCTGATGTTAACGCTCTTTCAAAGTTTGCTGGAGAGATTAATACTGTCTCTGCTGAGAGGTATTTAAAAGAGCTAATAACATACCTGGATCTAATGAATGTCCCTATGATTTTTAGATTGAAGTTATTGCCCTCTCTTATGGTAGGAAAGGCTAAGGCGTGGTTTGTTGCAAATGAGAAGAAGTGGAAGACTTTTGAACACTTTTGTGCTGCCTTTAGAAAACAATATGCCTCTGCTGATGCCAAGCAAAGGGAAATGCAGACGCTGAGAAACAAACGGTATTCGAGGAGCTGTGGCCTCTCACTTGAAGAAAATTGCTGGGACACATATGGCTCTTATTGTAATCTTGTGGATAGCGTTGACCAAAGCAAAGCGCTGAACTTGGTTATTAGTCAACTTCCGCTGCGAGTGCGTCAGTTGGTACTTACTCGCGATCCACGCAACATGGATCAACTTACCAGCTTCTTGGGAAGATATGAAGCCTCGGAGCAACTCAACGGATGGAGGACAGAAAACCCGAGATTCGAGGACAGAAGAACCAACCAAGCAATTGACGTTCTCCAGAAATCAACCCAATTCAGCGAAGGTGCCTGCTGGTAACAGAAGATCTGATAATGAGAACTTTAGTGGTAGCGCTCGACAAAGTGACAATCCTTCAGGAGAAGAGAATAGAAGCAGGTTCTACAGAGGAAGGAACTGCGAGGGATCACAGCGATCTTCTGGAGAAGAAAGAAGAACGCCATTCCGAAGAAGTTCATATGGTAATAATAATTTCTGCCCACATCGCTATAACCGGTATAGAGGTAACTACAATTGGAGGAGGAAAGAAAGTGCTACACAGACGGAAGATTTCGATAGTGGAGAAACTAGTGTTAAACAATTAGATGTTACCACTTGGAATACGTCTGCCCCGTCCTACACTCCAAGAAACTGAGAAGCAGTTGTTGAGTTGAGTGGATGGCCCTAGAGTTTTGAAAAAGAAAATTTACTCCAATTTCATTTTGTTAATTTTCTTTTTGTTTGTGGGAGGATGCCATGATACGCACCCACTTATTGTATCATTTTAGGTGTTTAATATGTTTAAAATGTTAATTGTCTATTATGACGTAATTTGTTTTGTTCAATTGGGTAGTCTTTTATGGTTATGAACTAACCTTAAAACATTTGATTGTAAATTGTGAGGAGAGAGATATTATGGATGTTTCTGGAATAATGGAAGTGATTTTGGAAATGTGAATGTTTTAATTTGTGTAGTGGAGAAGTATTATGATCTAAATACACTTTTGTTTGTAATAAGAAGTTTAACTGTGAGTTATAGTGTAATATATTAACATTAGCATATCCTTATCTGATTTCCCACTACCTGAGGGCTTCATAGTAGGCTGATAAGTCTCAAGCTCGCCGTTGAGGAATAAACGTAAGTTGATCCTTTGAGAATAATCTAGGGAACGTAGCAAGGTGGCAGCACTTATGCTGCAAGGTTCAGGTGCAAGTAGTGGTGCACGAATGAACGTGTTTGCAGTGTCCAGGCAACAGGCCCCCAAGATCCCCCGACATTACCAGCCTGTTTTTTTACCTGCGGGCTTTACTGAAGGACTTGGTGTATGCAAACAAACCACCTATGTTACAAGTTTTAAAATATGAACATTTCGACTGAAGTCAGGAACATCAGCAGAGAAACACTGCGACTAGTCACAGCGAATACGGAAACGTGGTTGGATGTGAGCCTTCTTGAAAACGGTGGACACTGTCAACACATGTTATGATCACAATCAACAATCAATGGCACACTATCCAAGGTATATCATGTATAAATTGCATTAATATCTATGTGCTTTATTTTATATTACAGCTCATTTTGTTGGGCCTATTTTATAAGAATCACCCTGTATTTATTTTCCTCATTGCAACTTGTTTTATCAATGTTATGTCATACAATATGATGAAACTAGATCACAGAGTTTTTGACAGATAATAATAATGAAACTAACAAGCTGTTATACAAATTTTGAAATCTCATATCACTGTGTATTTTATCCACAATATCTCCAGATCTATGAGGCTCAGTCAATAAATAACAAGGCAGAGGATATTACACCAAAACTATGGTAGTTAGAAATGGGTAGACAGGCCCAAAATGGAGGTGCAGGTGTGACGAAACTGATTCGTGCAAGTTTTCCTACTAGATGGCATTACGTGTCTGGCAAGGTATGCGCAAAGGCTGCTAACCGAGCAGCAGCAGTGTCCAGTCAGATTTCCCTCCACCAAAAAAGTTCAAAACCCTCCACACTATTGCAGTCACCGGCAAGGTCATGCTTTCGTTCTTCTTCAATCACAGGGGACCGCTGCTCATCGACTTCCTGAAGCATGCAGCTATGGTCAATGCCCAGCGGTATTGTAAAATGTCAACGAAGCTCAGAAAGGCAATCAAATAGAATCATCCCGGTCACCTTTCCCGTGGTGTCATCCTTTGCATGCCAACGTTAAACCACACAGCCAACGCAACAAAGGAATGTGTGAAAAAATTCAAGTGGGAAGTACTGAGCATCCCTCCTCCCCTATAGTCCATATCTGTCCCCATGTGACTTCCACATCTTCGGTGAGCTCAAAAAAGCACTGCTGGGACAACAGTTTCAATCGGGCGATGACGTCAAGGAGTACGTGCGCAATTGGTTCCAACAGCAGCCAAAGGACCTAATATATTTTACTGTATGCAACTGGAAAGCAGGTAAAGTGGAAATTGTTGTGTGTATTTTTTTGGAACTTGCAAAATTATGCAAAACTAAGCCTATACTGATGTACCAGGATTAACTTATTGGTTGGAATTTAATCACTAAACTGCCCAATACTTTTCCAAGGTTGTGGTGCCTTGCAAGTCTGCAAAAATTCCATGCAACACTTTTGCAAAGTATATTTATATACTGGAAATTAAGCAAAATTCATAATTTTCATTATTTTAGCAACAAGGCTGAGAGAAGAAATGGATTTTGTGATTAAACAATTATCTCATGAGAAATTATGAGTAATGGCTTGAAATTTAAACAAATTCTGAACTACTTTGAAATGTTACAATTTCAAAGTATTGGTGTTGGTAGGAATCAGAGTATTGCTATTGGTTCAAAGTGGTACTATGCTCCAAATCCTTATTGCTGTTTATATTTGAATGTAGGGTTGTATACCATACAACTTACAGGTCCTTAGTTGTTAGCATTTGAAAACATTAACATTTTCAGTGTCATGCCCTTGTTCTAGTGTATTACCTGATATTACTTTCAAAGTAACCTGCTAAGTAATTTGCCTACTTTCGTTCTTGCTTAGGTATGTTGCTCTGAAGTTACATTTGCATTTTGACACAAGGTGAGTGAAGGTGTACCTAGCCCACTGTGATTTGCTCTTGGCCCACCCAAATCTTCATAACAATTTATATTGTATAGTGTGAAAAATCACACGCAGGCAAAGAAAAGTGATGGAAAGGAAGAATGAAACAGAAATTGATAGCGAAACAGAGGACGAAAGAAAGATGTAGAGAACCAGAGGAATGAAGAAAGAGACAAAAAAGAAATAGAAGACAAGAAAAGAAAGAGATATGATGAAAGAGAAAAGAAAGAAAGGAGGATATTGGTAGAGGAAATAGAAAAAGAAAGAAAATATGAAAGGAAGGACAAGAAAGAAAGATAGAATGAGAAGATGAAAGAACAAAGGAAAAAAGAAAGAAATAGAAGACAAAGAAAGAAAGAAGGAAGGAAGGAGACAGATAATGAGAGGAACATAGAAAAATATAAAGAAAGAAAAGATGAAATGAGAAAGAAAAATTCTCTCATTTATAAATGATGAGAGTGTGAAATTCTCTGGTGACAACACTGTATTTTAATATTCCCAGACTGTAGCATAACTAAGATGCTGTGCACACACCCTTCCCCCTGCAACTTTCAGTTGTGCACCCCTACTTGTTCCTTTCTTTTTAACTTTCCTTTCTAAAATATTAATTTACGCCTACATTTATATTAGGTATATACAAATATGAAAATACATACACGTAATTTGAATCAATGTAAAAACTGGTATGAAAGATTCAGACAAACTTTATGAAAATACACTGTTACTACAAAACAATATGATATCATTAAATTCACATTACCAGCCCTCTGCATATATTAAAATGACTTCTCAGCTGATGGAGACGTCACAGGTAGAGTCAAATTCAGCATATAAACAATGCCTACATCAGGAATGCTGCTAGCTATATCTTTGTTTCCTATCAAGAGGAATTCTGCAACTTCGCAGATGTTTACATTTTTCTTCTTTTGATTTCAGTTGACACTACATTCCGAAATCAAACAATTTTTGTATCTACAGTGGAAGATACATTTTCTTCATATTTCTCCCAGAAATTCGTAGCGTATTTCACTAACTGTCTTGTCAGTGTTCCGTTAGGGCTTAAAAAGGTGAAGCTTTCTTTGATTTGTTTCATACTCTGAAATCTATTGTTTACTAGATTTATTACAATATCTAAAGCATGGTAGAAAAGCACATTTTCTTGACTGTTGTCTACTCTTCAGCGATGTAATCAATGACTTGAACTATTCAGTTAATGAAGGTTTTCTTCTAATCAGGTAAAGTGGTAATTTACTTTCTACTTTTCTAGTGATCAACATTTTCTCTTTGCAGTTGTAGGGTCATTAAATATAAGAAAATATACTTAATAAAATAAAACATATTTTAAAACCAAAAGGAAAACTTTTGTGAAATATCAGTCTTTCTTAATACTGTGCCCTCCAAGCCCATTCAGCTGCCCCCCCCTCCCCTGCACCGCGAGGGTTGTGAGGGTGTTATTTACACCCCCGTTCAGAGAACAAATCACAATAGAAATCAACAACACTTACCTATAAGGAAATACTTCTATTTTAATGTCTGGGTCTGATGTATTCATGAAGTCATTTATTGTGTCAGCAATGCCCTCTGCTATAGTACGAGCTGCCCACAGTGCTTCGTAATAATCTTTTGATGATTTAAGAACTGTGTGGTATGCCATGAAGTAACTTGACCCAACATTAGCCATTCCGCTCTCATCCAGAATGTAGTTCACGCCCTGGATTTGTGAAATAAAATTAAGTTATTCCATATAAAGTGATCCAGAAATAAGAGTACATAGTTGCATTGGCATTTTTAAAAATTATAATTCTTTGTTTGTTATTGCGCTGATGTATTGGCAGCATGAAGTAGGCCTACACTGATTTCTAATTGTTAATAAGTGGTGACTATTTTTCTTCCATTGCATGCGCCAATATTTGATATTTCAGAGATTTTTCAAAATTGATTTAGTTCAATTACTCTGAGACCTGGGGGTGAAAAACTAGGGATGGGCTGAAAAATCTTGGTCTAGGTGTCATACCCAAGTAACCATCACCGTTGGGCCAACGTCAGTTTTAACGTGGGAAAGGTAGGTTTTACATTGATTGGCATATTGACGTTGGTCTTACGTTGGGCCAACGGTGGTTGCCAATGTTTGCCCAACCATGGAAACGTGAGTCAAAATCAGTTTTATAAACAACTTTTTAATGCTAAGACAACTTTCAGGAGAATGCTGAAAATTCTAGAGTGTAAAATGCGTGACATGTAACAGTATTTCTTTCTGAATATTTCAGTCACAGCACATACTGGAAATATAATATATTTTTAATGAAAGTAGAAGCTATTTTTAACCATTCACCAGTCCTTTGTTAGCCGCCATAGATGAAATGTGTGTTGGGAGTTGCTTATTGTTTGTCTCTTTTGCTGTAGCTGAAGAAGGAACATTCTTACAGGTATTATTGTGAAGGTGGTTAAGCACTGTTATGTGCAGACTAAATTCCATGAAAGGTGGAAAATTAAGTAAACTCAAAAAGGTTCCACTTGAAGGTATGGTGCCTTGAAAACAATTATACCATGTGACTGAGAAAGTGCTGTGTATTTTTTTTTGTTTTCATAAATAACTTGAACTATTGTTTACATTTGGCCTCACAATAAATTATGTATATATCAGAAAACAAACCTATCCATTCTTTACTTCTCAGCATGTCAACATAGTAAAACCATATGTTGGCCCAACGGAAAAACCACATGTTGGCCCAACGTTGGAACCACGGCCAAAATTGCTGTTGGCCAAAGGTATGTTTTTGCGTTGGGCCAACATTTGGCCAACCATTTTCAGCATGGTTGGCCCAACGTTGAGCCAACCAGTTTTGGTTACTTGGGTAGTCTACAAAAATGCTGTTCAACACTTTTGTGGAGTCTAAATATCCTGGAAATTATGCAAATTGTATATTCTTCATAATTTTTGTTTGGAGAAGTGGATCTTGTGATTAAATGATTATGATTACCTCATGTGAAATTATGAATAATTTAAAGCAAAACTGTGGTAGATTTCTATGATGCAGTTTCAATGAGAAACTAATAAATATTCTGAACCATTTTGAATAGTTACAATTTTCAAGTACTGGAATCAGTAAGAATATTAGCAGTGGTGTTGGTATTGGTTCAAAATGGAATCTGCTCGGCCCTAGTAAAAAACATTCTTTTCAGTAAAGTTTACTGAATTTCATCAACGCTGAAAATCATAATTTCAGAATTCAATTTTGCAAAGAAATCAAATTTTGAAGATTTATTCAGAAACAGGGGGGATTGGGGGTATAATTCTGTAATTTAATTTTTAAAGAGACGTAAGTGTGTAAGAGCTATAGACTTTATGAGAGGTTAAACATACAATTCAGATTAGTTACATAGTACTTAAATTGTAGCCTATACAGAAAAAAAAGTGTTTTTTTTAGCTCAGATCCCTATAGGTAACAGGAAAATGGCCACCACTCATAAACAAACAATAAAAAATATTACAATTAAAGTAGGCCTATTTTAATTTCTAGTATTTTTTTAATATTAATATTCTTAATTATTTCTACGTATGCTGATACAGTAAATTGAAAATTGCTCGGCTTATCTAGAATTAATGTGTTAGAAGATGAAGACATTTTCAAATGACGATTTTATTTGTAGGTTCTTCTTAAAAATTCGCATGACCAGTTTTTAAATTGCAAAATAATATGCTGTTATTTTAAGTGGTTTTTACTTTATTTTTTCATGTGATGTTCCATCCTGGTTTCCCAGGACATTCAAGGACATTGCTTAGAAGTGTAGAGTGCCTAGTCATGTAAAGTTGTGTGTTTATCTTGGTTTGAGAAATTTCTGTGAAACCAGGACAAAATGTTACATGAAAAATAAAATAAAAAACACTTAAAATAACCGTATATTATTTTCCAATTTTAATGTTAGAAAGAGGTATTACTGACTAGTCAGCCACAGTCTATGTGTATATCACCATGATCTCAGTGACATGCCCAAGGGGAAGGGTTTTGGTGGGGGTTATAACCCCTCCCTGATCCAATATTCTTAAAAAAAAGAATGCCAAAGCCAGGATAAGATAGAAAAAAGAGAACAAACCACTAAAAAGGGTATATATATCCCCCCACTTCAGTTTCGGATATCCTAGGCATGCCACTGACCTTGATGACACTTGCACATTCATCAGTTCTCAGGGTGCTGTAAAATCAATAAACTAATTCAGTTAAAATATAAGAAACTCACAGATGCGTAAGCTGCATGCCCTCCCTTTGCACATTTTGTATCTGGATTGTCTTTCAAGAAGAATGGCAGGTACTTCCCAAATTCTTCTTGTATCGGACGACTCTCATCTGTCATGGCAATATCACATGGATCGCAGGATGTATCTACAACTACAGAATTATTTACATTATTAGAGATTGCCAACACAAATAAATAGTAGAAACAGATTAAACAATATATTACCTGTATCTCATCCATTAAATATACAGTATGTCCGTAAAGTCATGGAGGAGTTTCAGAGTCCTATAATATCTAAACAAAACAAAAACAAAGGATGATTATTACACTGCATTGAAGAGTAACTCAAAGAATTTCGGAAGTGAAGCGAAGACTTACGATGCATGTGCAGGTAATCATGTGATGGTGAAGCAAAAATCATACCATTCCATCAGTCAAGATGTGGACGATGCCGAGGAAAGTTCAATGCGTCCTTTGGCTTACAAAATTTAAGTCCGTGATGTGTGTTCGTCATGGGTATCGTCGTGTGTACAATGAAGAGGCACCACATGAAAATAACATTCACTGGTGGGATCGCCAGCTTAAGGAAACAGGCAATTTATTGGATGCAAAACATTCTGGGAGGCCATTGGTTAATGACGAGTCTGTTGAACCTGTACGGAAGAGCTAACTAAGGAGTCCCAAGAAATTGGTGCATGTCTGTGCTCGAAATCTAGGTCTGAAGACAACAGTTCACAAAGTTTTGAAGAAACATCTCCAATTTACGGATTACAAACTGCAGTTGTTACATGCAATCCACTCAACCAATAAACCCAAACAATTTGATTTTGCTGTGCAGATGCTTGGTGAAATGGACAATGATGATATGTTCTTACAGAAGATTGTGTTTAGTGATGAGGCAATATTCCATGTGTGTGGTCATGTTCATCGACATCACAACAGAATATGGGCTAATGAACAACCTCATGCCTACATGAAGCATGAACGTAACAGTCCTAAGGTGAACGTCTGGTGTGCCCTCACACATGATAAAGTTATAGGCCCATTTTTCTTTGTGGTGCGTACAGTGACATCAAACAACTACCTTGACATGTTCGAATCGTATGCAGTGCCACAAATTCAAGATGAAGGTGAAGATGTCATCTTTCAACAAGATGGTGCTCTTCCACACTACGGAAAATTTGTTCGTGAGTTTCTAGATAAGACATTTCCCCAGCGGTGGATATGAAGGGGTGGATGGAAGGCATAGCCACCACGACCGCCAGACCTGACGCCTTTAGATTTTTATTTCTGGGGCTACGTCAAACAATGTGTGTATCGTGATCGTGTCAACGACATTCATCATTTGAAAAAGAGAATCAGAGAAGCTGTCCAGTCTGTTACACCTGATGTTCTAAGTCGTGTGTGGTAAGAATTGGAATATCGATTAGATGTGTGTAGGGCAACAAACAGAAACCACATCAAACTGCACTAAACGTGTAAGGAAACTCTTTGAGTTACTCTTCAATACAGTGTAATAATCATCCTTTCTTTTTGTTTCCTTTAGATATTATAAGACTCTTAATAATGGACACCATGACTTTATGCACATACTGTAATGTTAATACAAAGTTGAAGAAATTAAAATGAAAGCTCAGAATGAATGATTAAAATAATTCACATCACAAATCATAGAAATTGAGGAATAGTATGAATATAGTTGGTAAATGATTTCTAAAATCCTACATCTTTCAACATGCAACTGTTTCTGTGAACAAGATACCTTGATAAAATATAGTATAAGTCTCAGAAAACTTGTATGCAATACACAAACACATATCCAGAAACATACAGGGTGTTGCCATACAACACTGAAAAAATGTTCACAGTAGATACATATATCAAGACAAACATTTTTGTACTTTTCTTTTTTATATTATCTGCCCTTTTGTCTATACCCCCCCCTCTACACACACACTTACCTGTATGCGGACAGAATGAGGCATTAGCTGGAAAGATCTTGCAACATTCAGATTTTGGATATGTCCAGTCAAAGTAATCATCCAACCAAGAAGCTGCAGGCTTGGCAATGTATGAGCTGTGAGAAACAAGATTAAAAATATGCAGGGTGTCTGGGCTAGATGTATACAAAAATACACATATTATTTAGCATCTATAAAGTTTATTAACTTTCTTGTCCCGGTTTTGTACAAAATAATGCAGAAAGTTTTTATGTATGCTGGTACACTTCAATGTGGGCTCTATTTGTAGCTCGACAGATATTCAAATAATACTCAAGCTCGTGCCAAGTGTTGACCAGCATTTGAGGTGTTCTTAGCACAATGATGCACTGTCTCATATCACCAAAATTATGAACTTTCCTCTTGTAAACATCATCTTTAATGAAGCCCAACACAAAAAATGTCAATGGTGTCAAATCTGGGGATCTTGGTGGCCAGGCAGTTTCTTCACATTCATGACTCAACAGCACGGTTGATCGTACAAGTGGACTACTGAAATCTGTGATCAATGGTCTATCAACTGAGCTTCAGTATGAGACAATATAAGGAGTAGTTTTCACATTATAAGCAGTTAAGCCTGGACACCCTGTATATACTACAGTGGTTTACTTAATGTGTCTTATTTCAGTAAGGAGTCAACTTATGGCACCAATGTTAGCACAAAATTAATGAAAAATTGCACATTTCATACAAGAATGCCTTCAGGATTTTTCTCGGGGGATTATCATGCCTTGTCTTCTCTTGGTAGTACTCTAAGTGAAGGGACCCAAGGCATGCTTAAGAATATTCTTATAAAGCATTCCCCCACACTTTTCACGTTGATCCACACAAGCATCCCTCCACCTTTCCCCAAACTTGGTTTAGCATTCCCCTCCTCACTTTGATCACTGGGGGTAGAGTAAGATTTCATACTTTGTCCTTCAGTCATAAGAACTAATTTTACATTGTTATTATTTTACATTTACAATTCATAAAACTGAAATTGTATTGAAAATACCTTGGTATTGTTGACAGGTTGTGAGTTTACTAAATACAGGGCGATACCCCTCGCTAGAGGCCCCAAACTTTTGTCTATAAAACTGCCATTTACTTAAAGTTTGTATTGAAAATATGTATGCACATACCTTCAACAATGTAAAACAGGATCTGCTCATATCAGATGCTGAAAATGGTCCCCTTCCACATGCAAGCACTTTTGTACATGTCTCTCCGAATTCTGGAATACTTTTCTTAAAGTGGCATCGGTAATTACTTCAATCTCTTGACGTATAGCTTCTTTCAGGGCTGCGATTATGCAGCTTTCTGACACGTGGAATATTGGAGATTAGTTTCTTGATAAAGTCTTCACAATGATTTTGATGGTGATGCCTAACTGCTCCTTTACATCCTGTTTTGTCTCTTCAGACATTTTCAGGCTTCCTGAATGCTGTGTGACAAGACTTACCGTGTCTCTAACCAATTCCTGCAGTGACGTGCACTGAGGAGTAGCTAGTCTAGCAGAGATAGATTAATCAATCTCACACCTCTAATTTTTTTCAAATCACAATATTTATTGTCTTGTTAAAGCCACAGTTCATATGCAACACTTTATTTTTCACGCGCTCTCGTCCCTCGGTGTGATCTGCGGACAAAACTGGCCTAGCTCGCTCTTCTTCCACCTTAGCAGTTCCGGGTAGAAATGGCCTCCCAAAGGAAAAGGGAATATTTCTGCCTCTACCTCCCTTGTCCCCTCGCCCCCCGCTGCAATGGTTGAAAGCCCGTGCTTTCAGGTCCCCCAGTCCTATAGGACAGATAGGGGATTGGTTTCCATTCGATTCCATTGTAAATCCTCTAAGAACTCAAGGGAAAATTTTCTGCAGTACTTATGTTCTCTGTATTTACACAACCTTTTACATGTTGTACAATATGTATGTATAATATGGGATGTAGTTTTATTATTTATGAAATGGGAACGTGTTATGTGCAGACAATAATGTTATGCTTTCTTTATTTTTTTGTTTTTCAAATATGGAATATATAATGATTAAATTACAATCAGGCTCTCTCTCTTGCTCTCGTTTTAGTAGTGTTTTTTTTTAAAATATACTAATCTCTTGGCCTCCAATGGATGTATTTATTTGGGCAAGAGATCGCATATTCATATTGTTGTTGGTTTGGTTTATTTTACTTCGCTCTTGTGCCACATTTGTTTATCGCGAAAATGAGGATGATGTGATGAAATTAATGAAGGGACCTCAAACAATCCAGGCCGAGATTCGAACCTGTGATGAGCGTGCATTCTTGTTCCTGTGTTGTACTCTGCAGTGAATAATGAAAAAATGTGAAATGAAAAATATATCTCGGAACTCAAGAAGCCAAATGAATATTATTGAAGAAACTACAAACAAGTATGTTTTGTTACCTGTTTTGTTTCTGTGCATAAAGTGGACTTAAAACACCAAATCAACCAACCGTAGGAGAATGGTTATCACAGCATGCTACAACACCAGGAGTTCCGGGTTCGAACCCCGACCTGGGCATGGGTGTTCTTTGTGTTTGTCCCTTCATTATGATACCCTTTTATGGTATCATCTTCGCAATTAACCAAATGTGACAAAAAAGCGATGCTAACTAACAAAAATGAAATCAAATCATTGAGTGATTGCTTGATTTGGTTTATTTTACTTCGCTTTTCCACCACATTTGGCTAATCGCGACGATGATACAATACCTATGGCCAAGCCGAGATTCGAACCCAGGATCTCTAGCTTAGTAGTCAAATCAAATCTTTTTTATTTTCAAATGGGGGTGGGGTTACGTATACTTTTTTTTTTAGTACTCATTCATCATTTTGCAATCTTTTCCTGTTATTGACGTTCTATTTTTAGGAATACTGGGCCCTAAAGGGGGGAGGGGTATGAGCCACCCCCCCTTGAGCACGCCACTGATTGCTACCCCAAGTGTCGACGTCACCGCACATCACTGAATTCCTGGATACAACACTTTGAAGGTACACGTCTCACATGAAATTCAGTCTGAAATGCCCTTTGACATGCTTTAAATGGACCAGTTTGACAGTATTTACGAATGAGGAACACATGCTCTTTGATTGTGTACATTCTAATCCCTATACATTCGAGCCAACACTATCTAGATGCATTGTCGCGGAACAAAACAAATGAAGGTCATTGGAAGAGTCCAAACCTATTGCGAGGGGTTACATCCTGTTTTACATTGTTGAAGGTATGTGCATACAAATTTTCAAGACAAACTTTAATTAAATGGCAGTTTTATAGACAAACGTTTGGGGCCTCTAGCAAGGGAATCACCCGATAGAAGCTGATTCTACTTGCTTCCTTTCCATAAGCATCTATCACTTTGTACATGAACAGTTCTTTGTCACTTTATCATGATAATCAAATATTAAACACAAACCACTTAATTTGCTGTATTTCATGGCAGCCCTCATCCATGTGTTCAAGCTACAATTTCGCCCTTGATTTCACATAATTTCCAGTAAATTTAGACAGAACTGTTATGTAGCATTTTCCGACATACTTGGACTCCAGAAATATATCGATATGTATTGGTGATTAAAAGCAAGCTGATATTTTCCTACATCAATATTGGTATTGAAGAACAGTGATTCAGTATTTGGATCACCTAACAATTTGGTGACTGCCATGATTCGCTGATTTGTGTGTGATTTGTTGCTGAGGGTCACCAAATTCAATAGGCAATTAAAATACATAGAACTGTTATTTTTTATACAAAGAAATGAATTCTAAACTTTGTTTGTGTTGTGAATACTAGTTTGAACCAGTTTCCAAATTAAAGTACTTAGGAGTAATACTAACAAATAAAAATGATATTAAAGAGGAAATAAAAAGCAGACTTAATTCAGGAAATGCATGTTACTTTTCTCTTCATAATTTTTGTCTTCTAGTTTAATATCTAAGAAACTAAAAGTTAAAATATACAAAACAGTAGGGATGGGACCGATTAATCGGTACTCTATCGGTATTGGCTGATATAGGCATATTGGTTTATCGGTAAAATTAACGATTATTTTACCGATCCGATATATTGATAAATATCTGATAATTTAGTACAAAATTCTGCCATTTTGTTGTAATTGTAATGGATAATCTGCATGCCCTAATTTATAAAAAAGTAAATGTCTTAATATGCAATGTCTTTTTCACTACAGTCACCTTGAAACACACATTTATTAAAGAGGTCAAAACCTTTCAGGTTCTTCAAGGACCATTTCTAATTTTATATCAGATTGGTAGAATCTCGGTTATCGGTATTGGTAAATTTTATATCGGTACTTTATCGGTACCTGCCAAAATTTCATATCGGCCCATCCCTACAAAACAGTAATTTTGCCTGTAATATTATATGGATGCGAAACTTGGTCCCTTGCATTGAAAGAGGAACATAAATTGAGAGTATTTGAAAATAAGATCCTTAGGAAAATATTTGGACCTAAAAGGGATGAGGAGACAGGTGAGTGGAGAAGGTTACATAATTTAGAACTACATAATTTGTATTCATGTCCAGATATTATTAGAATGATTAGATCAAGAAGACTTAGGTGGGCTGGCCATGTGGCACGAATGTGAGAGGAAAGAAGAGTTTACAGGATTCTTGTTGGGAAACCTGATGGTAAGAGACCTGACGGAGATGGAGGGATAGCATTGAGATGGAGCTAAAGGAAATTGGTAGGGATGGAAAAGAGTATATAGGTCTTGCTCAGGATAGGGACAGATGGAAGGCCTGTGTTGCTGCAGCTATGAACCTTTAGGTTTAAGAAGGCTAGAGAGTTAGTTAGTTAGTTTGTGTTGTGAATATAAATATAATAGCTGCAAACTGTTTTACTTACGTATTTGGATATCTTGAAGCAACATATATTTGTGTATTTAGAGAATCAGCAGAGCAATTTTGACCTCCACATATCACAGACTGAACTTGTGCATCTGAATAGTTAAGACCATCCTTAACTACGAAGTAGACTGGAGGTCCAATTGACAAATACTCATTCATAAACTGAAAAATAATAGATACAAAATTATATAATACTGTGACCATACATGCATCTGCAAATAACCTAATGCAAGCTTAGAATGGCATAGATACAGTCTCTATTGAGCAGTCATGTTTCCGCCTCTAGGGCCACTGTTACAACTAAACATTGTTAAGATTACTACATACAATTGTATATAACAGAGCTACATTTGAATGCAGTAAAGTGTAAACTGAAATACAGAGTTAAAATTTGTACTATCCTAATATTTCAGATCAACTAGCATGCAACGCCAATCGGTAGAGGCATGGAAATTTAGTTTTTGACTAAAACATGAAATATGAAATAACATGCTGTAATGTTCATTTTTCATGTTTCTGAAAGGTGCGAGGTACATTTTCCTACCCTGTTTTGTCACGAAATGATGCAAAATGAACTGCAAAATGCGAAATAGACTCTCAAACATGAAATTTAAAGTTTATTTACTGATGGGACACTTTCTGAAGTTTGGATTATCCTGAGAGTTATGTAATTCACGGAAAATTGATTAATTCTGCTGTAAATATTTGAGAAGTCAAAACAGACCCTTTTATACAGGAAAAACTTAATACTCTAACTACATAAATGTACAATTACAAGGAATATGTTTATTATTACCGCTACTTTTTATAGCTCTGTGTTTACATGAAATTGGCATAATATTGTTATCAGGGAATCCTTTATTTTCCATTTCATACCACCATGAGATGGGTGATGCTGCTGGATTTTGTCATCAATTTAGATTTAACGGTATTAGAAGCACCCCACCCCTTTGACAACAAACATTACTCTAGGAAGAACTTCGTAAATGTAGCTCCTTGAAAGTCAGTTTTAATTCCATTTAAGGTGAAATTTAGCTCTTTTATGCACTGCCAGGAGGCAGGGAGAAATGCAGTGGGCTTATGGGAGTATTTTTTGATTTCTTATCTTGGGAATATCAAACTTCCGATGGAATAGAAAATGATATCAACGGAAAGAGGGCAGTTTTTGAAGAAGTGATTGTCAAGCAGAAAAGTCGAAACTCCCATTTGATTAGCCGTAACTTGACATTGAAGTTGATTCCCCATAAGGAATACATAGGATTCCGAAAATTCTTCATGTCCAGCTTAATAATCAACATAAAAAAACGCTTTTACTTGTAACATGGAGAGAAATTCATACTCTTCGATACAGCCAGTTTTTTTTTTTTTTAATAGCAGTGCCCATTCGGGCGATATTGAAATAAATGCACAGTTGGTGCATAACTACCTCGCCCCCTTTCTGTAAAGTCTTTCACCTCCTTTCAGATTGGCCCTTCTATGATACAGTAGTTGGCCAGCATATACAAATACAGTTGAGGACTAAAAGCGGTAAACGTTGTAAGTGCCAAAAGTGAAAGTGTTGGGAAATTGCTTCGTTCAGCACATCAGCCCGTAAGAACGTTCACACTAGTGACCCCTTTACACGCCCTTTGAACTACTTAGAGGGCTACCAGCCACATTTCACGTTTACCACATTATAAAGCATGGCACTTACAGCATTTACCAATTTTAGTCTTCAGTTGCATAAATCAGATGATATATTTTTTATATTGTGACCAATTTTGCTTTAAAACCACAGATTAAGGTGATAATAGTGGTCAGCAAAAGAATCTCAAAGTAGGCTTTACACAAAGTATTTCAATTTTTTAAAAAGAACGATGTTTTCAAGGTTCAGAAAAAAAGATGATATTTCATCAACTTTTGAGCCCTATAGATAACCATATACATTAAGTATGACATAAAGAGTGCCACTTACATTGAAATAAGTCAAAACATATGAATCCTCAGGCATGGAAAGTTGCTGCTCAAGTCCTATTTCTATATTTGGAACTACAGAGATGCTTCCACAGAACATACCGAAGAAAACAATCACCACTACTACTTTGACTACATCATTCATTAAAAACTTTGCATAATAGTTCTTGAAGAAACTATACAGGAATCCTCCATGTGATTCAATTTTCTTCTTAGGTCCAGTAATATAACAACAAACATCAAGCCTATTTTCCTGTAATTAAAAGGAGAGAAATAAGTTTAGTTTCAGACACGTGTCCAGGAATTTTGGAAGAGCAAGTTGTTATAGGAGTGGCAGATCGAGAAAAGTTTGAAGGGTGAAAGGGGGGGGGGCAAGATAGTAATTCTTTTCTTTAGTTGATTGTTAAAGCTCTCACTCAATAGATCTGCAATTGTCAAAATATACAGGGTGTGGCAATAAATCGGGCAATTTTGAAACACTGAATATTGCTAGTTGTTGCATCAGAGGTAACAAGTCACTTATACTACTGCAGCCCCTGCTTTACCATTCAGTTATGATGGAGTTGTAAAATGGGACACAGTATGCATTCGCTGCAGAAGAATATTACAAAAAAAGTGATAGGTCTGTGTCTGTGCAGTGTGCATTTCAGACACATTTTAATATTCCACATCATGCTCCGGTGCTTTCTGCCCATGTTATCAAAACAGGATTAAACACTTCAAGGAAATGGGTTCTAAATATCGGATCCGAGAAGAGGTGCATGGGCATCGGGAGGAGGGGTCGTACGGGTCGATGGACCCCCCTAGAAATTGACATCGTTAGTTTAAAGATACAAGAAAATCGAAAGTGTGTTACTCTTATTGTTAGTAACAGAAACAAAATTAATTTACTTAATATTCACACAGAATAATCAAAGTAAAAATGCATTGGATCAAAAACATTGAGAGAAAAATACAGGAACAAGGTTATAACATTTCATCCAAAGAACAAATGGTTCCACAGTTTTCAAAATTCTAAGTACAGTTGTAAGTGAGAGGTTACACAACACACTTTATGAAAAAAAATCCCCTTATCATTTAAAGCCTTTTCTTGAATGATTGATTCATTTGGTATTCTAAGTCCACTTTATGCACAGTAAGACTAATCGGGACTGGACCTACAGTTTAAAGTGGGATCCGAACCACTATGTGCCTCCACCAGGTATTGAACCTGGGACCCCTTGATTTCAAGGTGACGATGCTACCACCGTGCCAACGGGAGGCCTTTTCCTGAACAAAGACGTGCAAAAGTTAATATCAAAATGCATTTCAGATACTAACTGCATATAATGCAAAAGAAAAAATGGGAAAATGGTTGTCCTGTTATTCACTCGTTTGGTGGATCGAGTCTCTCCATTTATATAATACGATATAATGATATATGATATAATGATACGATATAATGATCATCATCATTTTGAATAAAGTTTATTTTTGTCAGTTTATAATATTTATTATTTAATAAAAAAATGTTAATCGTGATAATAATACTTATCATTTTTCTTCTATTTAACTTTTATAATTTGCTCCACCCCCCCCCCCCAAAAAAAAAATTCTGTCGGTGCCCATGAAGAGGTGGCTCAAATGCGTAGGCCATGCTTTGCGATGTGATGTGTAATGTACCCAGAAGACTGCAAAGGCACAAAACTATTGTTTTTGTAATAGGAAATGTTAGATGTGCCCTGTTCCACAACTCCGTCAAAACTGGATGGTAAAGCAGGGACTTCAAGATAGCATAGTCATGTACTATCTCTGAAGCAACAACTAGCAATATTCAGTGCAAAATTACCTGATTCATTGCCGCACTCTGTATATTTCAATAGTTTTTGTTTTTGTTTTTTTAAATTTTGTTCACAGTACCCTTAACTAACTACTGCAGCTTGGCAACTCAAATGTTCTGTCTTCTCTCCAACTCCCCAAATTAAACAGGGACAACCATGGATGTCCGCAGGATTTTTTCCAGGGAGGGGCAAGGAAGGTATTTTTTCCAGGGGGAGCAAACAAGGCACATTTTCTCCAACAAAAGAGTTGTTCTCTAAAAAAATATTGCTTAAATTTGAATTTATGATGTTCATGCAATAATTAACACATTATTTTGGTTAAAATGAAATTATATGTGTGAAATACATAATTTTGGTTGACTTTCATTTTCCGAAGGGGCAGGCATGGCCCCCATTGCCCTCCCTTCTGGACACCCCTTTAATAACATAATTCTCAAAACTAGTTTTGTCTCTGATTATTGGTTTTATGCTGTGTATTATTCTAAGGTTGTGTGTATGTGTGTCAAACTTGAGACACCACACTGAAATTTGCTCTTCCCAAGTGTCATTTCTGCATTCGCTCATGTTGTACAATATAAAATGACAATCATTATATGAAGATGCCATATTATCCATTCATATTCTTAGATGTTTGGTGATTTGGTTAGGTTTTACATCTGAAAAAGAAGCTACCTGTTAGAAATTTAATTTACAGAATATTATATTGATTATGTAAACATATAAACATAAGAAAATGATACAAAAGTATACAAATTGTATAATATTTATAGAAATCTTGATTCAGAAAAATTATAGGAAATTTCATTGACAAACTGTTACATTAATTATTACGAATTAATCTGTAATCCTAACTATATTTTTTTAATAAATATGGAGAAACTTACATATTACTTTTTTTAAATTGCATATATATGTAGGTGTACAAGGGTGCACACAGGGGGGGGTCCTTAATGCACCTGCATCATGGGAATTTTTGGGGGGGACAAAATTTTATACCAATTCTATATAAAAAAAAGTAAAAAAAAAATTCTATATATCTTCACACAAAAATGGGGGGGATCGTATCATTTAACTTGTTTTTTTTTCTTTAGTTTTGGTTATTATGTATAGTTTTTCTACCTACCTGCAGGTGATCGTGGTGATAGGGTTGAAGTGAAACACCACCTCTTATGCCTTTAGAATCTGTTTGGATGGAGGGGAGGTGGCATGGTATTCGCATTAATACAAGGTTAGTCGAGCCGACAAACTGTGCAGAATAAGGTTGACTAACAATGGCAGTGAGCCTAAAGCATCCAAAGTAAACATATATTGCTTAAATATGTCTGTATTATACAGTGCCGCAACCACAGGAGGGCAGGGGGTTCTTCCCCCTCCCCCAAACGGAAGTCAATTCTAGGGTAGCAAAGGGGGGACAAACATTGACGACCAAAGGCAGCTGCAGGGGGGTTACAGAGGATCGATTACCCCTTTGATTTCAAATTTTATAAAAGTAAAAAAAGTAAAGTGCTCCCCTGTGCTTAGCACCATGCCATGAAGGCGTATAGGGGGTGTGGGGGTAACGGCCCACACTTTCTTGATCTGGTCATGAGTGGGGGTGATGTGATCAGCATCACGCCCCTGACCGCCTTTACCCCCCAGGGTTTCCCCCAGGTACCCATGTTATTCGATGCTGGGTGGGTGCCGGGGCCGCTTCCGCTTCCATCGTTAGAAAAGTTCCCGGATTTGAACCGGCCGGGGATCGAACCTGGGACCTTGAGCATGGTAGTCAGACGCGTTACCAACTGAGCCACCGCGGCTCAAATTTTATACAAATAAAAATATATTTTGTAAAATTTTCTTGCTTGCTTTGCTCGCATTATCTGCTTTTCTCGTTTTCGTCAAGTTTAGAGCTGTAGCCAGGGGCGGCGGGAGTCGGCCATGGGCGCCGAATGATCTAAAAAAGTTGTAAAGGAGAGAATGCCATGGCATCCAGTGAAATTAATTGCACCCTATTAATACAATATTGTTTTCATTTGCAAAAATTGGATCTAAAAATTTTCTTCCTCGCTTCGCTCGCATTCTACTTGTTTTCTGTGATGTAATGTATTTAAATAATATGTGTTGTATATTTGTATTGAATAAGCTTGTTGCATATGTATTTCCATTTTATGTCGCTCCATGTTGCATATGTGTAAAACATATGTTGTACATACATGAAAGTAACACATGCATCTTCGGAATGCATTTGGTGTGCTTGATTTGCATTATTAGCTAATGTGAATTTGACGGTGTTCAAAAAATATTTCAAATCGTTAGTTCCAAACAAATGCCTTACCACACACTTCTATCCAGTGGTCAGAAGTAGCGAGCTACTTGTAGCGTCACTACTGTAGCTAGCTACAAAATTTGTAGCTGTAGCTGTAGCGACGCTACATTTTGAAAATTGTAGTTGTAGCGGTAGCGAAGCTACAAAATTCCTGTAGTTGTAGCGAAAATTTCGCTACAGCTACATTTTTCTCAGCATTTTGAGGTGAATTTAATGTGGCAACAGCGTCAGAAAAATCGACAATAACCCTTCATTTTGCAGGAGGTTCATTAAGAGAGTCTGTTACGTGAAAACACAGATTATCTAGATTGTAGATTATAGATATCTGCGTAATTTATTTAATTAGTATCTGAATAATTTAGATATCCACATAAGTAACTGACATATATGAATATATTCCAGCTAACAGCTACGTTTTTTTTATCTGCATCGCTATTTTGGAGAAAAAACATGCCTCGTTTGCTGCACCGCTGGAAAAAGTGCCTCGTTTGCTTCACCCCCGGAACAAATCCTGTGGACATCCATGGTGTAAGATACATCAAAATGTCATTAATTGCTGTGTAAAATATAACTTGCAGTGCAAAAACGAGCGATGGATTTTCCACTGCACTGACAAAGGAATAGTGCCAGCAATAAATGGCTCAGTACGTTAACAGCATTGATCATCGTCAGTATACAGAATCTCACCAGCAAGAAATTATTCTTACAAGAATCGATCCCCGGCCGGTTCAAATCCGGGAACTTTTCTAACGATGGAAGCGGCCCCGGCGCCCACCCAGCGTCGAATAACATGGGTACCTGGGGGAAACCCTGGGGGGTAAAGGCGGTCAGGGGCGTGATGCTGATCACATCACCCCCACTCACGACCGGATCAAGAAAGTGTGGGGCGTTACCCCCACACCACCTATACACCTTCATGGCGTGGTGCTAAGCCCAGGGGAGCACTTTATCTTTTTTTTCTTCACTTTAGAATGATATACAGTTTCTGGAATTACAATTATTTTCGCGATAATTTTGTTCACAAATTTTAAAATTACAATACGTTTAGAACACTCAGGTTTACACGACAGTTTCCTAAATATATTTTATCATATTGCAAAAAGTATGCAGAAACGACAATTTTCTTTAGTTAATATACATTGTTTTCAAATTTATGTATTTTTCCTATTTTCCCGTAACTTTTGCTAATCATGACATTCTCATCATCATCATCCTTCGCCGTTTCCTGCCTCTGGGTCGGCATAGAAGTCAAGCCTCTTCATTTTTTCCTGGTCTTTCACCAGTCCTCTCTTTCCACGGTGTTCCAATCTTGTCCTCTTCTCCTAACACTCTCTGCTATCTGCTTTTTTCACTAACATCTTGGTTTCCCCCTTGGCCATATTCCCACTCCTTTTGCATTATATACTCTTACTGGTAGTCTTTCTGCATCCATCCTCTTCATGTGTCCGAACCATCTCATGTGTGCCTGATCTAGTCTGTCCTGAAGCTTCACCACACCCACTGCCTGTCGGATCTCCTCATTCCTTATTCTATCCCTTCCTCAAAAGACTCCTTAAAAATTTCATCTCCACTGCCCGCATCTTCTTTTTGTTTCTCTATGACATTGTCCAAGTCTCTGATCCAGTAATTACTGGCACATAGTATGTGTTATATATTACCTTCTTGCATTTCATAAGTACACCCCTGTTCCATATTAATCTTCGAACGCTTTGATATAGTCCACTACCCATTTGTCCTCTTCTGTTTACCTCCTCATCTATTCTTCAACTTCTCTCAATCATGACAATGAGTATGAATGTTTTATTTATTTATTCTCTCATCTAGTCGCTTTCTGCAACTTTCCGCTAATTGTAAGTACGAGGAAGAATGTTGAATGATGAGCAGTGTGGGGAATGGAGGAGCAGGACGATCCCATCCTCCCAACTTAGCGTGTTTCCTAGTTTTTGTTTTGAGTCCATTTTATGCATAGATAAGCTGATCGAGACTGGATCCGAACCACTATGTGCCTCCGCTGGGTATCGAACCTGGGGCCCTTTTGTAATCAAAGGGCTCCAGGTACTTTTCATTCAAAATGCTGCGTTCCTATCAGTCTACAAAAAATGAAATATTTATTCTGAAGAAAAATATGTTGATGTGAACATGAATATGTAATCCTACCAAATTTTATTTGTGTATAGTTGTAATCAAACTTGGATAACACCCTAATTGCAATATTCATATATCAAATTTGAATTTATATGCCACTTGCATAGGTATGGTATTCTCAAAAACTATAGTAAAAATAAGTAACTTAAGTGACAATGCTTTCAAAATTATTGAATGATAGGAATCATGATAATAAATAACAGAATTTATTTACCAGTAGTAGGAGATTTTTAATACCCATCCATATGGTTGTTTTTAATTTTTTTATGCAGAAGTAGCGCAAAAGTAGCGAAGTAGCGAGTAGCGCACATGAGTAGCGTAGCGAGCTACTTTTTGGTAAATGTAGCTGTAGCTGTAGCGAAGCTACATTTTCGAAGAGTAGCTGTAGCTGTAGCGAAGCTACTTTTAAAATGTAGCATTCTGATCACTGCTTCTACGTCTTTGATACTACTACTACTACTACTGGTAGTAGTAGTAGTACTAGTAATAATAATAAAGCTATTATTAATATTATTATTATTGGTACGTTTATCGTAGTACTCCCCCCCCCCCCCCGGACAAAAATTCATGGTTGCACCTCTGGTATTGTATTTTTCTGCAAATTTTGTTTGACAAAAATAATTTCAGTAATTAATTTGGCATAAACGGGGGGGATGTTCTACCTTTTTGGGGGGAGTGCATCATGGGCCTTGGGGGGATGGGCACCCCTGTAGGTGTATGTGCATTCATGCATGCATGTGAGTGAGTGAGAGACTGACACTAGTATCTGATGACAGAAATGTGAATGTTTTAGAGTTGCAATGTTAGTGAATAGTCTGTGAACAGTATATAAGTTGGACAGTGTTTAAAATAAGTATGATGCAGTTGCTGTGTATTCCATCTTCACATTTGTGTTGCGAGTATCAATATTCATGTCTTCAACAGTTTAACACCCTGAACTCTGCGTACATATAATCTCAATTAATCTAAATAATTAAGATAAATAACTTACAGATTGCCTTGCAGCATCCAAAGCCAATAGACTAACAAAGCAAGAAATTTGAAAGAGAAAATCAAGGAGAAGTGCTATGGCTGCATTCAAAGCAAAGATATTTACAGCAGGCATAACAGACAAGCATCCTGAAATTGAAACAATCAACATATAAAAATACATTACTATGAATAAAAATAGAATGATTTTAAAAGCCTCTAACGTGACTGCTGGTGAAGCCAACTGATCAAACATGAACAACAGGATATAACTGGATATAACAGAGTAATCAATGGTGCATGTGAAGTAAGCAGAAAGACAGCATTGTCTTATAAAGTTATCGCTTTCCCCTCAACATCATGAAGGTTTTAAGTGATGTAGAAAGTTGTCTTCTCAGGTTAGCAGAATGTTAGTAATTTTTTTAGAAAAGTGTGTTATGCCAACACAAAAATTAGTAATATATACCAAAAAATATCCTGTTACAATTCCAGATTTCGTTGACATGCAGTTGCCAACATTTCAAAAAACTTGAACTTTACTATCTCAAGACACTTTTACATTGATTTGTTGCACACTAAAGAACATCTGAAGCAGATCTTAAATAAATAATTCTTATTTAAGTCTACATCCAAAAACTTTAACATGTGGCCAAATGACATACACAAACTTCCTTAAGAGATAAACATGAGGTTTTTCAGTTCTATTTTGAAAATGTTGGCAACTCTAAACCATGGTGATCTAGTCACTAGAGTGTCTGACTGGCATACTGACTAGATTGAAAGCTTACATAGCCACAAATCTTACAAATATATAGACAAGAGAAAATGCAAACTGCACAAATATTAACATGAATGCTCTAGAAGCATTTCTAAGTATTTTTTCAGATTTTGGAATATCAAAGTTCTTTCAAAAAACAGCAACATTGGCATTTGCTGAAGATCCAGCAAAGGCTTAAGCAAAATATTTAGATTAAGGAAAGTCTAACTCCATAGCTCAGTTGGTAGAGCAATGGCATGAGAGTGCTGTAGGAGAGGATTTCGCTCAAATGCCAAATAGTTCGCACGGATGATGCTAGATGGCATAGCATGGTGGTGGACCCTCAACTATGGATTGTGAAGTGTAAAATGCAGTGAAATTGAAACTTAAGTGAACATAGTCTTCAAGTTAAAATGAAGTTTAGTCTATCTTATCCATAGGCGTAACTTGGCAGGGGCAAGGGGGGGGGGTTGCCCCCAAAATTTTCAGGTTTATTAAAATTTACAAGCTAGTGTACCTGAGGAGCAAAGTAATAAAGAGTAATATTTGTGATTTTGCAAACATCACAGTTATTTAGCAAATAATCCTGGATGCTGTTTTTATTGGATGGAAAACTTTTTGAATCTCTTCCCCAAACTTAAGCCCCAAGTTTGATTCTATCCCCTCAAAATTAGGCCCAGTTTGATTCTGCCCCCTCAAAATTAGTCCCAAATCTAATTTTGCCCCCTCAAAATTAGGCCCCAAATATGATTCTGCCCCCTCAAAATTAAGCCCCAAATATGATTCTGCCCCCTCAAAATTAGTCCCCAAATATGATTCTGCCCCTACAAAATTAGGCCCAAGTTTAATTCTGCCCCCTCAAAATTAGGCTGTTTGATTCTACCCCCTCAAAATTAGGCCTAAGTTAAATTCCTCCCCTTAAAATTAGGCTGTTCGATTCTGCCCCATCAAAATTAGGGCCCTAGTTACACCCATAATCTTACCAATACACAGTGATGTATGAAAATGTCATAGATCAGGTGTGGCCAACGCGTCGACCGCGGTCTACCAGTCGGCCAGCAAGCCACGAGAGGTAGCCAGAGTTCTCTACAATGAATGCGATAAAATAAAAGACGAATCGATTAACTGATGATCACTTGATTTCCTGCTTGAGAGTAGCAGTAACGTCATATGACTTGCAACATGATAAACTCATTGGCAGAATGCAGTGTCAAGTGAACAGACTGCTGAAAAGTACAAAATAGTTGTGTAATTTTTTTGCTGATGCCCAGCAACAAGTGAAATACTTTTGTTAAAATGAGTGTTTATGAAAGAATAAAATTGTAGTAATTATATTTATGTAAAGAATTTTTTTTTACCTTCTCATTAAAAGGATGAAAAGATGCTAATGATCAACTGGGGAGATACGGCCTAAAACAGGTGCCAGGCCCACAGTGCTGAAGCCAAAACTTATTTAATAAATGAATAAGTAAATAAATAAATAAATAAATACATACATACATAAAATAAAATAATCAATGTCAATTTTATGGTATTGACCCTTTGCTTCCTTTTTTAGGCTCTCGTTGTTAGGTCTGATAAGATAAGTAAGATAAGTGATTCTTGAAATGTAAAATAGCCCTCAAACCAAAAAATTGATTGATTGATTGAGTTGGAGTTTTAAGTACACTTTATGCACAGTAAGACTAATCGGAGACTGAACCTACAGTTTAAAGTGGGATCCAAACCACTATGTGCCTTCGCCGGGTATCAAACCTGGGACCCCTTGATTACAAGGCAATGATGTCACCACTGCACCATCGGAGAGGCTCTCAAACCAAAAAAGGTTGGTCACCGCAGTAATGGATGATTGTGGGCTGAAACTACCAAGGCAGATATTTTACATGTGTGTGTACAATTATTGTCACATTAACACGATATTCAAATGTATGCGCTGGTGACACTTGAAAGAGTACAAGCAAGCAAAAGTGGTCCCATACTAATAGTGGTCCCTAATAGCAGAATCAAATATATTTCGGTAAAACTATCATATGCAGGAAATCGCTCTAACTCGTTCATTTTCTACTTCTTTACATTCGTACTTACCTATTCTGCATTGCAAAACATTGTTTAACAAGGAATTTCGCTTTTTTTAACGAAATTAGTATCTATTGTCGACATATAGTGTAATTATTGTTCATTCATTTCTCGCTTCCTGAACATGCTAAATGGCGGGCAAATCTTTACTAGCATTGCGTTTCAAATGGCAAAGCAGTGTTTTTTAACCATGTTTGTCAGTAAAATTCAAACTCAGTGTCAGCACAATAGGTAGTAGCTATGGTGCTATATTGGAAAGGAAATTTAAATTTACATATACTGAAAACTTTATAATTATTATATTGATAAAAATGAAAGAAAAAACTAGAAACAACCAAAATTACAATAGCATCAAATTATGCCTTTGTTTACAAGAATATTTATAAGATATCAATGCTATACATAAGAAAATATATATATATATATCTTTGTTATCTCCTTCCAGGATAAAGCAAGTCTTTGTATCTACAATTCTGAGCTTCAGTTTTCGAAATTCATCATCTTCTCAAATCACCTCCAAACGTAGAACATATAAGTGTCACTCTATGCGACCTTCCTCCAAGCACTCATTTAAGGAACTGTAACATTCACAAGCCAGCCCCTTAAGGAAGATGAAAACAGATACTTATTCACTGCTTCCAATTCAACATGGCATCTATTATACATATCAGTGTCATTCCACAACTTTCGAATCTTTATCAGATTATATTATGATCAAAGTTCATTCAAGTCATAAAAGGCTTCTATATAACTTAAGCATCCAAGTTATTATCACATTGCCAAGTTTAATGCTTTAAAAGCAACAATTATTGTACAAATATATCCCCATTCCATAATGCTAAATTTGTACTTATCTTTGTTCCATCTTGATCTCCTTTTCCCAGTCACAGACTACCAGTATTAGAGCAACTAGTTCAAGCCCGATTTTTTAGTATATGTTATCTTCAATTGTTTTTGTTTTATATTTTTGTCCATAAGTGCTTAACAGCTTGAATGTTTGTGTTGTAAATGTACATATTTGCTCTGTTCCAGCTATTTTACTATGTATATTACAATATACTTATCTAATGATTACAATTACCATTTTTTGAATGTTGATACAAAATACCAAGTATGACATCATATTATACATTGACCAATTTTAAAGAGTTGACCTTTGTATATAAACCTTGAAGCCAATGCAAATGTACACAATTTCAATAAATTTAATTATAAATTTGAATGTATCATATCTTTCTTGTCTGAAAGAACACATATGATTGAAGATATTTGTTTTTCATATTGCCAGTCAAAAATAATTGTTATGACTAAATTGTTATAAATATTGCACAAATGTGGAACTTTGAACTTAGCCTAACCTTTTTCAAATGTTGTTATGACAATATATTATTTTTATTGTCATACTGGCGCTCAACAAGGGACGGATCCACAACAACAGACCTGAGCACTACTGAGACTTTTAACATATAATAATTAATATAATTCCTCTATATTTACAAACTGTTTTCATGTTTAGCATTATAATCAACTGAGTATAACTGAATATTTTTTTTTTTTTAATGAGTATAACTGAATATTTGTTTTCCAACAATAGAAAAAGAACATGTTCATCATGAACCAATACAGTGCAACTACACATAGTGAGTTTTTAGTACATAATAATGTTGAAAAACAAACAAAAAAAATCAAGTTCTACAAACCAACAATTATCTAATGAAGTTCCATATGAACCATTTTTACATAAAACAATGTAGCTCCATAACATTTTTATTTATTATGAACCAATGAAGCACCATTAAGAACTTCATTCTTAATCTGAGAGCATAATTTCTATATTAATCTTTATTTAGCCAAAAATATATTAATTATAATTTTCTATATGTAGAGTAAGTTACCTATGATCCAACTAAGTTTCCCATTGGGTATTCATCCATTTGTCTAGTAACATCAGCTAACAAGACAAGAATCTAAGTCCCTGCATCAAAAGCAAACATCCTCAGATTTACAGTGTGTCAAAACTAAGATTTCTTACATCACAAATCAATTCATGCAAGAAATGTATAAATTATGATGTGCGCACAAAAATTATAAATCTCAAATAACTGTTGTTCCTGAACTCACAGCGTCACGGCACGAATTTCCTATTCTGCCCTTTGTGAACACATTTTGGAGCCATAATGCATTCTAGCATTTTAAAGGAACCTACTACTTGACTTAAGCTTGGATCAACACGTCTTTGCTTCTTGTCAAGTTTATTTCTATTGGAGCCTACAATTCAACTCTTGGAATCTTAGAGCTCTAGAAAATGTTTTTAAGCCACAGCTAAATCTTAATATTAAAATCTATTATGCACATGCTATCACATTATATTATACATTTTTTGCACCCAAAATACACATAACAAAGAATATTTGTTATATTGAATTTTTCCACAGCTAATCACAACTAAGGATCAAGATATACGAATGAGGACCAATGTCAGATTACGAAGATCAACTTAAGGCAAACTCTACACATGAATACTTCATACCTGAACTAAAGTTTCATACTCAAGGAAAGAAGCACGAAAAATGAGAAAATTTTTACATTGACGTCTGACTAAAGAAAAATTGTGCATAAAGTACTGTGACTCACTGTACCACCCTTAAGCAACAGTCTAAGAGAAGAACTCAACCAACCAACCCACATGGGTATGTTTGTGAAACAAAGCAGTATCTTTTGTCCTTCAAACCAACAAAATAAACAATATGTTATCAGTTAAGATATCATTATCATGTTTTGTAATATGTTTGAAAATATTGCATTATACATTTATGAAGTATGAACATAAATATTGGATATATAATCTCAGATGCATAACACTGTCAAACATATACATGTGTGTATTAAAAATAATTTACAACCATGAATCAATTTTTGATTATCAGAATTGCTTTGAGTTTGCAATTGAGAAAATACTATCTGAAATCGTCAAATAATTAATCAATCTGTGTCTACTCTTAATATAGATCACACTTATACAGAATGACATCACACTGACACTACCTTGTGAAAGCTCATTATTATAATATCTTCAAGTGCAAATATATTATATGATCATGTCAAAGTCCTTTAATAAGCTGTCAAAATAAATCACAAATTAATGTTGTTATTCATTTAGAATAAAACAACTAAAATATACCTCATACCAACAAAATTTCATCCTAGTCTGTATAAATATTTTATCCTATCAAGTGCATTGATAAAATAACATATCTCTGAGGCTTAATTGACTAAAACGTTTTTAACGTAGTCATGTGTGATTTCAGAAGTCATCAAAAATACATCTAACATAGATTTAATCCAAAACATGGTAAGAATGGTTATCTCAAAAGATACTTGATACTTACGATCATTATAAATATAAGACACGTGGCTCAGAGTAATCACTTATTTAATTAAGTACATTTATATTATAACATAAATGGAACATTACATTCCCTGAAAAAACTAGTGTAACTGGTCTTAATATGTATTTTTCCTTCATAAATTTATACCCCTAAGATGTGGAAATAGTCAACCTTCAATCATCATATATATATAGCATCATCGTGTGGCTTAGCTTGATAAGTGTATTTGAAATCATAAATACCTAACCTATCAGCACTACCTGATTACTATTGGAAGAATCCAAACTTGATAAAGCACCAAAGATACATGTGCATCATAAAAATAAATATATATATTCATATAATAAATATTTCTACATTTAGTGTCACAATAGGACTCACTATTGCCTTTACGTGAACACTTCACAATGCTTTCATGCAACTGTGGCATGGAATTATGAGTGACGAGCTTGGATCATCTAGTGGATGTCTCTGCTACATGTCAACTTCATAAAATATACGAGGAAACAATTCATCTTCAGGAATTATTGACTTAATTCCCTAATAGCAAATAAAATAATTCTCGTATATAAGCATTTTAAATGCACTTACATTCTTGGTACACTACCAATGCTTAACTAACATCTTGGGTAACATCTTTCACCAGCTATTCAAGTTTGTTATATAGATGAACTATTAAAGTGTTTTAAAATTTGCTTTTGTTGTGCATAATAATGCCAAGTTTCCCACAAACGTGCGGAGTTATATTTAAGTCTAATAAACTTAAATATAGTGATCATGCAACTAAATTGTGCATAAAATAAATCACAAACTTGTACTTCAAAATATTATATTGTATTTTTGTCCATCAAGATGAACAGTAGTACTGTGGCCAAATATACCTCCCTAGACCAACAGTCTAGAAGATACTCCCAACCAACCACCCTTATAAGTTGATGTGTCAAGCAGTTACTACATCTATGTAAGATATAGAAGCTAAAGAAACATCAACTTGCACTTGTCTAACTTGGGCAAGAAACTTCTGCACAAGATCACCAATTTTACATTACAAAATAAATAAATAAATATCATGTATATGCCTACTTAAATATTTAATTTGATTCCTAAATTTAATTTTGTTATTGGCTTTGGAGTCTCCAATTAGAAGCTGAATTCCGAGTATAAGCAGAGTTTCTATAAGTTTTGCTACGGCCACCATCACTAGTTTTGCTACGGCCACCATCACTATCTGATCGGTAATATTCTATTTTATCATAACCAGGACCATTGTTATTGCTCTCTCTGCATACTGTGGTTTGCACCCTTGTATCACATGATTGTTTATCATGCTGCTGTTGAACTCTATTACCAACATCAGAAGATGATTGTTTGTTATTATTTTTATTAAAAGTCCTAGAATTTCTATAGGATTTACTAGAATACCTATCCTTATTTCTATTTTGATCATTAGCACATGAAACATTTGCTACTCTAGCCTTATTCTTTGGATTATAATTATTTCTGTTCATGTCATTGAACCGTGCAGGATTATTTCTTAAAGATTGAAAATTTTCAATTACTTGCAACGTTTGGTGCAATGTACGTACGTTATTGATCACCATGTGTTCACTAATCCTGTGTGGTAATAATGAGGCTAATTGTGCTATCAAATGAGGTTCTTCAGCATGAGGCTGAGTAGACTTCAAAATTTTGTAGTTCTTATTCGCATATTGTAACAGGCTTACATTACTCTCTTTTGTAAAAGGAGAATTCAAAGTTTGAGTCAACTTTACTGATTTCCAGCGGTCATTCTGATAATGTGCCAAAAAAGCCTCTTTAAATTCAGAATAAGTGGTAAACTGATTCTTTACTTCTAAGTACCAAGTTCTAGCACAATCAGTTAGAAGTTTTGGTATGTACTTCAAGAATTGACTTTCTTTGATGTCATAAATATCTAGGTTTTCCTCTACTTTTTCTAAGAATTCCGATGGTGCAAACTCTAAAGATATCCCATCAAAATGAGGGAAATGCCTCAAGTCCTGTGGTTTAATGAGAACTTTAATTTGACTCTTATTACAATTAGTCAATGGAACATCTACTGAATGACTAACATTATTCATATGACCAGCATCATGTTGTGCATATGAAATTTTGTCATCAACATTATTATTAGCAACTGATTTGTTCTTCCTCAATTTTCGACGCTTAGATGCTAATCTTGTATTTCGGTATGGACCACTAAGCATACTTACTCTATCATGATCTGAATCTGTACTATTATACATCTCAGATTCAGTATTCACTCCTATATTATGTCTAACAAGACTACTTTTTGGTGAACCATGACAAACTTCATCTTTATTCCCAACTGTATGTTGTCTCTGATTTACAGTGTGAGAACTCATTCGAGGTGTAAATTCACTCTGTGCTTTAGCTGTATTTTTAACTGCTATTATATCATGGGTTGATAATGGTGTTAATGCATTATTAACTACACTCATGATATTGGTTTCTATTTGTAGAAGTGCATTCTTAACACCTAATTCCAAAGAAGAGTTGATATTGCCTTTATTATTTACATCATGCAACTTATGCAATTCATCATCTCTATAATACTTGTGCCTTGTACTAATATCCACCGACTTATCACTATCAACATCACTCCTAATTGCATCATTCTCTGGAACGCGAGTGATAATAATATGCCTTGCACTGCTAGACATAACTTCTTTATCAACCTCATCATGTTGTATGCCAATAGATTTGACATCAACCTGTGGTTCAGTTGAATTAGCATACTTGGTTTCACTTCGTAACTTAATTAGATCATTACTTAATGTACCAAGTGATACACTACACTGAGCACAAACCTCAAGACATTGGTCCAGTTGAGAAGTAAACTGTTTGGATAAATTACTAACTGTATAGTCTAATTTTTTATCCATATCCGCAGCAAGATAAACTAGCTCATCATTCATCCTTTGATCCAGTAATTGAACTTTCTTTTCTAACTTTTCTGTTCTATCTAAGCACTCCTTACGGAACTGTGAAATATCTACCTTAATTTCTCTAAGTTCCTTACTTTGAGCTTTACTGGCTTCAATGCTTTCTTTCATCTGACTCTGCACAGCACAGATACCTTCTTTCATTTCACTTTGCACTGCAGAGATACTTTCTTTCATTTCACCTTGCACTGCAGAGATACCTTCTTTCATTTTACCTTGCACTGCAGAGATACCTTCTTTCATTTCTGCCTGCTGCGATTTGAGCATCATCACAATGTCAGCCAATGTGATCTCCTTCTCCATAATGTTAGGTATTGAAACTAATATCAGAAACAAGAATATTCACAACTCAATAACTTATACTTTCCTATCCAATAATTGTACCATTTGAGTCCTCATAATCTAAGTTTAACCATGTTTGTCAGTAAAATTCAAACTCAGTGTCAGCACAATAGGTAGTAGCTATGGTGCTATATTGGAAAGGAAATTTAAATTTACATATACTGAAAACTTTATAATTATTATATTGATAAAAATGAAAGAAAAAACTAGAAACAACCAAAATTACAATAGCATCAAATTATGCCTTTGTTTACAAGAATATTTATAAGATATCAATGCTATACATAAGAAAATATATATATATATATCTTTGTTATCTCCTTCCAGGATAAAGCAAGTCTTTGTATCTACAATTCTGAGCTTCAGTTTTCGAAATTCATCATCTTCTCAAATCACCTCCAAACGTAGAACATATAAGTGTCACTCTATGCGACCTTCCTCCAAGCACTCATTTAAGGAACTGTAACATTCACAAGCCAGCCCCTTAAGGAAGATGAAAACAGATACTTATTCACTGCTTCCAATTCAACATGGCATCTATTATACATATCAGTGTCATTCCACAACTTTCGAATCTTTATCAGATTATATTATGATCAAAGTTCATTCAAGTCATAAAAGGCTTCTATATAACTTAAGCATCCAAGTTATTATCACATTGCCAAGTTTAATGCTTTAAAAGCAACAATTATTGTACAAATATATCCCCATTCCATAATGCTAAATTTGTACTTATCTTTGTTCCATCTTGATCTCCTTTTCCCAGTCACAGACTACCAGTATTAGAGCAACTAGTTCAAGCCCGATTTTTTAGTATATGTTATCTTCAATTGTTTTTGTTTTATATTTTTGTCCATAAGTGCTTAACAGCTTGAATGTTTGTGTTGTAAATGTACATATTTGCTCTGTTCCAGCTATTTTACTATGTATATTACAATATACTTATCTAATGATTACAATTACCATTTTTTGAATGTTGATACAAAATACCAAGTATGACATCATATTATACATTGACCAATTTTAAAGAGTTGACCTTTGTATATAAACCTTGAAGCCAATGCAAATGTACACAATTTCAATAAATTTAATTATAAATTTGAATGTATCATATCTTTCTTGTCTGAAAGAACACATATGATTGAAGATATTTGTTTTTCATATTGCCAGTCAAAAATAATTGTTATGACTAAATTGTTATAAATATTGCACAAATGTGGAACTTTGAACTTAGCCTAACCTTTTTCAAATGTTGTTATGACAATATATTATTTTTATTGTCATAGTTTCAACATTCTTAACAGAAAAATTCCCGTATAGCCCAGAAAACCATTCCCGCATAGCCCCAAAAACCATCCACGAATAGCCCCAAAAACCATTCACTCATAGCCTCAAAAACCATTCACGATAGCCCCATGGACCATCACGGTAAGGTTAGGTTAGGTTAGGTTGCTTTAGGTTGGGTAATATAGTTAAAAAACTGTGCGTTTGAAACACTTGCCGGGGATTACGTCATCAGATGCTCGCAATATCCGGTTGAAGTACATGGATGGAAATGCAAGCAACAGCTTTCGTGCATCGGACGGACATTATTATAGAAAAATACATGATTTAGCAGCCAAATACATTGAAAAATGCAAGAAAACACTTTGATGACCTTCCAAAATTACACAGAAACTCAATTCTGTAAGTACTTTCTCCTGTAAATTTGACGAAATCCATTTCCCGGTTATGACATTTTTGCCTATATTTCTTCATGTGATTATTATATCTTAAATGGCACGTATCTATTATTACACCAGGCACAGATGAGATGTTTCGGACACATGAAGAGGATGGGTACAGCAAGACTATCAGTAAGAGCTTACAATGTGCAAGGAGTGGAAATAAGGCCAAGGAGGAGACCAATATGTTGGTAGAAAGAGTAGATAGCGGAGAGTGTTAGGTGAAGAATGGAACACCGTGGAAAGAGAGGAGTGGTGGAAGACCAGGAAAAAATGGAGAGGCTTGACTTCTATGCCAACCCAGCCAGAGGCAGGAAACGGCAAAGGATGATATATCAATTTCAAGAAGTAAAAATTATTTGCATTTGTACAGTAAAAAATATTAATTAATTACCTAGGAAAAAGCAACACGATTCGGTTAAACTGGTCACCAACATTGAAGGACCAATCTTGCCAACTATTCTTCCAATATGCTCCACATTGCTCTCATCTGGTCTGCGTACATCTCGCTGATGCCTCTGGACCAGAATAAAGATGTTGTCTACTCCAACTGCCAATACAAGGAAAGGAACAACCTGGCCAAGGTAGAAAATTTAACACTTCAATGTTTACAGTTAATCTTGCAAGTATAAGTAATTAAAATGAAAATTATGTTGAGTTTTACTAAATGATTTCACATTCTTAAATTTTAAAATTTTCCCATATTATGTATTCAATCTCCTTGTTCACAGTAAAGCAACATATTACAGTGGAACAACATTTTTATTACTTACTTGAAATTTAAAAAATTTGCACTTCCACGTTGCACAATTTAATGGTTAAATCCTATTAATTTCACTGCACGGCATCTGGAGCAGAGTTTCTAAATTTCAAGTAAGTAATTTTAAATCGCGTTTACCACATTGATCATGAACATTTTTATGTTCTCAGGTTTTTTATATTTTCCCACTAGACAAATCTTCATGGTCCAAATAGAGCAAAATGATATAAAATTTCCCCAGATTTTATACTTTCACACATTTTTAAGTTTTTTTCACCTTGATTTCCTGAAAAACATAAACCTGAGTTTCCACTGCATAAAATTTTCACACATATATTATATTTAGCTGGATGGCAAGTTTTTGTTATAACATTGGTCCACTGCAGTATGGATTTTAGTTTGAAATTTAGCATGCAAGAAATCTTCAAAAGAATGTGATGCATATAATCAATTACATAGCACAACAACTGAAATAAGTTTTACATGCATCCAAAATATACTCAGTGTAACATGAAAACTGACAATTTTGACTGCAAGCTGATGTGCATTATATGGTGATTACTAGCAATGAGCATTAACTTTACATAATCATTAAATAAGTCATAATAAAAATGTGTTCCTTTCTGAATTAAAGGATCGTTTGCATTTCTTATTTTTATCTCCCCTTTATATCCTAGTCAAGGCATACTTGGAACACACGAAACACTGAGATTTTAAAAAATAATCTACATATTCAAAAAATGAAGTTGATTAGACTATGTAAGTAAGAATATGAATTTTCATACCGTACACTAGCAAATAATTTAATTTAAAAATAAACTTTATTAATCCTTGGACGTTTAAAAAAATGAAGCAACATATTCCATACAATACTCACATGTAAAGAAATGCAAAAGACAAGAATTTTAAAATAAAATATAATGTTTAAAAAAAACAGAAAAGAAAACATCCTGGACAATTAAACATCTTTCTGATTACCCATATCAATTCTTTTGTTTCCGCTGTGACACATTTCAGGTTACACAAAGTACTTAGAAGAAAAAAGATGAGGTGCCAAAAGGAGACAAAACCTCATAAAAGTACTTTATAAAGAATATGCAAACTCTGGAATGAGTTTTAATTATTGAATGCAATGTAGTCGACAATGTATAGCTTTAGGACAATAAAATAAAATAATTAAAAGTTATGTGTATATTTATGGATATAGACTAAATACGTACCTCAAGAACAATAAGCGTGCCTGAAACTCCACAATAACCAAGGATACCAATCGAACAGACAACGGAGGACAGAACAATGATAATACCTCCCAAGCCCAGGGTTATTTTACTATCGATCTGTAAATGTATAATTTTTTTTTTAGAATATATGTATTTATCAATTATTTCACAAACTAAAATATAATATGTAATTTTCCCAGAATTAGATATTAAAACTTATGTACAGTCACAAAGGTTAACATATCAATCACTTTTTTTTCTCCATAATGTGTAGATTTCAGGGAATGGAATTGTAGACCTAGTTGCACTGAGGCAGTGGTTGTCCTCTGTTGATTTGTGCATTCTTTTATAGTTCTTAAACTCTGTGGTGTGGTAAACAGAATGAAC
Organism: Lepisma saccharinum; assembly: GCF_977018435.1. NCBI lineage: Eukaryota > Metazoa > Arthropoda > Insecta > Zygentoma > Lepismatidae > Lepisma > Lepisma saccharinum. The sequence continues at coordinate 20,318,914 of NC_139258.1, forward strand.
GAAGTTCCTACTATTACATCTGCCATTGGTTGAGCTTTAAAATAATGTTTGAATTCTTTCTTTTCTTTAATCATATTGATTTGGTTTATTTTACTTCGCTTTTCTGCCACTTTTGGCTAATTGTGAAGATGAAATTAATGAATGAAACTCACAAGGAACAATACCCAGGCTGGGATTCAGACTGGGACCCATAGTGTCGTGGCACAGTGTGCTAACCATTCCACCATAGAGGTTGGTCACCTTTCTTTTAGTTTTCTTCCAAGGTTCTAGAGTTCTAATTTGGTTCACAAGCAGCAAAAGAAAGTTTCACCTTTCTGAGAGTGCAAATGCTATCACCATTAGTTTCTTAATATTCATCTCATCAATGATTTTTAGTTCTAAAACTTTATTTCAAGGAAGAAAAGTGTTATTTCTACTGCCAGCATGTAAAATCTAGAAGGAAAATATGACAATCCTGTCTTTATTTATTACAATTCGTTGTTACGTTTATAATAAAACAATTTGAACAGATTTCTATTACAGGGTACACACTCACTTGGCCAAAATAAATTGGTGTCAAATTAAAGTTTACATGTACATAAAAAATAGAGCTGAGACAATAGATCTTTGAACTAATGCTATACGAATGGCAATATTGTCGTGAATTGCCACCAATACTGATACTTGAAAATTGTAACAGTATTTTTTTAATTTTCCATTACAAAAATATCATGTTAATCTACCATAGATTTGCTTGAAATTATCACATGAAATAACCATTCAATCACAAAATCCAATTTACCTCACAATGTTGTTGCAAACACTATGAACATTATGCATTTTGCATAATTTTCAAGACTCCATGAAACATTTAGATTCCAGAAAAGAATCTACTAGTATCAATGATTACCGTATTTACGCAGGTATAGTGCACGTGCGTGTATAATGCGCACCCTGGTTTTTGATGGGAAAAATTGCCAAAAAAGTATATCTCATATATAATGTGCAGAACAATCCAGTTTCAAGAAATGGCTTTCTTAGTTGTACGTTGTAAAGCTGTTGCTATACTGATCAAGAGTGAATGATGTCATACCTATTCAATTGCTCATTGAAATATATACTTTTTCTTTCCGTGACTAACGTAACATTTATACGAGGCACATTCAGGACCTTCCAAATCGCAGTTAGCACCACAAGATTTCTTCCATTAAGGATTACACACTCCATGTATGTCATATTATTTGGCCAGTAATACATTTTAATTTTTATTATCTTTTTCTTTGTTTTCTTTAATCCAAAGTACCATAAAAATCAGAACGTTTCTTCAGGTTTTGATGAACTTATTTCAACCGTATTTCACATTAGTGTCGTTATCTTGTATGGAATACTGTTTCCACATTCAGAAACTGCAGGATTCAAGCTTTACAACGATATATAACATGATAGGGTTCCGTAAAGATGAAAAATCAATGCAAGTGTCCCAAAATCATGGAACGACCCTGTACGGTTTCATGTTGGCTGTCTGAATTATTCTGTGCATAATACGCACCACACTTTTTGGGGGCAAAGAATTTGGAAAAAAGTGCGCATCATACATGAGTAAATACGGTAAACACCAGTCAGTACTTTCTGATATCAACGCCATAATATATATGTAAGGGAAGAGACAATAAATTAAACAGGGATGATGGGAATATCGATGAGATGTGGGGAAAGATGTTCAAGAAATGGGATGGGAAGGAATACGTAATAATAGGATTTAACATAACCCCGGAAGTAGCACGCCAAGCTCAAATGGAAGAGGAATTCATGCTGGACTCGATGTGAACTGGAATGGAGGGAAAATAGAGGAGAAAGAGAGGGGAAGCACCCAACCTCGCACTCTACGAGGAAACCTTGGAGTATTGCAGCACACGCGGACCGTGGCTATTCACAGTTTTAAAGTTTTAACATTCCAAGGAGCAGTTTCTAATCTGGGAAATGGCATGATAGTCGGATGTGAACCTGTAATGGGTTTTAGATTCTTATTGTTTTTTTAACCACACACCCTTTACCAATCCTATATGTACCTATGGAGAGTTCGACGTGGTTATGATTTATACATAACCTAAACGTGAGCAGCCTGAGGAAGGGAGCAGTTGCATCCCGAAACGTTGAAGGAGTTACCTCGATACTCACAAAACATAAGTTAATAATATATATATATTAAATTTGTGAGCAATTTGCACAACTTTCATCATGGAAACCATAATATTGGCTCAGCTATAATTCAAACATGTAGTAGAAAATGTGTCGCAAATTAATCATATAATACATTTTGCAATGCTCACCAAAAGACGACCGCAATTTCTAATTTGTCCCAAAGCTATGGCGATGTACACAAACATAATGACGTAGCTTATTACTATAGTCATAATATCAGTCTCAGATTCTCGTTCCAGCTCATCTTCAATTGAGCGTTCTGATGAGAAAGCTAGATCCATAAAATTTGGCTTCTCGTGTTCAGTCCAGTTCTTCATGAAGTCGATGAATCTGAAACAGAATTATATTTATAACTTTTGAGAACTTAGTTCGTAATCTTTGCACTTTACTGTAGAAATAATTATGATCCTTAACTTGTATGATACTAGATCAATAGCTAAAGTTTTGCAGCTCCCATTGGGAATCAAACCAGGACCATTTACACCAAAGGCAAGAGTGCTAGCTTATGCAGAAACTCACTCAGGGAGATAAAGAATTGAATTTTAGCAAATTGTGCATCCTATTTATCCAAAATTAAGATATATCTACCAAAATATAATTTACATTTACCAAGAATTTTTGAAAAAATACAATGTGAAGGTTAAGTTCAAAACATAATTTGAAGGTTAATAAATTTTAGAATTCCATGCTTTTAAAATTTTTGCAAGTCCAGGGGGGGTACACAAAAATGAAATGCTGAAGGAACAGAATTGACAATGACCATCGACTATAAAGGTTCCTTAATATTGTAATATATATTCCTTAATATTGTGATAGTGCCAAAATAAAATATATATGATGTCCTTTCACTTGCTTATTTCATGAGAGAAGGTACAATAAAGGAGTTTCTAGGATTTAAATAACTTCTTACATCAACCTTATTTTCAGTACTGTATATATTACAACCGGAGTGCAAGTCTGTATGGCAGACTGCAAAGGAAGCCACATGAGGTCATGTAACAATGCTAGAATAAAACAATTGTTCCTCAAAGAAACAAATGTAAACATTATGAATGCCAACAATTGAAAGTCAAGTGGAGGGATATTGATGGTTGAAATCCTGGAGGAAGTAAATAGGTTGATGGTTGAAATTAACATCCTTGCTTCTCAGCTCGCAGTCAGACAACTATAATGTAGTGTCAGCTTCTTTATCTTAGGAAACAGGTGAGTGTTCTCTTATTAATCTAATCTAAGTGTATTCTCAGCTGAAATTTTCTATTGGTTCCAATTGAAATTTCAATTGGATTGAATTGGTTTCAATTGGAATGAATCGGATTCTATCAGATGCCTAATACAGCTATCGGAATGTATTGGTTTCAATCAGAATCTCAACTAAAACGAATTAAAAATCAAGACAATTTCCAATTTGTGAATTGTATCCAGTTGTAAGTTTGTATATATTGTACTAGAATCAATATGTTATAAATTCATTTATTGACTCAAAGCATAGGTAGTTTAATTCTTGACACCACATTTCCTGTAATTTAAAAGTTCTTTAGTAAAACAACACACATGATCTGAATTTCTTCTGAATTCTAATGCATACTACTGAAGTCAGATTTATCTTAAAAAATACCTAAGAAGAACTATTTCTTAAGAACCAATTCAACCTTAAAGCAGCGAGTAGTTGGAATAACTGTTCACATTAGTTCTTGTTTTTCGCAATATGGAATTTACATTGTTATTCTTATGTGAATGTAATGCAATTGGAAAAAATAGCAATCTCTTGATCAAATAAGTCGATCTCGGCAGTGTTTTATTTGATTATCACTTTTTCAAGTGTTGTGGGACAGATTCTTTGTTTAACCTAATTTTTTGCTGTTTTTGCATGTACCTAGGTATAAAGGAAGAACAAACATGTCAATTTATGACTGAAGCAGTATGTTTTCGATTTTCTGTTTTTGTGTTAAACACAATGAACCTACAGATTTAATGACGTTCATATGTTTGAAAAAAAATGTATGTGAAAGTTTTTTCTAAGTTATAAATTCCACATGCTTTATCAAGAGATTTATTTTAATTGTTTTATAGGATTTCTCCATTGCATTTACAGTTGTATAGATAAGAATTTTTCATAAGCAATATATTGAAAACAATAAAATACTTTCCAATAGAAACCAATTCATTACAATTGACCAATTGGTTCCGATAGTGCATCTAAAAACTCATATTGGCTATCGGAACAAATTGGAAACAATTCCAGCTGGGCTGTTTTATCAATTTTTAATGAATAATTTTTAATCAGATGTGTCTATATTTTAAAGTTTACAAATGTTATTAATACATATTCATATTCATATTCCCCCACTCACGACCGGATCAAGAAAGTGTGGGGTGTTACCCCCTATATGCCTTCATGGCGTGGTGCTAAGCACAGGGGAGTACTTTACCTTTTTTTATTCATATTCATATTCTTCATATTCATATTCTTTATTTCTGTTGACCCATGTCCATAGGTATGGAAATAGTCATATAACAATACATACAGTAATAAAATATTAATACAATTTTAGACAAGGATTACAGTAATGATTTTAATAACTACTACAAGAAGGAAATTCAAATACACTAATAAAATATTAATACAATTATAGACAAGAATTACAGCAATGATTTGAAGAACTTCTACATGAAGGAAATCCAAATAAAGGAAGAATACACTATGGGAGTGAAATTACATACAATATTTAAGGCAAGCACAATAATAAGCGAAGAAAATTTTTCAGTGTAAAAATAAAATGTAAAAGTAAATATGTAACTTATACAACATGGAAGAATGCAATATATATACAGAACCGATTAATGATCATTTAGGCACAATAATAGCATATAGTGAATACTTCATACATGATAATATAAATAGTATAATTCCATTTTCTGTACAACCGAACTCTCTTTGTTTACAATTTATGTAATTTAATATTTATAAATTTAGAAATTCATTTATTGAAAAAAACAATGTCATAATAAGAATTTTGTTAATTCCCTCTTAAATTGGGTGTAGTTAGTGGAAGTGAAGTACCATGATAGCAAAACATTTATTATTATTATTATTAATAATGATAATAATAAATAATGATAATAATAATAACAATGATGATGATGTCAGCATGGTCCAAAACAAAGGATAGCCTATGTCCCAAATTTTACAAATTCCCCATGGTTGTAACATGAGCATTGCTAATCTGTATAGAAAATATACATGTTGAATTGAACTGAGAATTAGTAGTTCTATTTATTTAAATAGTTTAACTTAGCAACCTACCTTTTTTCCCACTTCAAAGCTGGTTCTAGTTGTGTTTTATTGTAGTGATTCTGAACTAGGAAAGTTAAAATGATTGAAGTTGCATGTTCATAGTGTATGAAGCCACTCAGTTGCTGATTATTCTCCAAAAAGCCTCCTAATGCAGCATTTACATCTACCGGCCCTCCATACGGTGCTAGGCATCCTTCTCCATAATTATTCCTGGAGAAAATATAATATTAAATTATGCCAAACCATATATTGAATTCCACATACATTGTATACCTCATGTTGCTTGTCTTGAGCACATTCAAAGAGGCAAACATGAGCTCACCGAACCTGGGTCCCTCATGAAATTGTCAAATTTTCTAGAAATATCGATCAATGCATTTAGGATGTTTGCAAGACTTTGTGCCTCATACATTGCCAATCTTGGAAATCATGTTTTCTTTGGAATTACAATTTGGAAGCAAATAATGGGGTAAAAAAATCACACAGAGTTTTAATTAAATTTCTACAGATTGTTATAAGTGTTCCCATTACCACTCAGAAAGAATGTTTTCCACCCTTCATTGATTATACAGTCCCGTGCGAAATAATCGGAACAACATATTTTTATGCATGATAAGAGTCCCAAACTTGACTATAGTTTCATGATGATGAATCTATAACAAATTGTGTAATACAAATTATATTACAGAAAGAAGAACACATTAGCTATTAAGAAATATTACGAATATGTAATTTATTGTTTCTGAATAGTGTAGTTGATGAATTAGGGTATAAGTACAAAAAATACATAACGTGTGTAGTTATTATCGTATTTCAATTAATTTGCATGGGACTGTAGACCTTATTTCTGATTGGCCTACTTTATTTGAAATATTTTCTCAAGGTTCATACATTTATTAGTGGGCAAATTCACACACACATACAGTCCCGTGCAAATTAATTGAAATACGACAATAACTACACACTTTATGTATTTTTTGTACTTATACCCTAATTCACCAATTACACTATTCAGACACAATAAATTACATATTCATAATATTTCTTAAAGCTAATATGTTCTTCTTTCTGTTATATAATTTGTATACACGATTTGTCATAGATTCATCATCATGAAACTATAGTCAAGTTTGAGACTATCATGCATAAAAATATGTTGTTCCGATTAATTCGCACGGGACTGTAGCTACAGTGCACAAGGACTAACAGATCATTCAATTAATGCAAAACGTTTATTAAACCAATGGGAAGGGTTTGGACCTATTAAATCCTCTTCTTATACAGGGTGTCTCATAAGTAATAGCGCAAACTGACACAGGTGAAAGTACACTATAATAGAAGCAAAAACGTCTCAGTGAACATGGGTCTGCAAACGAGCCATTTTCGAGATAATCGCGAATGTGTGATTACAAGCTGCCACTGATTTCATTGTTTGTAAATGTCGTCCTAGTTGGTAAAATGCTAATAATGTGTGTGAATGTGTGGTTACAAGTTGTCATTGATTGTATTTTGTAATCACTGAGTGATTTACTCCTTGCGCAGCCTGAGGTTTGCTCTTTGTTTACAAAACAGAATATTTCCGAGAGGTGGCGTTGTAATCAAACAGGATGGATACAATCAGTACACAGTCTATTTGTACTGTGGGAGTCACATCAGTTGTGCTGTAACGCATAGTGAAAATGGAACCTTACAATGGAACCAGATGCAAGGACGACACTTTGAACACCTCCTTTAACAGGTACAAGTGTACAGTAATTGTAACATGTAACATACTAAAGTTTGTTAATGTAAGTAGAATGTTCAATAAAAGCAATGAGATCTCCAATCACTTTTATTACTGTATTATTAGCATTTTACCAACTAGGACGACGTTTACAAACAATGAAGTCAGTGGCGGCTTGTAATCACACATTTGCGATTATCTCGAAAACGGCTCGTTTGCAGACCCATGTTTACTGAGACTTTTTTGCTTCTATTATCGTGTACTTTCACCTGTGTCAGTTTGTGCTATTACTTTTCAGACACCCTGTATAACTGGATCAACATGGCTCTTTCATACCAACAGAAAACTAATCCAGTAAATCTGTCCCATCTTGTTTATTTTTAAAAAAATAATGAATAAATTACATTTTGAAATATCAAAGCAAATAAGTTAGACTATTAGAAAGAGATGAGCTTACCATATACAATTCAAAATAACATCCAAATAACCGTACTCAGAATTTTCTGCTAGTCGATTGAAGTAAGCAAGGTCATTCCCATAGTAGCCATAGATGCTCATCACTGTGCATTCAGACACATCTTTAGCTCCACCAGCATCAGTTGCCAAAGAAGCTACACATATTTTCTCTAGAGAGTTGCCTTCCTCTTTACCTAACTGAAAGGAAAGAGTTGATAAGCAGGGTATTTATTTCCATCCATCAATATCAATATGTTTATTCATCATTAAGCATTACAATAATGCAATAGTTGTAGTCATTGGTACAAATATAGAACATAATACAAGAATAGTATAAACATACAAATATAAAACATAATACAAGAATAGAATAAACATACAAATATTAGACATACCTTATCAACAAAAACAGATTTAAAAATTACATTTTGTAACCTTAAGGTTCAGCTAGACCCTTCCTTTCGAAAAACTGCTATTATATTACAAATCTGAAAAATTACAAATTCTTAGAATTCCCTGAAGTGCATTTACATGAAATCTCACGTGGTTTGCTTAATTTCTTTCACTGTTTTCTGGATATTATCAATAGTGTTGTGGCTATATAAGTCTATTAAAGTATTGATAATATCTAAAAACAACAGTGAAAGGAAACCACACGAAGTTTCATGTGAATGTTCTACAAGGAATTCTAAACATATGTAATTCAGATTTTGAAAGATTATAGTTTGTTTTTTTAAAAGGAGAGGAAAATTTAGAAACAGCTGCTCTGACATCAGCGAAAGGTCCAGCAGTGCCTTCATGCTCTTGTAACTAGTTGTGTTAGAGGCATGGAGTTCACGTAGGGGAGGTTCAACTTTTGGTATGATTAAGGTTGCTTTAGTTCATAAGTGAAAATCCAGGGCACTGCTGACCGGAAGCTTGTTGGGGAGCAAGGTGGGAGGGATTTGCTGGACCCGACAAAGTTGTGTATATGTAGTCACGAAGTCATGCTACTTAGTATTGATACTTTTCTGTGCATCTTGTGTCAAACAACTTGAGAATGCTACAATGTTTACCTGGTTTTCTTGCACTGTGTTTCTAAAAACACAATTTCTTTAAGAAGACACGAGGGTAAAAAATATAACTGATTTGACAGTCCTAATGTAGTTTCTTATTGCAGAAATTCCGGAACTTTCAGGAAATTGCAGACATTGGTCTGTAGTCCCATCTGATGTGTGGAATTACGTAATTTTCTGCCCATCTATATCTTGTCCTATACGTCTCAAATTTAAGAAAATAAAAAAGTCCAAAGAAATTTTTATGAACAAGTAGATAGAACAGGTAATTTAGTAATTTTACTAAACCAAAAGGGAAGGGGATTGGACCCATTGAACCCCTCTCCAATCTTAAATACACCCATGGTTAGAGGTGAGAAAAGGATTAATTTAAAATTAAATATATACATTATATAATATAGAAATAACATTTTGCATTATCATTTCATCATATGAAAACCAGAGGAACAGAACTACAAAAATTCAGTTTTCAGTTATGTTTAAATAAACTCCTCTGAAGAGCTCTATTTGGATATATCCACTTCTAATCCTTAGCAGTAAGCTGGAGTCACGTATCTCCTATTAACTGATTCTCTAAGAGTCAGGCATATTCCTAAGAATACCTTCCCTTCTCCTGTAAATTTGATAAAATGGAGTTCCATCCCTCTGTTTCTCAAATAACATATTGTATTCATAAGATACTAGTATTGAACGAACCAATAATAAAATTATGTGCACAGTTCTCATTGTTAGCCCATTGAGAAATTTTCACTACAGTTTTAAACAATAAAGGGGGGAGAGCAATCGTTAGAATGGTGGCAAAGTGATGGATGTAATATTCTCAGTTCTGGTCTTTCAACTAACTAGCAAACGGTGTGTTCCGAAAGTCTTAACAAAATGAACACATTTAACAAAAATAACTGGGCTCATGAATCTGGCAAAAGCGCAGGCGCAGCGTTTTGTTTAGAGAAAGTTTCCATATGGCATCTAGTGGAAGGCATGTCCTTATGGCAGAAATAAACTTTACTGTGGATACTGTTACTCATTTTAATCACATTCTAAGAACAGTTAAGGCATCTTGTGCATGTTGCTTCATATTGCTATCTGTTAAAATTATAATACATTTTCCAAACTAGTGCAGTTGTCTGCAAGCAGCAGATGATTCTCACCGAACAAACCAGCCTCCTGGCCCGTGCATTTGGTGAATCTAGTTCTTGCACGAAACGCATGGAATGCGACTTTTGGGACAGCATAATGAACCTCACGAAATGCATGGAAGCACTTATGGGATAGCCAGATACCATAATTTGTTTAACGTGTTAAACTCGTGCAACTTTTAGAACGGGCCCAAACAGTGTTCAAAGTGGAAAGCTGGGGGATGCTTGGTCGAGTTTGGGGATAGGAAGGGGATGCTTGTATGGATCAACATGGAGACAGACAGCAGTAGGTGGGGGGAGATGGTTATCCAAATTATCCTATCTTGGGGAATACTTTATGAAAATTTTCTTAACTGGCAGATAGCATCTCCCACATCCCTCCCCTCTTTTCTGAGTATGATACCAATGACTATAAAATGATTGTAGTTCATTGTCCATCAGGTACATATTTAGAAATAAGGTTTTCAACTTACAGAACGAATTCTCTCTTCAAGCTTAAACACTTCTTTCAGGAATTCTTTATGGAATACAGGTCCAAAAGTGTAATCATTATAGTCAAACTGAAACAGAAAAGAAAATTTTACCACTAGAATATTATCAAGCATAATTACAAAGTACAAAGAAACATTACATAACATGTAACAAAAAAAGGTCAATTAGTAACGTATGATTTTTACGAAAAACAACAAGTTAAAACAATTTCACATAAAGGAAATACTGCATAAATTTTATTGTGGCTATATCTTGGTCTTAGAATTCCTGTATTTATAAGTATTAGCAATTCCAAAAATGGATGGTTACTAAAAACATTTTTGCTTCTAGATATTTTATTGGTAGTATTATGTGCAAGTATAACATTAAAATAATAATTAGAACAGAAATATCCATAACATTTTTTCTAGCATTTCAAGCAAGTAGAATAAAGTTTCAATAAACTTAAATGTATGTAACATATCATTACTTACAGAGTCTAGTCCAACTGATGTCAGAATAATCTGCTCTGTTCTGTAAAAAGGTTCAAAACGTGAATCAAAGTATTTTCGCTCCACACGAGATCTACTTTCTGGTGCTGCCCAAATTTCAATGGGGTCAGTAGTGATTTCCAGGAATGCAACACCATGGGCTAGTCCTATCACAACACAAAAGCCGATGAAAAGAACAAACCATGGTCTGGATGCACATGCTGCAAGAGAATTGAAAGATGAAAGCTTAATATGTGTAACAATACACTATAACTCACATAAATAACTTATAACACCTTGCACTGAACAGAACATGTTTCTTGTACAGCTAATGGCACAAATAATAGTAGACAAATTGTCCAGCATTATTTTCATTCTTCTTTATTCTACATCCTGTGTTTTAAGAAATGGAATTCCGTTGATGAGAAGCAGATGTTTTCAGGTTTACTGACATCTTTACTTCAATTATGATATCTCATTGTGGAAAAATTAATTAAAATAGTGATGGCCAATATGCCTACTATTACTTTTGCCACCAGTTGTACCTGTCTGTAGGTAGAAATCCTAAAAGAAACACATCACAGATATAAATAAAATTGTTAAAAATCTGACATTTTGTCAGCTTCCCACCAGTATTGTCAAGGTTAAAATGGGGTTTAAAAACAATATACTCATGCTCCTCCTACATCCTTCACTTGTTGACATAGGCGCCAACTCCATGGGGCTTGGGGGGGCTCGAGCCCCCCAATGTTAACGATGTGGCGGCAGAGCCCCCAAATAATTTTGCTTAAGAGGATCTAATATATTATTTTGCTTCTCTTCTAAAGTTTACTCTGAATTGTGCCACATGAACATAACTTTAAATACATATTTGAAATGTTCTAGACCATCAACTTTGGGGGCTGAGACCATTAAACCATCAACTTTAAACCATCAACTTTAAACCATCAACTTTGGGGGGGCTATGACCAGAGACAGAAAAACATGACTTATTACTATATACTAAGTATATAATTATGAGTATTGTTAACATTTTTACTAAAAACAGTTTCAAAAGACGATGTGCATGAACTAGGGGAGTAGATTTGAGTTCGGGCTACAAATGACTCTCACATGACATTCTGAACGAGATCGTTGATATATTAGGGAGACCTGTTTTGCGCTCCGTGGTAGCAGATATTAAAATTATGGTTGCCGAAACTTGTGACATATCCATCCGTGAACAATTGACATTCTGCATTCGAACTGTGAATAAAAATTTTGATATTTTTGAGGAATTCATTGGCTTTTACGAGATTCAGGACACTGAGGCCAAAACTTAAAAAAGGGAGGGAGTGAGTCATTCATTAATTTATTTCAGTGATCAGAGCCCCCCAATAATTTTGACAAGTCAGTGTCTCTGCTTGTTGATAAACCCCATTTTAACACTGAAATGCTGGAGGTAAGCTGGCAAAGCATCAGATTTTTTAAAGTTTTATTTATATTAGCAAAATATATTCTATTTAGTAGGGTTGAGCCAATAACAACACCACTGCAGATCAGGGGTCCCCATCCCTTCCAAGGTCTATGATGCACTCCCCCCCCCAAGATAGAACATCCTCACCCCCTCCCTTTATGCCCAATTATGTACATCAATTATTTTGGTCAGACAAAATTTGCAGAATGATATAATACAGACATATTTAAACAATATATGGTTACTTTAGATATTGTTTACAATATGGACATTCACATGTATATTTGACATTGATTGAAATAACACTTTACGTTTATTATAACTTCTGACATTGCAAAGTTGTTGCAAAGTTGTTGTTAATTTCGTCATTTTGCACCACTTTTAAACTATCGGACTCAAGATGTTTCCGCAGTAAGTACCCCCTTCCAAACCGATTCTAAAGGCATAAGAGGTGGTGTCTCATTTCAATCCCATCACAGCGATCACTCACAGGTAGGTATAAAAACTGTACATAATGACCATAACCAAAAATCAACAAGTCAATCAAACGAAATTACCCCCCCCCCCCCATTTTTGTGTGAAGATATGTAGAATTGGTAGCTAAACTATAAAATTTTGTTCCCCCCAAAAATTCCCATGACGCAGGTGCATCATGAATGCTCCCTGTGGGCACCCCTGCTGCAGATACTCTTGCGAATTTCCACCAATACCGTACTTGAAAATTATAACAATTCAAAGTAGTTCACATTATGTAAAACAAATATAAAAATAAATAAAAATTTTCCATTGGAACTGTATCAAAGCAATCTATCAATGTTTTGTCAATCATGAGGATGAATTATGATCAGATGAAACTGATTATTTGACACTCGCAAAGAATACCCATTTCAAGGCCAAGACCGAACCTGGAAACTTCAGTGCAAAGATTGAAAGGCAATCACGTAATGCACTTCACCACTGAGCGAGCCTTTTATTTCTAGAATACAGGGTTAGCAATATCTGTTACATACACTGCTATAAGGCGAAGTCCCACTTATTGCACTTTGCCATAAAGGCATTCAGGGAAATGTGGATGTAAGGCCACACATATTTACGATCTTGGACTTTTTTCTTATGTGATGTGGTCACCACCATGCTCTGTCCACATTCAAACCCTCAGGATTACCACCAGCTACTCAAAGACTAGTGCCCGCTTCGCTCAACCATCTTTAAAACGTTCTTAATGAGTTGATAGTTAACGCACCACTAAAATCTTAGCAGCCTGTTAAACTTTTAATGTTCGCTCAAGCGATTTTATACGCCCGTTAACTAACGACATGTTAGAGACGTTTTGCTTTGATGCCTTGCTATTCTCATACTTTGATACGAGAAATGCAACGTTTTCATTAGTTGCACCGTGGACAGTAGACTGTGCATAAGCGGATTTGGGATTTTTTGTATGATATCCCAGGAACAAAAATAAATAAAGTAATGTGTAACACATAAATATATGTTTAGGAAATGAATGTTAGTTAGGTATTTACGTCCGCACACCGAAAATGTTATGTATTAGGATTAACAGTTACATTGTAATTTTGTAAGTTAGATTTAAATGAGTGCCTACCGACTGCCAATACAAGATCATAAATATATAAATAAAAACTACTGTTCTAGGTTAGGGTAATCTGTTTGAAGTTTGATAAATTTAATTATATGAAAATGGCCTTGCAAAAGAGGCAAAATGAACGTGTGTTTGCTATAATAATTTACCTCAACGAAAGAGAACATTTCACGAAATGTACACCATGCATAACTTAACTTACTGTGCCATGGCAATTAATTAATATGTAAATATTTCAAGTCACTTCTATTGGGATTGATGTGAATGTGGCATTGCAAACAAGAAATCTACTGTTTCCTGACAAATCACTGACAAAAAAAGAAGGCACGTAGAATGTTCACCAGTATGATTACCGTTCATGCATATGTACAAGGGGCGTTTCTGAATCGTTGTGTTTTTGTTTCGTACAAATATTTTTCAAACAAAAAATATATAATACAATACGATATTTTATATTTGATTTATCATAAATGGTAAAAAGGACAAGTACACTGTTAGACAGTATCCTCACCACTTGTACGAACGTACCGTGCAAAGAATAATTTCCGAATGCGTGGTAGTGTGTTTTACAAACAAATATGCATACTTTTACAATGTCCATGCACGAAACTACATTTTTTTTTCAATTTTTAAGTGCTCTTTCAGTTTGTTATGATTACGATTTAATTTCCATTTGCACCATTATATGTCAGCCCATTTTCAATATACTGCATAATAATTGTTTTGATTTTGTGATTATATTAAGACTCACATTATATTAAACAATATGTTTTATTCTACAGTACTTACATACAGGTACGAGCTAAATAAGTAAATAGGTTAGGCAAGTTTTCTTTATTTCTGTACTTGGTTAGGTTAGGCAGGTTTTCTTTATTTCTGTACTTGGTTAGGTTAGGCAGGTCAGCTTTGGTGCTTTTAGCATCTCCAGTTTACTACAGCTGTCCCTAGCCGCTTGTGATTCAGAATATAGAATGATGAACATTTGTGTCGAGCATTCTCGTCACTGCAAAATCATTTTTTCCCATTATGTTAATTGGAGTAGGTGGATAATAATTTGAAAAGTTCGAAGGAACAATTCCCTACTACTTTGAAAGATTGCAGGCTACATTGTGTAATGTCACAAATTTATTTTACATTAAATGAGAGAACAGGACGTGTATTGCCTATTTCTAGAATAGTTGCTTCATTTTAATTTTATCTCTTATTTTCTGACATTTTTCAGTTTAAAAATCAACATAAAATTGGAATGGTAGTTATAAGCAGACATAAGCATAAACACAAGAAACCACGACTTTCTCCAGTTTCTATGTGATCCACTGGAAAACGGCGTGGACGACTACACCGAATATTTTGGTGAATAACTTCACCTTATACAAATTGAAATATGTAAAAGAAGGTTACATTATTTTTAAAAGGCATGCGATATTTTGTGTGTATGGTTACAGTGCATTGAAGGTGGAAGCCCAATATGTATTTTAAAAACATCAAGTTCGTATAATTAACTATAAGCATATATTTTTGGCTAGACAGGCGAAATTAATAAAATTTGAATAATGTGTGATGATCACGATGCCATTATTGACAAAACTTTTAAAAGTACATTGATACAATATTTCTCATTTAACTTACATGAGATTTCTGATTTGCAGTACGAATTTATAATATGAAATTCGAAATGGGAAAATAATTTTTGCTGTAGAAAGAAATCGAACTAGTGTATGTTTTGCGATGGTATGCAAATAATGTGTCCAAATCGGTTTGGGATAACCTTTCAACACAACAGCTGGCATACGCAATATCACCATCTTATTTCCGACGCAACACAACGCGCTGTTAAGCACTTTAATGAAGCAAAAGAGTGCCTTTAGATTTAACGACGACATTAGAGGTCTGTTAGCCTTAACGAAGGTTGGAGAAATGCCTCAACTTGATTTAACGCTTCTTTAAAATTTAACGCGCGTTGAGCGAACCAGCCATAGGTGAACTCCAAAACTGCTTTATAACAAGAATGCTCACCCAGGGAGTTGAACCAAGCAGCCCCGTAGCCAGGAATTTATTTCGGGATGGGGGGCTCATCACTTATCAGCACAGGCATCGCCAGAAATATTTGTAGAAGGGGCAGGCCACTAATAAAACTTGATTAGTATAAATAATAATGACAATAATAATTATTATCACTGTTATAATTATTATTTTACAATTATATGTTATTAAAAATAAACCAATTTTAATTCCAAATGTATTGTTATTATTATTATATAGATGGATAGACTTTGATACTTGATCCACTGTATGAGTGAATATCAAACATTGCTGTCCATTATTTTTCTTATATTTTGTACAGTTAGTGTACTGAAATTCAAAGTTATTATATTTGTTATTAACGTTTGCACATTCTGTTAAAAAAAGAGACTAAAAGGTAGAGCCAAATTTTACTCGAAGTTTATATTGTGTGACCTCTCACAAAGAAAACTATACATTTTGAGATCTGTGGATCCATTTATTGTTTGGATTAAATGGTAGAATATAAAATTATAACCTGGTTTTCCTGTCCAACACTAAACTTTTTTCAGATAATTACCACTACACACTATTTAAATTAGATATTTGTGGGTTTCTTGGGGGGGTTAGGCCACCTTAGCCATCCCCCCTGGCTACATGTTTGGAATCAAGGTCTCCTGCATGGCAGAACTGACTGGATCTTTATGGCTTCTACTATAATGAATGTAATTGATAATCAATCAGTCAGTCAATCAATCTCAGTCCCTCTCTCTTCTTCTCTCTGGGAGGAAGGAAAGAGAGAGAACACACAAATTACAAATTAAATTGAAGTCAAAAGAAAGAAATAAACAACATTAATGACAATAATAATATACTTACTTTTTCCCCACTGCTCAAAGATATTTTGAAGGCCAACTTCTACCCCTGCTCCAACTTTTTCCCAACATGATGGTGATCCTCCATTTTGTAATGCATCTGCTCTGGTAACTTCTGAAAGAACCAAATACAATGTTTGTAAACAAAAAGCAGTACAGAAAGCGATGTTTCACTATAGAGAAATAAAATATTTCACAACTGAACACACACAACTGCATATACAGTCAGTCACAAGAAAATAGCACCACTGCATTTGTGCTCTGCTAAGAATTATGTGATTTTCAGGCAACTGAACGATATAGAAAACAAATTTATTTTGTTGCGAGCTTGTGAACCTAACCACAGCAAGGGTGGAGCCATGGTCGCATACAGGGTGCATAAAAATTATGATTATTAAATCGTTCTCCTCCGTGGCCGTCCAGTCTAAGGCATTGTGCTTTGGACTCCGATTGCAGGATGGTATGGGTTAAGTCTGTAGGTTTTCGTGCTGTCTATAGGACTGGTGGCAAACCACCATCATGATGAAATTGGGAAACTACGAGAAATTAGCATAACCTGGTCTCGGATATATTCTATAATGGCTGAGGGTTCGACATGCTGATCCCACTGCACCCCATTACCGGTTGAAGAACTCCACACCTCTAGGTAGGATTGTGGGAGGGAGACTGGCAGTCGGGAGATAGGCCAAGGCCCTTCGAGGGCTGTCGAGCATCAAGACTACTAGAAGGAAGAGGCTGGGGTCAGACACGCCCATTTCCGTGACCCGCCAGGGTGTGACGTCATGGGCAGACAAAATCCAGCTGAGCTTTTACCCCATACGGAAAGAAATTTTCTTGCTCGCTTCACCCGCAGTATATATTGTTGTTCTCTGTAATGCATTGTAAATTTCCAGACAGAGAAATAAGACTTGTTAATTGATTTTGCTTTTAAATGCAAGAACAATTGTTTTGAGGAAAGGGAGCGTGCACATTTGAGAGACAATTTATGTAATTTTTGCTGTTGCTTTATTATGAGATGGATGAATTGTTTGTGTAATGTATTTAATAATATATGTTGTATAAAAAGTAAAGGTAAAGTGTTCCCCTGTGCTTAGCACCACGCCATGAAGGCGTATAGGGGGTGTGGGGGTAACGCCCCACTCTTTCTTGATCCGGTCGTGAGTGGGGGTGATGTGATCCCCCAGGGTTTCCCCCAGGTACCCATGTTATTCGACACTGGGCGGGCGCCGGGGCCACTTCCATCATTAGAAAAGTTCCCGGATTTGAACCGGCCGGGGATCGAACCCGGGACCTTTAGCATGGTAGTCAGACGCGTTACTGACTGAGCCACCGCAGGCAACCAATATATGTTGTATATAATATGTATTAAAGAAACTTTGAATACATACACAATCTACGTCCCTCCATGTTGCATATGTGTGAAACATATATCGTGCATGAAAGTTATACATGTTAATGTAAAAAATAATTATATTTGGAATGCATTTATCAAGCATTTTCTGTCTTTCAAAAATAGTTTGTGTGCTTGTTTTCCATTATTAATGTGAAATTGAACGTGTTGAAAAAATAATTCAAATCGTTTGTTCGAACACAAATGCTTTAGCACCAACTTCTACCCCCTTTTTTGCATAATTTACGAGGGTAATAGTCTTTAATACTAATACTAATAATAATAATACTAATACTAATAATAATAATAATAATAATAATAATAATAATGATGTTGGACCTGCATTCGAAACCCAGCTTGGGCATGGATGTTTGTGAGTGTCCATTCATCAATTTCATCATATCATCACTTATCCCCATCTTCGCAAATTAACCAAAAGTGGCACATGAAGAGAAGTAAAATAAAGCAAATCAATAATAACAATGTTACTTAATAACATTATTATTATTAACACTATTATTATTATTATTATTATTATTATTATTACTACTACTATTATCATTGGTACATTTATCCTGGTATTTGCCCCCCCCCCCAGACAAAAATTCGTGGTTGCGCCTCTTATAGCAGGGTATATACCATTCAAAGACCATAGAAATCACCCAGAATTAGGAGCGAATGCAGAAGCAGAGAGTTCGTCTGAGGAGACACATAACTGGCTGTCTTTCTTATCTAGAGAAGAACTTTCACATCCCTCTGATTCATTTTTTACCGGCATAAAGAAAATGAACCTCCACTTTCTTCAATTCCATGGCCTTAAAAATTTTCGTTTAAGGTCGAAAGTTGTTAAACGTTTTTGTGACATAATACACACGGAACTTACACATATTCCTCCAAGTGTTGGTCAAAGATTCATAAGACTCAGAACTGTAATCCGAATGAGGAAAGTTAATGAAGAAGTGAATATTAATAGCAGAAGCGAAGTCAACAAATTGAAAATGTTGAAGTGAAACAGCTCCTTCCTCACCTCTAAAACAAATGACTTCATAAGTATAACAATAGGTAAGTCCGCATAATTTATTATTATTATTATTTTACGCATTCAACATATTTATATATTTTTCTTTCTGCCATAATAAAACGCATTACTAGGTTACCCCAATTTTACATAAAACCTAATGTTTCACAGAGAAATGTGACGACAAACTACTGAAAAAAATATGTGCGTTAATGGCTGTATAATCCAACTGTAAGGACATACGTTATGTCTGATCCTAAGTAAATCTGTGTATTCACTCCCAATTAACTTCTGGGCATAATTACGGTTCTTTTTGTTCATAATTTCTGTGTTGTTTCTGCTGCAAAACCATGTCGCGGAGCCATCTGTTCGCCGGGTGACATCATGCTTTCGTCAAGGATCACATGATCAGGTATGGCCCCAGCCTTCTCCTATACTAGTCTTGGTTGAGCATAGGTTATTGTTATTATTAAATCACGCTAAACATGCAATTTTTACGAGCACTGCTATTTTTTTTGTGCCTGACTGTATATTGAAATTGTCAAGCATGTGACAATGGCTCTATGCTGCTGTTCAATTCAAAAACATCTGCTCTAACACTGTACAAAGAAGACAATATTTGTTCCTCATAATATTAATAATACTTTGGCTACTTCGTCATGCATAGTAAACCCATTTACAGTTTTTATTAAGGTGTTCAGCTTAAAAGTACAGCAGTCTACTAAATTTTAAATGTTTTACGATCATTAGTCCAAGTGTTGGTAATTTGTCCAACCAGACCACCAAAATAGGTAGAATACTGCAAAATCTGGGCTCACCAGTCAGTACAACTTCTGTATGTATCACAGTACAGCCTGCTCATTTTCTTGTGTCTTGTCAACATTGACACCAAGGCTTGTGTGTTTACTTTGAAATGAACATAGTTCTAAAATGATTTAGTTTGAATGCCATGGCATGGTCAGTACTCTGGCATGCCCTGCCATTGCACTACCAACTAAGCTACCCAGCTAGCCCTGTTTTGCCTGTGTCAAATTATCTCTACCAGGGCTGGCCCAATAGCTCAATTGGTAGAGCAATGGCACAGTATGCTAGAAACATGGGTTCGAGTCCTGGTTGAGCCTACATTTTTACCTTAAATTTCTACAAATTTCATCTCATGTATGTACCACATCCCAAGGCCATACATATATTATGTTTTTTTTATGGAACTAACTCATAAATGCTTCAATATAACCAAGTGGTAAAATATTTGATTAATCTGAATCTCTTTAACCCCTTAAGTGTGTAACTTGCAAATGCAAATGCCACTCTTCTGTAGTGGGTAATTTTAAAAATTACAACTCCTCATTCTTCTACACACAAAGAAGATAACTGCTTTTACTGATTTGAGCCATTGTGGAAAATGCAAGACTTCAAAATGAAAGAAGCCATGAGGTTCAAATCTCAACCTGGGCATGAGTGTTCTCTTTGAGAGTCCTTTCATAAACTTCACCATATCATCACTTATCCTCATTGTTACTATCATCATCGCAATTAGCTAAAAATGGTAGAAAAGTGATATAACGTAACATAATTGAATAAATCAATTAAGGAAAAAGGTTCATTCACGCAGCTTCTGAATTGGCACACATCTTCACTCCAAGCACAGATTATACACCATATTGTATATTGTATGTAAGATAAACATATCTAGCAGTGTGCCAACATGGAAGTAGTGTCTCCATCTCATGGTGATTATGGGCATTCTGAAGAGTGGCATCTCATGGTGGAAATGTGAACTAACTCAATAGTGAAATAAACATGTTCATAGCTTGTACACAGGTGATATTAGCCGGAGAATGTCAAGGACACATATATACACCAAACCCACTGCAGATAACAAGTGGGCATGATGGATATATTCGTCACACCCACTTAAAGGGTTAACCAAAATCATGTACATGGAGAAGAAAACAAGCAGATGACAGTGGCCATTGTTTTAACAGCACAGACAACCTCACTGTTCTTAAAATGCAATCTGGGTAGTGATGTAGAGTCTGGCATCAATGTAAGTCACTCAGAAGACTTCTGCTCATTTGTAGGGTGACCATACATCCTGCTGTGACCGGGACAGTCCCATTTCAGAGGCATGTCCTGGTCGTCCCTTCAATATTATTAAAATACCAGAAGACAGGGGTTTACTGTTTAAGTTACCTTGTGTCACAAGTCGTATTGTTTTGTGTGTGTTCCGTAATTTACAGAGCAGTGCATCAGCTTGTACAGTCACAGACACTTTGGCATTGTAACAATCCCCCATAACATAATGTGATCATTACAACCCAGAAGTGTCCATGACTGTACATGTAGTTTCAATACAACAAGAATTTCAATTTCTGCATCTTGACACGAACTCAAAAGACAAACATCAGCTTAAGCATATGACTAACAGAAGTGACCAGATGGAGACTATAATAATAATAATACCTTTTGACTATGGGAGATCATATTTCATTTTATGATGTACCATTTATATGATCCATACTTAATAATAATAACACTGGTATGCAACCATTTTGCTTCTCTAACGTTAATTTTTTATATTAGCTCCTGTTTTTAGAAAATTAGCCAATTTTCAAAGTACTCCTAATACGAGAACAAATCAGTAAGTCGGTTCCACGATTTTTTTTGCAGAGGATTGGATAATCACACCAAGGTGAACTTTTGGGTACTGAAAATGTCATCCGACCCAAGGCCTTAATGAGTGATTTTGTAATGTTCCTTTGTCGCTTCCACAGATGGCAGCAGTGACAAACATGGCTACCCACCCAACATCAACGGTCAAGTAGCAGCGTTCCGTGCCACTGTTCTTCTGGGCTGAAGGCAAGACACCGACGGAGATTCACGCGAGGATGAAGCTCGTTTATGGAGACGAAGTCCTGTGCCGCAAAACCATCAGGAATTGGTGTCAGCGGTTCAAAGCCGGTCGCACCAGTGTCACGGACGAGGAGCGGTCCGGACGACTGGTGAACGTGTCAAGGCCTACCAGAATCCAAGCTGTCAACGATGCCATACAGTCCAGATCTGGTGCCCTCTTTGGCCCTATGAAGAAGGCATTGTCTGGCCAGCACTTCTCGTCTGATCGTGAAGTGCAACATGCTGTGCAGCAGTCGTTGCAGCAGCAGCGAATGACGTTCTATGCCACTGGCATATCCAAATTGGTGTCACGGTGGGAAAAATGCATTGTCGTCGGTGGTGGATATGTAGAAAAATAAGTAACGAACTGCTACTCCTGCACACCTATTGTCGTCTTGTTTGACCAATAAATTGCTGTGAAAAAAAATCGTGGAACCGACTTATTGATTTGCCCTCGTACATCTGAAGTGTACATTACAGCCTTACTTTCTCTTAATAAGATATGTTTAAAATGTTTCAATGCGTCAATTACATTGATATTACAAAAGAAAGAAATATATGTTAAAGAAATAACATTTCATATTTTTCATTCATGCAATGTTTTGTTATGTTATTGCTCAATATGTACTTTGTTGCGGCGAATATGATGCCTTCCTCTTGGTTCTTTGTGAAAGACCCGTAACATGTTTTGTTCTACTCAGTTGTTTTAAAAAATCAAGTACAGTGAACATATGTGGACTGTTTGTGGAGACTTGAAAGTACTGGGTATACTACTTGGAATGCAATTGGTTCACCAAATACCTTTGTTTTCTTTGCTAGTGGAATGGTAGAGACAAGTACAATCACTGAAACACTACAGCATGGCCAACACGAACACAGCTGTTGCCAGGAGAGAAAAATGTTTTGTGACCTCCCCTCCTTCTTAGGGAAAATGTACTTCTACCACCCTTGCACATCAAGCTCAGACGGATGAAGCAGTTCGTGACATCCCTTCCAGATGATGGTAACACTTTTCAGTATTTAAGGTCAAAGTTTGCAAATAAAAGTGAAGCCAAATTGAAGGCAGGTGTCTTTGAAGGACCACAGATCCGGACTCTCATGGAAGATACTGCTTTCATTGGACACACAACTGAAGATGAAAAGTCAGCCTGGGTTGCTTTTATGAATGTGGCTACGAACTTTCGTGGCAACGTGAAAGCAGAGAACTATCAAGAGATGTTGCAGGCATTCAGGAACTTGGGATGTAGAATGAGTGTTAAGATTCACTTTCTTCACAGTCACGTTACTTACTTCCCAGAAAATCTCTGTGGAGACTGAGTGAAGAACAGGGAGAGCGGTTCCACCAAGACATTAAAGTTATGGAACAGAGGTACCAATGCCGGTGGAATAAGGCCATGATGGCAGATTACTGTTGGTGTTTGATGAGAGATTCTTCCGTATCTCACAATAGAAGTGCGAAACGCCGCAGGGTTCAAGTGATTTAACTTAGTTTAAAACCTCATACATTACTCCAACACAAATTTTGAAGAAATTTCATGTAAATTTATTTCACTTATCACTTACAAGGAAATATTTTTGCATTTAGTTGGTCTGTATTTTAATCACTATGTATAGTATATTATAGTAATACCGAATTCTTTTTTCTTTCATTTCCTCAAAACCAGAGCTAATATCGAAAAAGTAATAACAGATCTGGATTCAGTGACCTCAAATTAATAAAGAACAGCTATTTCATCAAAGCAGCAAGAAAAAAGTATAAAAATGCATACCAGTGTAATAATATGATAATAACAACAATAATTTTGTAATTAGACCTAACCAATTTTTCAGGGGGGTAACTGACCTCTTTGAGATGTCCTGTTTTGGAGTCAAAATATTATAGTCAGCCTACTCATTTGCCTTTACTAAACGTGCCTATAGTGATACTTACTATGAGCTGTTCTGAACTGGCAGGCAATAATGATTCCAAGAAATAGCAATGAGCAGAATCCAAATATGACAATCATGATCAATAAGATACCATTGAAATCAGCTATCAGAAATTCTTCATCCTTATCTGCAAGTTCTAGCAGGTATGCAAATGGTGCAGATGGACAGCTTTCAAAACAATCCACACAACCGCATGCTGGGGTTTCATCCTGCAGAATGAAAAAAAATCAATATAATTGAATTCATACTATTCAGATTTTTTCAATCGGAGGGGGGGGGGGGAGACAATATTACATGCCAAAATGGAATATTTTATGAAAATTTGTCATGGAAAATTACTGACCTCTATTATCTGTTATCCTAACTCTAAAGAGATTTGAGGATATTTTTTTCAAACAAAGAATAATTGTAAATTAAATTATGATTAATATTGTGCAATGTACAAATAATTGTATACTGATATTTAATTACATGAGTTTTACAATAAACAGTAATATAAAAAAGCTTTTTCTTGCAGTTATAATGTGTATATTCACTATCTTTCAATGCTTGTGTCTTTCTCTAAATCAAAAAGAGAGAATTAAACAAATGCATTTGAAATTACAAAACAAAAAAGGATTAAAAATCTAGAAAAGTATATAAAAAGAACAGAACGATTATTGAAATTGAAATTTATTTTTGTGGGTATTTCACATATATTACTAATACATTTGAAGTTATTTTTTATTCCTATGTTTCATTTGATGCTAGAGACGTCATGCTGTGCATTGGCTCTTACCACATCCAATTATTTATTCTTACTAAAAGAGATGTTTCATGCTGTATATTTTAGCCTCAAGTCCTACATTTTGGGGCAATATGTCCTAATTTTTATCTGGCAACACTAGTCACACTACACTGTTGCACAAGTATAGCTCCATGGCCTTTATACTACATGCAACCACAATCACAAGTTACTTTCCAGAAAGCACTTGTATATGACAGTATAAATACACAGTATCAAATGTAACCAACAAGTAATTGTCCCTATGGAAAACAACCCTAACCAATAATATATTTAATTATTCAACAACACATGGAATTGAAATAAATTAGACTACATGAAGGAATTGATTTTCATCTTTTACATTCTTTCAAACTGAATATTCATTGTAATAAACATATTTCATTCTAATACCTGTTCCTGCTTCAGTCAACTTAAAAAAAAGGTAAAGTGTTCCCCTGTGCATAGCACCACGCCATGAAGGCGTATAGGGGGTGTGGGGGTAACGCCCCACACTTTCTTGATCCGGTCGTGAGTGGGGTGATGTGATCAGCATCATGCCCCTGACCGCCTTTACCCCCCTTTTTCAACTTAAGTTTCAGATATTTTTTCTCTCCCAATCCCAACCAATAAATAAAATAATGGAAAATATTTGCATTGATACCTACATCAAACGTCTCATTGCAGGGAACTGTGTTAATCTGCAAAGGAACAAAGCCATCATTATTCTCATCTGAAATTATGTAATTGATTTGAAGAGGACTATACTGATTTCTGTCTCCAATGAAGCTTGCCCACCTGCAAGAAAATAATAAAACTAAGTAATTTTCTTTACATGATGCTACTTTTTTGCAAAATTAGCATAAGCACCAATATTATATTGTTACTATTACCCATATTAATGATAAATTAATACGAGAGAGGACAAACCTTAGGAAAGTTTTGAAAATATATTTTCTGATTTTTCGCTGTTGCTGTTTTATATGCGTGGAATGGTCTCTGTCAGTGCTACCACAACGGGCGAGGCCAGACCATTCTACATAGTACATCTCCTGTGTGTGTGCCTAATCTTCAATAATTAACATCTCTACCCTGGGAGGAACCAGGCAACGTCAAAGTCTACTGTGCTTCAAAGGCAACAGATCCCGTTGCGGTAGCACTGGCAGAGACGATTCCATGCAGGTAAAACAGCAACAGTGAAAACTCATGCGAGGCCAGGCCAGCTCGGTAGCTCAGCGGCAGAGCAATGGCATGGTATGCCGGAGACCCGGCTTCGAGTCCTGGTCGAACTGCATTTTTCGCTGAAAATTTCTACGTAATATTTTATGGTTTGAGTTTTTGTTTTAAATCCACTTTATGCACAGATAGCTTAATCAGGACTGGACCTGCTGTTTAAACTGAAATTCGAACCACTGTGCATTGTGCCTCCAAAGGATATCAAACCCAGGACCCCTTGATTACAAAATGAAGAAGTTACAATTATGCCATCCATGAGGCCTGTAACTAACATTTTGCTATATACATTTTTTTTTCTGGTTGTGTTCCTAATTGAAGATTTGTCGGCTTAGGGGCTGAGCATGTTTCAGGGTCAATATTCGATCTCGCCACCCTTCGAGTCCTTGTCTGGACATGAGTGTTATTTGTGAGATTTCTTTCACCACTTTCATCTAATAAGCACTCACCCTCATTGTTCTAATTAACCAAAAGTGACTGAAAGATGATGATAAATAACAGAAATGGAAAATACAAATAATAAGAGATTTGAAACACTTTATATATGTATAGGCAACAAATTGATATACTTGAAAAGTACTTATAATATCCACAAAACTATTTATTGAAGGTTCTAGTAATTATAGTAAAGATTAACAGAACCTTTGATAAATACTTTCGAGGATGGGATAAATACTTGTAACATTCCAGTATATGATTAAAACATTTTGAACCAAAAGTAATAAAAAATAATGATTACCTTTCCGGATTACATTGGCTGGGGCTGTAATTTCCACACATCATGCCTAATGCTGGACTTCCTGTCGCTGGGACAACAACTCCAACACATGAATCATATGTATTATACATGTAAGTTTCTGATACATAGAAATTTATCTCCGCAACTACTGGTCCTGGAAATATAGTCAATTAAAGACATCAGCTATAAGATCACCTTAAATTTGGAACAAAATATAATGAGAATATACCACCTGTGTTGCACTAAGAACTGGCAACAACTTGCATAATGGCACAGGCAAATGTAAACTTTTCTCACATTTTTTTAGCCATTGTGCTGGTACATCATCCAATGGACTTGTATAAAAAAATTAAAAATGAACACACTGATTTAAGTGAACTACCATTCTGCATTTTAACAGACTAAAAGAACAAAGAATGCTGGCCTACGATGTCATCTTTTAGAATCAAATTTTCCTCACATAAATTTAGGACATTTTCTGATATTAATGTTAATTTTTATTATTACAAGGTTGCTTTGTGTTCATTGTCACAAGCTTGGATAATAGTTTTTCCAATTTATTTTTGTCAACATAATTTGAGTACAGAGTGTGGATAATTGGACAGAAAAACATTTAATCAAAATCTCAAACTACTACTTGTAATATACAAAACATGTAGACATCATTTTGGCCCGGAGCTCTGATGTCTAGTGAACAAAAAAAGAAGCATTTTGTTTTTCTAACATAATTTACAATACTCCCTGGATATTTCTAAATGTAACCATGTATTTCACAAATTTATTGAAAAAAGTCTGTGTAAGGAACAAAATAAAATAAAGGTAGTAGCAGGTAGTAAATATATATATATATATATATATATATATATATATATATATATATATATATATATTATATATATATATATATATATATATATATTCGGAAAAAACTTTCAAACAAGAGAAATAAGGAAATTTTACAATTAGGAAAAAATGTGTTAACTTACCAATACCACCATCTAAATTTTCTATGGATATAATATCTATAAAGTCAGATTGGGTGGGAGAACATGTAAATTCACATATGTGCCTTACAAAGTTTTTGAAACAACTTGGACATCTCATCAATACTGAGGCAGCCATCTGTATGTTAGAACCTAAATTTTCCAGCTGGTCTCCATTACAACAAGTCCTTATTGTGTCAAATGCTAGAATATAAGGAAACACAGAATATTAACAATGTGAAAAACACTAAAGTAAAATATTAAATCTATACAGAGTTTCCTTTCAAGCAGTATGCAACAGAATACTTGCATCTTTCTTTCATATTTGAGAATAAAATATAATAATTGTGTTAATTAAACGATTTGATTGATTGATTGAGTTGGTGTTTTAAGTCCACTTTATGCACAGTAAGGCTAATTGGGACTGAACCTACAGTTTAAAGTGGGACTATGTGCCTCCACCGGGTATCGAACCCGGGACACCTTTTTTTAATGAAAAGAATATTGATAAATATATACAAAAACTTATGACTAGGCATATATCACTTTCACCATAATAAAGTAGCCAAGTACTTATTAAGGGAACTGAAATCTTGATCAGAACGTTTTTACCACCTACAATAATTACACCAGTGTTTCTGAAATAATTGAGGGGTTACAAAAATTTATTGCAAGTAAAGTATACGTTAATGAAACCAGTCCAGAACGAATGAGGAACGCAAACAGTGGCGGCGATTGGGTTCCAAAACCGAGGGAGCAAAGTGCCAAAACTAGGGGGTGGGGGGCAAAGACAGTATATTTCACTTTGTAGATAAGGTTTAGCATAGTGCAGGGGCAAAAGTGGCGAAAAGTGGGGATGGCAACTGCCCCCTCGCCCCCTAATCACCGCCACTGCATACAAATACAAATATTCTATGTGTGCACCACTGGTGTCATGGCACACATCAACATGATAGTCTACTTCTTGCCACACTCGCATCAACATGGGCCTGTAGATAGTGTCTATCACTGCGATCATACACTTACTTAGGTCTACGATATCACGCAGCATAGGTGGAAAAATACCCTTTCTTTGATGAAACCCCATAAAAAGAAGTCACACGGTGCAAGGTCCGGTGATCTTGGGGACCAAAACATTGCAAAAAACACTGAGTGATGTGGGTAATTTAAGTGTCTCCTAGCGGCAGGGATGTGAGATCTCAGCTTAACAAAACATGCACCACATACAAACTGCTTGCATTCCTCGATCAATCTGGACTGGTTTCATTAACGTAAAGTTCAATAGTTTACTTGCAATAAATTTTTGCAACCCCTCAACTATTTCTGAAACACCTGGTATTATTACGTGTTATATACAACATGATTTTATTTTAATTTATTATTATTATTAACATTATTAATTCTGTTTACCTAAATCTATAGGTACGGAAAACATCATACATTAATTCAGTACAATGAGAAATATGGACTAATTTTTTAAAAAAAGACACTGAGCTATACACAAACCACACAATTTCTTGTAAGTAGGAAATCATAAAATTTATTCAGCTGGCATATGAAATTATACTTCAGATTTTTTTGTTGCTAGTTAAATTAAATAATATAATTACCCACCCGGGAAAAAAAAATAGTTGCCTTATACTCCTGACTATGCGTATGCTGCAATCTGTATATATCAATTGTGACCTCCCATATTCACGAAATACTATTAATGAACTAACCATTCATACAATTTAATATATTTTCAATTGTAATTTTTTGGAATTCAACAAAATGTTGCTTATAATGGTATGCATCCAAGCTTTCTTACATGCACATTTATAATTTCCTCTAGCATGATCGGCAAGTGGTTTATTATGACTATTACATGGAACTGGCGAATCTACTTACCACTGTTGAAGAAATAAGGACACCATTGTTCAAGTATATCCAGTGCTGGCTCATCTGTTAGTAGTGGTGCTGTCCTGTTATCTACGCAATTCATTTGTTTCGCATCATGATTTAGGTCGGTACCACACACTCCATACCAAATGCAGTGAGGCTGCTCATCTTCACCTGCAGACTTTTTCAAGAAAAGAATCAATTAAGTTTGATGAAATAATATGTGTTTACTCAGATTTGATTGATTGATTTGTTGTTTTAGGACCACTTTATGCACAGGAAGGCTAATCAGAACTGGACCTAAAGTTTAAAGTGGGATCCGAACAACTGTGTCATGTGCCTCCACCAGGTATCGAACCCGAGATCCCTTGATTACAAGTTGACGACGTTACAACTACGCCATCTGGGAGGCCTTTTTATTTAGATTAGCACACAATTTGGGTGTCTTCATAGTATGGTCATACACATATATACATAAAGAATGGGAGGAGTTTAATTTTAAATCATTCGAAGATTTTTTCTAATTTTAATAGGAATTATTGATGTTAATATTATCATCATCAGAGTTGTTAAATGTCCAGGAACACATAAATTCTAATGAGTTCTATTGGGTTCCGTAACAGGACCGGAATTATTTCATGCACACAATTTAAATTCGGTCCAAGTTGCATATTGTTTCATTTCAATACCGAACTTGGACCACATTTAAAGATAAATAGGTTCTTTACAGTCCAAAACCCATTTATTCTTGCATATCCCCCCCCTCCCCACACACACACACCAGAATTGTATGTATTTACAAATTCTGGACCTTTAATAACCCTGATCATCATTGCTGAGGTTTCGGTCAAACAGTAAAATAATCCCAAACATTGCAGATTAAATACTGGCTTGGTGTCCATACATTAATTCTAATGCCCAAAACAGTATTCTTATTAATTTAAATTGAACTTCAATTGTACTTAAATTTGTGAATTATATAAAAATCTTATGTATCAAAATATATTTTTAGTGGGATTGAGAATTAAACTACTTTATTGAAATGGAAGAGTGCACATTTTTATCTAAAATGTTCAAATTAAGGGTTTAAAAATATGAATTGGCATAATAATGATCATTAATTAACTATAATCATATGAAAAGTGTGGGCCCATGGAACCCCTCCCTTGGGTATGTCACCATACTTTACTTTACAGTACATTGACCCAACATAAAACCATACGTTGGCCCAAGACATAGGCGCCGACTCCATAGGGCTTAGGGGGGCTAGAGCCCCCCCAATGTTAACGAT
This sequence comes from Lepisma saccharinum, assembly GCF_977018435.1. Lineage (NCBI taxonomy): Eukaryota > Metazoa > Arthropoda > Insecta > Zygentoma > Lepismatidae > Lepisma > Lepisma saccharinum. Next base: position 20,349,773 of record NC_139258.1, read on the forward strand.
AGGGAGCAGAGCCCCCCCCCCAAATAATTTTGCTTAAGAGGATCTAATGTATTATTTTGCTTCTCTTGTAAAGTTTACTCTGAATTGTGCCACATGAACTTAACTTTAAATACACATTTGAAATTTTCTAGACCATCAACTTTGGGGGAGGGCTATGACCAGAGACAGCAACACACGTGACTTATTACTATATACTAAGTATGTAATTATGAGTATTGTTATTTTTTTTTTTACTAAAAAGAGTTTCAAAAGACGATGTGCATGAACTAGGGTAGTGTATGGGACGTTTGGGTTACAAATGGCTCTCACATGACATTCAGAACGAGATCATTGATATATTATGGAGATCTGTTTTGCGCTCCGTGGTAACAGATATTAAAAAGTCGGGAATATTTCGCTATTATGGTTGACGAAACTTGTGACATATCCATCCGTGGACAATTAATATTCTGCATTCGAACTGTGAATAAAAAAAATGATATTTTTGAGGAATTCATGGGCTTTTATTAGGGGTGTGCAGGAAAGAATTTTCTTGGTCAGGACGGGAAATGTTCGAAATTTCCCGAAGCTCTGAAAATCTCGAATTCTACACGTCATTTTCACTTCAAGTGATTTCTGGATTAAAAAGTAACAATTTACGATAAGTTCCAGAAATTTACAATGCAGAAAACGTCGAGAATTAACGACATTTTAAAATGAGCAATCGGTATGTATTTCCCAACTGCTCGGGATCCCGAAAAGTCGGGAAATCATATCCCGAAGTCGGGATCGGGACGTGATTTTTTTTTTTACCGATCCCGGTCCCGACTTTTCGGGATCCCGCACACCCCTAGCTTCTATGAGATTCCGAACACTGAGGCCAAAACTTAAGAAAGGGAGAGAGTGAGTGATTCATTAATTTATTTCAGTGATCAGAGCACCCAAAAATTTTGACAAGTCGGCGCCCCTGGCCCAAGGTAAAAACCACACATTGGCCCAACGTAAAAACCAATATTGGAACCAAGACCAAATTCCCATTGCCCACCTGTATGTTGTTACGTTTGGTATGACCAACCTTTTTCAGTGCGCTGGGCCAACCACTATTGGTTACCTGAACGTATGTATCTTTATCCTTATCAACATCTGCAAATACCTGAATCCTGTATTAAGTTTCACTTAAAAAATGAAACACTATTTGCAGAAATTTTTAAACATATATGGGAGTCATAACCCCCTTTGGATATAATTTTCATAAAAAAAAATAAGCAATTATAATTATTTTGCCCCATTCACCTACCAATGTTAATGAAATGAAATTGAATCGGTCGAGGAAAACATCCTCTATCAGTCCCTATATTATCCGTACCAGCTAACTGTAGATCAGGGGAACGAGAACAAGCGAGATGGTTCCACCAATGTACAGTGAGAGAAACGGGATTGTGTAATGGGCGACGGGAGTCACCCGATTTCCTTCTTCGCTATGCAGCGTTGCAAACTTTTGAAAAGGATAATACCGAACGCACATGGCAAACGGACCGTATTTTTGTCTCCAGGTCCGTACGATTTGTTTAAGAATTTCTTAGAGAAATATTAGGGATAAAACTGCAACAGCAAATTTTGACAAGGCGTGCATTTAAAGTAGGGACTAAGGTCTGGACCGTACATCCATACATGTGCCGTCAGGACTGTACGGTTGGCAACGCTGCGCTTTCACCACTCGATTTTCCTCCTCTGCCGATATGCGCGGCCCTGCTCTACAGTTAGCTGGGACAGGGTATAGGTGATGATAGATTAGAGCGGTGTTACTTGATCCCCGGGCTCTGCCATCAATTATAACGGGCCATGAAAGATTCTGAAGTATGCAACTTGCAGAGGCGTCTCGTGAACGCATGCGGTGAATGCTGCGCATGCGTCAATTCTGGGAAAAAGGACTGCTTGCTCTGCGACGACATTCATGAGCATTTCTACATTCTAATTTCTTCATATAGGAGAAGTATTTATTTTACACGAGAGCGCTCACCTAAGCTTATATTACATTTCTTGAATCTGAAGTGAAAGAAAGTAATAATTCTTTTCCCACAATTGACGCATGCGTGCACCTCATGCGTTCACGTCCACGAGACGCCTCTGGCAACTTGTATCCCGAACAGGCAACTACAGAACCATCACAAAGAAAGAACCTTCGCTCATTTTCTCCTTCATCCGTTCAACTCGGGCCATAAGCAGGGCCGGATTGAGACGAAATTGGGCCTGATGCATTTACATAGAGTCCAGCGCAGATAATTCTGCCGTGCGATGCGCGAAACAACTAAAGAAGCAGTGTTGCTAATGGAGCAGATAGAAAAATCGCTGCAGTGCGCCGATGCACAGCTGTTACGTACAACAATAAAATTAGAGAATTCAGGTCTATCTAACGTTGAGTTTTAAACGTCATGCATTATACCAGGACTAGGATTAATATGTACTAACAAGTGGCTTTGTATGTAGCTACATACATATGGACTAAAAATTTGCAAAATATGAACTAACACATAAGTAAAATTACCAAAAATGCTGCAAAGAAGACTTCTTCATACGATTCCTTATTTGAGTGATTTCAAACAAAATAAAAAAAAATATATATATTATTTTTCATTGCATTAATGCACTGGTGGCGTTCTAACTTTTCACTCCCAAAACCCGTATACACTGGTATGGAACTGCAACGGCAGATAATAACATGCCAACGTGTTAAACCGCTACAATTGCACCATAACACTCCTCCTGAAGCAGTATTATTATTTCCTCTCTGAGATCGGCGACAGTCGGTTGCCTTTGTTGTACATTTACAAAGGATGCCGGCTTCCACAACAATAACAAGTACATATACTGCCACTAGACGATAAGCTGCGCGGCTTTTTCTTTTGTTATGAACCAGGGCAGGCGCTAGTCATTTTGCCTCCCTGGGAGGTGGCGGCAGATGCCGCTCTATTTCGACCCCCCCCCCCCCGGTCATTACGCAGCAACGGAAAATTGAAAATCAATATATTCCTAACTAAAACATCAAAATATAAAATAAATAATGAGACTTCTTATGCTATTTCAATACTATTCAGCGCAAAAGAATATCTCGCTCGATCACAGTTTTCAATAGGCTTATTTTTTTCTTCTCTTCAAATTTTGCCGCTCTGGGCGATGGGACGGTTCGCCCTCCCCTTCCGCCGGCCCTGCTATGAACTTGGTCACCCATCAAAGCATGGCAATTTTAACACAGAAAACAATATGTATCGCATTAAGCAGCAAAAATGACAGCCTCCTCTATGCAATTTCTACAAGAACACGTGCCGGAGCCAGAGTTGAAATGATGTTGGAGCCACATAATTTATTTATTTTGAATAATTCCAAAATTATGAAATATGAACAATTTGTTGCTGCTGTTCGCTGCTCTCTTGCCAAAATGCTTTATTGGGATGCTAACACCATGACTGGCTTCCTCCTTCATGAACTCGTGCACGTTGCTTAGAATTTCCCGAGCTTGGCTATGCAAGGTTTTTGATTTCAACTTCGACAGAACTGGAGGCATTATGGAATTTAACGTTCATTAGCAAACACACACTTTTACATACACACACGCAATACACGCACACAACGTCAAACCGGTCAAATACTTAGTATAAAATAAAAATATGGTATGGTGCTTCCAATCCAACAAAACTCACCGCCACTTTACCTGCCTTTTCCCCTTCCGTGACAGAAATAGCGCTTCATTATTACAGTTGGCAACACTAGTTACTAGCTAGCCAATGAACATGCACTGCATAAAAGAAGCAAGCACTACGCCGTGCTATATTGCCACATTAGCGTCCCTACCGAACGGGGGGAACCGCGAGCTGGAGCGCTATTCAATTGTTTTCAATGATGTTTGCGCGAGTGTGTCCAGGAATGGAATGACAATGTGGCAACAATAGCGAAGGTTTTCGAGCAGGGTAGAACACATGATGCTAAGAGAGAGGGAGACGAAACGAAAATTCGTTTCTACGCAACGGCAAATTTACGTGTGTGGCACTCTACTATGATTAACATATATATTATTTGTTTTTTCTATTTTAATGTTTTTTTTATTATTTTTGTGATTATGATAATGTACCATGAAATGATTGAGAGGTGCGCTAGTGCTGCTTACTTATATTGCTGGTTTTCGAGCCTTAGCAAGCGCGAATTCTTCGATCGTGTCAGTGAAGTCAAGGCTGCGCAGCAGCTCATGCTCAATGCTCATAAGCGTCAGCATGCTTAGCCTTTCCTGCCTCATTGAAGACCTCAGCTCTCCTTTGACTATTCCCAACTTTGAGAAGCTCCGTTCGCCGGAGGCATTGGACATCATCATGCACAGATAAATGGCCAACGCAATCTCGACGTTTGGAAATGTCTGAGAAAGATTCAACGATGACAGAAGCCTGTAATGGTAAGCTCTGCTGATTCGTTCACAGTCAGCGGTTTCTGAGTGCACATAAATGCAGCAAAATGTACCAGCTCAGCCGCCAGTGTGTCTTCCAAGTCATCTGGATACAGGGTTGGCATGTTTAAAACAAAAGTGTTTAAAACACTTTGTTTTAAACGTTTAAAACACAGGGCTTTGTTTTTTTTACAATTGTTTTAAACGTTTAAAACAATGTGTTTTAAACATGTTTTTTTTAAAAGTGTTTAAAACACATTTTGGTACTTGATATTTCATAGTCTGTGTTAATTTTTTTGTTTGGCAACCCTGTATTTTCATTGAATCTGTGTCAATTAAACCGTGCTTTACGGGTTTCACTTATCGCACAACACTTGAGCAACCTTATGTTCTGACGTCGCAGGAGATCGCTATAAGGGAAATGTAGGACATGCTGTCCCAAAATGTAGGACACAAAATATTTTCAATAAATAATACATATGTCTATAGAACATGTTAGAAAATAATTGAAAAATGACACTTCAGTTTTAAAAAATGAATTCTTAAAAGCAAATTTTCAAAACTTGCAATCATACTAAACAATGCACCTCTTACTACAAGATTTAAATAATACTTCTCAGAGGAGCCAATTTTTCTCAAAATTTCAGGTTTAGTCAAAATCATGGTCAAAATATATTTAGGTTAGAGTGGACAGTCAAACTCTTGAAATTATAGAGACCAGTACCAAACATTTTACAGACTTTATGAAAGAAAGCATTTCTCTTGTGAGTCTGTTGTGCTGATGGTAATGAAAGCACACTCTCAACATTTGCACTATGACCTGTAATGGCAAAAAAATATTCATCCAATTACCGTAATTTGAAATGGTTCCAAAAGTTTCATCTTGGATAGTTTTTAGTTCAATAACAGGGTGTCTACCAAAATAACACATCCAGAATTCTTGACATTTTCTGGACTTTTCTAGACTTTTCCCGTTTTTCTTAACATTTATTTATTCGACCCCTACTTAGGTAAAGTTGGAAATTCGTAATTAAGAAAATAAATATTTATTTAATGAAACCCCCTAGATGAAAACTGAAGCTGTAACTACTTAAGAAGAGAATTAGATCTGCTTTATCTATAAATGCATCCTGCACTGTTTTTGGCAGACTAGCGATGCTTTGGCATCTGGATTGATTGATCGAGTTGGTGTTTTAAGTCCACTTTGTGCACAGTAAGGCTAATCGGGACTGGACCTACAGTTTCAAGTGGGATCCGAACCATTATGATTCTCCACCGGGTATAATCTTATGTGGGGTTTGTGTCTGTTGTCCCTATATGTTTGTGACTGCCCCTTCATCCATCTTATCTTAACACCGTTCATCCTCATCTTCGCGATTAACCAAAGGGGTAGAAAAAGTGAAGTAAAATAAACTAAATCAGTCATTGTGATAAAATTCTTCACCACAAGAATAATTTATTGCCGTTTTATTGATTTCTTTACTTTTTCTTGACTTCCATTACTCTCTTGACTGGCAGGCACCCTGAATAACTTTGTTCTCTATACCCCTGCTTTACAATCAAAATATTGAATAAGAATGGGAAGCACCTTATTTCATCAGTATATACCCAAAGACAAGAAATTCCGCTTAGGCATTGAATAGTAACATCATCAGAAAGTGGTCCTAAAACTTTGTTCATTAATTGCTTCCATTTTATCGTTTGTTTTCTAGCAGGACAAACTTTTCTTTTCTTTTTGGGCAATGACTGAATCAAAATAAATTTCACTAATGAGTTTGGAAGCGCAGTCCATAGACTTGTAACTTGCATGATTTTTTTTGTTATGTATTTCCCTAATTTAATTAATATTATATGATGCTCAAAATGTAGGACATTTATGATATTTTTCAAATTCCTCCCGGACACCGGACATAAGGCTACAATGTAGGACATGTCCGGGAAAAACCGGAAGTCTGGTAACCCTAGGTTAGGCAGGCTAGCTATGTATGCACAAGGTAGCAAAACTGTTGCGCGACAAGAAAGACCCGTGCTTTACTGTAGAATTCGAAACTTCTCAGTTCTTTGTTTCGTACCGTCCTATAAATTTGAGACTGGTGGAAGCTGGAAACTAATATCTGAATACACAATGCGTGATTTTGATCATGACGTGAATTTTTTTCTCTTGGGATACGATTCATTGGTTTGTATAACTGAATGAAGTGCAGATGCTTACTTTTGGTAACATAATTTTGTACTTGGAAAGATAAATTGATCTGGAGAATCTATTATCACATTGCAGGTTGTTTTCTGCTATATAAACTGTTCAGGCAGAGAGAAATATTTCACTCTGATTTTTCCAGGACGAGGATAGTAATTCTATAATATTTAGTTTCTTGAAATTTAGATGAATATGAATCCTAACCTACTTCAGCAGTGGCGGAAAAAAGGGGGGCTATTACCCACAACTTTTGTCCCTGCAGTAGAGGTGTGCGGGATCTCGAAAAGTCGGGATCGGAAAAAAAAATGACTTCCCGATTTTTCGGGATCCCAAGCAGTCGGAGAAATGCGAATGGTCATTTTAAAAAGTCGTCAATTCTCGATGTTTTCTGGATTGTAAATGTCTGGAACTTATCGGAAATTGTTAGTATTTGTACCAGAAGTGCAAAAACAAGCACTTAAGATGGAAATTACGTGTAGAATTCGAGATTTCAAGAGCGTTGGGAAATTTCGAACATATCCCGTTCCGAGAATTTCCCGACTTTGTCGTGAAATTGAGAATTTTCCCCGTCCCGAATGTCGGGATTTTAAGAATTTCCCGCCCCGACCCAAAAAATTCTGCCCCGCAGTATGGTAAACCTTATCTCCAAAGGGAAATAAACTGTCCTTGCCGCCACTGTACTCGTAAAAATGAGTATTTTATCTTTAACGACTTTAACTATAATTTACTGGGAAAAGGTTGACTTTCCTTTGTTTAAAACGTGTTTAAAACATGTTTAAAACATGTTTTTTAAACTCCTGTTTAAAACTATGTTTAAAACAAAAAAAACATGTTTTAAACAAAAAAAACAGTTTGTTTTGTTCTTTTTTAAAAAAACACAAATTTTGCCAACCCTGTCTGGATACGAGGAAACGAGATTCTTTCCTTTGTCCTTGATCTGCTCATGCTCAATGACGTTAGATCCGAGAGAAATCCGAATGTTTTATATACCCCAGTTCAGCTAACAGACTGTCGATCATGACCAGATACCATGGGCGTCGGCAGGGGGGGGGGTAGAACCGGTCGGTCGACCCCCCCACGGAAATCTCTATATATATATTTTTTTTTTCAATTTATGGCAATTTATAAACAAAGCACTTTATTTCACCTCATTTTGCGTCATTGTTTAAAAATGGTCTTGAGATATCGAATTTGGTAGGATGATTTGGTGTTTTAAGTCCACTTTATGCACAGTAAGGCTAGTCGAGACTGGACCTACAGTTTAAAGTGGGATCCGAACCACTATTTGCCTCCACCGGGTTTAAAACCTGGGACCCCTCGATTACAAGCATGAAAATCATTCTGCCTGCGTTAAGTCGGGGCTAACGACAAACACTTCCCATTTAAACTGCTCCAGAAGGTGTTGGGTTACAGCGCCGAGTGATTTTCATCTCTTCCCTGCATTGAAGAACTGGCTAGGAAGTCAAAGCTTCCACACAAATGAGGAGCTTCAAAACAACGTTCAGGGCCATCTCACATCACTGGCGGCAAAGTTCTTCGCAGAGGAAATCGGAAAGCTCGTCCCACGATATGACAAATGCCTGTATCTTAACGACGATTATGTCGAAAAGTAACCAGGTATGTACATAACTTTTGGTAATAAATTCATTTTGTTACTTACACTTGTCTTATGTTTATGGTCCATCGGAGGTCGAAAAAAAAATGACCCTCGTAATTATAACTGTAGATCCAGTCTTGGCCTTTCTGTGCATAATATATAATGGATTGCGTCGCCATAGAGTTCCATTCCCTACATCTCTTACTGCCCTGCTCACGGATCCCATTCCTCCCACCATATGGCTTCTTTATGGATATGCAAGAAGATGTAATTTGACGATCTAACAAGCAGTATAAATAAATATCTATATATGTTGTTTTTTTTCATTCTTGTGAAATATAAGTGAATAGCGAACTAAATACTGCAAAAAAACCTCAGAAAGATGACTAAAATCGACTACCAGTTGTTAGGGTCAGAAAAAGAAGAAGAAGAATTTCTGTGCATAAAGTGGACTTGCTATAGATATGGGAAAAACTGCTTAGCGGTAATCCCAAGTAAAATGTAAATAAATAAATAAATAAGTGGACTTGCAAGTTACAACCAAATTTTCCGCGACAGATTCTACCAGAAACCTATCAGGCAGTCGAAAATACTTCCAGCCTGCCTGCTGATCGTGCAGAGGGGTGAGAAGCGCGTGGAAAAGAGTGTTGCTTATGAACTGTAGCTTCGACAAGAAAATAAATATTGTGATTTGAAAATAATTAAAGATCGATTAATCTATCTGTACAAGGCTCGCCACTCCTCAATACGCAAGATCCTGGTGACATCTATGACGTCAGGCTCTGTGTCACTACTTACTTGACACTGTAGTCCAAATATCAACAAAGTAGAAGCAACAGTGAACAATAACTGCCACGTTTTGGAACCCATGTTGTGAAAGGAAGGTCCTTTTTAACTTCTTGCAGCCTTAACACCTCATCTGTGAGCTTACACTTTACACTGAGCAACAGAAACTCATGGCAGCCAACGCACTTGGAAGGAAATCTTGTTAGACTTTCTTCCGCTACTTATCATAGAGTACGGATGGACGTATCGCATTGTTCGCTTATCACTTATCATTGAAAAGTCTACCAGGTGTTTAAAGAACACCTGAAAACACTCCAAACCAGTTGAAGCCAACCACCTGGAGGCATTTTGTTATCTCCTTCTCTTAACAATGATTACAGCCTTTTAAATATGAAGGATTGTCTTTCTTTGTCTCTTTTAAGATGAGTCATCTCTATCAGACGACTGTCTCGTCCTTATCCAATGGTTTCTGGAATATTACCTCTCAAATACTTGAATTCCTCACAGCATTTGTTTGAAGAACTTGACCTTTTTTGTCATGAACGACGACCTGGGGTCCGTAGACATGATGTGCAATTATTATGACGTCCAACTTATTTATACATAATCATGTAGAATGTCCGCATGGGTATGTCTGAGAAAGTGGCATTGTAGGTCTAACAAGGGAGGTTATCTAAGTCTCCCCCTCCGATTTCCATGAAACTTGGCAGGTGTATTGAGGGACCCAAAGGAAGAAATACGAGTTTTTTTTTGTTTCGGCTAAAAAAAGGTTTTAGGGGACAAACCCCCTCCTTAAATGTCAAGATGAGGAGAAATTGAAGTGAGGATCTGATCCCGAAACCACGTAAATATGGCATAGGAAGAACACGCACATATAATTGGAACACACTGTCACGTACACAAACTGCGTTGCTATTCTTTGAAATAAAGGACCATAGATGGCAGCAGGCAAGAGGAACAACGGTTATAAAAGATGCTGCATAAATCAGTTTGGAAAGTGGGTAAGGGATGGCACCACCCAGGAGAACTTATACGATTGTAAATAGAGACCACGGAAAGAGCAGAGGTGATGAAATAACGATTGTATATATTAATACTAATTATAAGGAAATAAATAAATAAGTTTAACATAATAACAGGATATAAATAAGGAGAAAAGGGGAATTATCATTCAGTAATGGCATAAGCGATTAATATACAAAAGTAACGAAGTCGAATTGCAATTTCGATTTTGGGTCTATTACAGTTCCCACGAACTGAGAGTTTCGTGCGGCTTTTGGGTTGTTTTCCCCAGGTGTAGCGCCATTTCACGGCAGCACCCAAGCACATTTGGAGGCGCATACATTGTAGCTCCAAGTTAAGGTTAGCGCCGGCTAGGTGGCGATCTTTAACTAACCCCTTTCTCTTTGTTTAGTTGGAAGTTTGATATTTACGTCAATTGATATAAAGGGAAGCCCATCTAAACAATCCACGGAATAATCAAGACAGCCAGGATATAAAAATGTTCCTTAGAAAAAATCAATGAACGAAACAAAAGATATAAATAAAGAATAAAGAAAGGACGAGGAATAAAGATGTAAATATATAGAAGAAGAAATATTAGCGACTATAAGATGAAGAAGCATTATTAATTGCAAGAAGAAGGCACTTTAATTATTAAATACTAGAAGAAGAAGATTCATCAATTATAAGAAGAAGAAGCCATAAGAAGAAGATGCCATATTAATTATAAGAAGAAGATGCCTTATTGATTATAAGAAGAAGAGGCCATAAGAAGAAGATGCCATACTGATTATAAGAAGAAGAAGATGCCATATTAATTATAAGAAGAAGAAGCACAAAGAAGATTGGTTACAATTAATAAAAAATAAAAATAGAAGAAAATTACTGTATGAAAAGACTTCAAAAGTTATTTAATATTTGTACATAATTAATCAAGAATATAGTACGAATTGTACCCTCAGTAGTGGGTTAAATCTGTTGTTTCTTTCCATATATTTGTAGCGTTAGTAACCCTGATCTGAGCCCAGAGGTATCTCATTGTATCTCCCCTGTGCTAAGCTGGCAGATGCTCACGTGAGAGGACGTGGCAACACACAGCACAGAGCTGTGTTTACCAGTGATAAGCACTTCATATATCAAGTGTCCCACTTGTGTATCTGCCAGTACTTCAACCGCCATCGTCCTTCACGATAGCACTTGCGTTTGGTACCGACAATCCTACAGTTCTGTGTTGTGTGTGTTCTTCCTATGCCATATTTATGTGGTTTCGGGATCAGATCCCCACTTCAATTTCTCCTCATCTTGACATTTAAGGGGGGTTTTGCCCCCTAAAACCTTTTTTAGCCGAAACAAAAAACACGTATTTCTTCATTTGGGCCTCTCTATACCCCTGCCAAGTTTCATGGAAATCGGATGGGGACACAGAGGACAGATCCCCACTTCAATTTGTCCTCATCTTGACATTTGAGGGGGGTTTTGCCCCCTAAAATATTTTTTTAGCCGAAACAAAAAGCACGTATTTCTTCCTTTGGGCCCCTCTATACACCTGCCAAGTTTCATGGAAATCGGAGGAGGACACTTGAATAACCTCCCTTGTAAGTATTTTTTTTTCAAATACCATACTAAAATTTCGAACGAGACAGAGTCTTGACTAGAGATGGACGATATCGGAAATTTGATATCGCGATATATCGTCAAGGGTCAAGAAAATATCAACACAGACGATCAGATCCGATATTTTTTCCGTATTGCGATATCGCTGACACGATATACAGGTTGTCGCAAAACAACTTCGACAACGCTTGGGTGCTGGTAGATATCATAAAAACAAAACTTTTTCTTATAAACTTTACCTCGAAAGCGCTTAGTTTCGGCGCTATAAGCGCTTAAAATCTATCCTGTATGTATGCAACCCAACATAGCAAACGAACGCTCTGACATAACTTCCAGGGGCGCGCTGCAGGGTTGCCACTAGCGTCACTTGGCAGTTTTACCTGAGCAAAATACGAATGAATAATGATTCTTGCGGTGTTGTAAGAAGTATTTACAGTACTTACAAACTAACCAAGGCAAAGGTTTCCAATAAGTTTGGACTGAAATTCAAAAACGCCCATTACAAAAATTCTCCATCGTGTTTCGAGTGTCATGCAATATGAATAATCCCAAGAGAGCCTTGCGACAGATGTTGATGAAATCGATGAATGAGTAATATAATGAATGAATAATGATTCTTGCGGTGTTGTAAGAAGTATTTACAGTACTTACAAACTAACCAAGGCAAAGGTTTCCAATAAGTTTGGACTGAAATTCAAAAACGCCCATTACAAAAATTCTCCATCGTGTTTCGAGTGTCATGCAATATGAATAATCCCAAGAGAGCCTTGCGACAGATGTTGATGAAATCGATGAATGAGTAATATTGTCTATTTCCGTGAAATTGTCACTGTCCGACAAACATCGGCTTATCGTATCCCCGTTCCGTATCAATTTATTCGAAAAACTTGCAACGCTCCGTTTCAGAATGTGAGAAAAGATACGCAACGGACCCGATCGCTCATTTGGCGGTCTTTCCCCGTCACATCAAAGGAAGGATACGATACGCATGGAGGGGCAGTGCGGACAGGCATGCGCGCGTTCCGTTGCCTCGTTGCATCATCCTTCGGTGTGTAGTGAGCTCTGTGAATGATAGTACGTCCCATTGTCAATTTATTTTCTTTATTATATTTATTCAGGCCTGTTGCCAGGCAGGGACTAGGGGGGGCTGAGCCCCCCTGGACCTGCCGTCAGCCCCTTGGCACTGCCATCAGCCCCCCTTGACATTAGGTAAAACTATTTTGTGCAATTTGTATCCAGTGAAGAGTGAAAATGTAGACAGCTCACAACTTTAAGGATAGATCCACAGAACATGAACAGGAGCTATTACATTCGCTCATCTTGTTTATGAGCAGAAGTAGCTGCAAATATTTGGAAGATTATCTAGAGTTTGTAAGTTCTTTCACAGGGGGGTTTCTTTATCTGTACCTTCACTATCCCTGTTGTGACCTCCCGTTTAGACAGAAATCTGTGACTTTGATGTCATCATGCAAATTCCCTCCTCATCTGCGTCAAAGGTCAACAACAACTCCCAAGTTTTGGGAACGAAGGGGAGTTTCATTGCTTCAGCCGGAGGTGGAATGTACTATAGGCACTATGATTGAATATTGTGCGTTTGTGTGTGTGTGATATACATATCTGTATCATTTAAAGTAGTATTGAGTGTGCAGTGGTAACCAAAGTGTGCGCCGTGGCTGGGTATTAGGGGCGCAGCAAAATGTTACATTATTTTCACTGAAATGATTGTTCGAAATATTTGCTTATTTAGTACTTTTTACATGTAAAATGTTTCTGAATTTGAAATATGTGTTTATTTGGAACTTAAGGCAAGCAACCCAACCACACTAACAGAGCGTTGCAAGCGTTAGATAGGACTACATTCTGAGTTGGGCGCCGCGGGAAAATCTTGAAACACCAAGCGTCAAGTCAACTTTGCAGCAGGTTTTCGCATATGTAGATCCCAGTGACGTGCGGTGACGTCGACACTTGGGGTAGCAGTCAGTGGCGTGCTCAAGGGGGGGGTTGGTGTGGGTCACACCCCTCCCCCCTTTTGGGCCCAGTATTCCTAAAAAAAGAAGAATGTCAGTAACAGGAAAAGATTACAAAATGACGAATGAGTACTAAGAAAAGTACACGTAATCCCCACCCACATTCGAAAATAAAAAACGATTTGATTTGACTCTAAGCCAGAGATCCTGGGTTCGAATCTCGGCTTGGCCATGGGTACTCTTTTGTGTGTGTCCCTTCATCAATTTTATCGTACCAAAAGTGGCGGAAAAGCGAATTAAAATAAACCAAATCAAGCAATCAATCAATGATTTGATTTCATTTTTGTTATTTAGCGTCGCTTTTTTGTCACATTTTGTTCATTGCGAAGATGATGCGATAAAATTAATGAAGGGACAAACACAAAGATCACCCATGCCCAGGTCGGGGTTCGAACCCGGAACTCCTGATGTCGTAGCACGCTGTGATAACCACTCCCCCACGGTTGGTTGATTTGGTGTTTTAAGTCCACTTTATGCACAGAAACAAAACAAGTATCAAAACACACTTTTTTGTAGTTTCTTCAATAATATTCATTTGGCTTCTTGAGTTCTGAGATACATTTTCATTCCACATTATTTCATTATTCACTGCAGAGTACAACACATAGGAACAAGAATGCGCGCTCATCACGGGTTCGAATCCTGGCCTGGATTGTTCATATGAGGTTCCTTCATCAATTTCATCATATCATCACTCATCCTTTTCGCGATAACCAAATGTGGCAGAAAAGTGAAGTAAAATAAACCAAACCAACAACAATATGAACGCGCGTTCTTGCCCAAATAAATACAACCGTTAGAGGCCACGAGATTAGTATATTTAAATAAAACACTACTAAAACGAGAGTGAGAGAGAGCCTGAGCACATATTTCTAATTTAATCATTATATATTCCATATTTGAAAAAAAAAAAAAAAGAAAGCATAACATTATTGTCTGCACATAACACGTTCCCATTTCATAAATAATAAAACTACATCCCATATTATACATACGTACATATTGTACAACGTGTAAAACGTTGTGTAAATACAGAGAACATAAGTACTGCAGAAAATTTTACCCTGAGTTCTTTAGAGGATTTACAAAGGAAGCGGAGGGAATCCAATCCCCTATCTGTCCTATAGGAGATAGACTGGGGGGGGGGGCTGAAAGCCTGGGCTTTCAACCATTGCAGCGGGGGGCGAGGGGGCAAAAGAGGTAGAGGTAGAAATCTTCCTTTTCCTTGGGTAGGCCGTTTCTACCTGGAAACTGGTCAGGCGGACGAAGAGCAAGCTAGGGTCTCCACAGCTAGCTTTGCCCGCGGATCACGTCGATGGACGGACGACAAGCACGTGGTAAAGGAAGTGTTGCATATGAACTGTGGCTTTAACAAGACAATAAATATTGTCATTTGAAAATAATTACAGATGTGAGATTGATTGATCTATCTCTGTTAGACTAGCTACTCCTCAGTGCACGTCACTAGTAGATCCAAACGTGCGCGCAGAATATAGTTCCACTGAGACGGGTTCTATTCCGACAGAACTGCATACTTGCAACAGTTATTTAATTTGTAACATACAGACAAAATAATACATCCATTAGCAGGTACGTACTTGATCGGTTGCAATCACTGTGCGGACGAACTAGGATCCATAGATTCGCCAACTGGGGTTTGTATTGCGCTGAGGAATCGCTGAAGCCCAAGTGCGAGTCGAGCAAGACTGAATACGTTGCAGAGCGCTTGGAATCCGTGATACCAGTGTTGCACAGCGAAAATGTTATTGTCAAGGTTGCCCGATTCTTTTACGACGATGAGGATAGGATTGTGGGGTAGGGGCAGTGTTGCCACAATCTGTAGGCACAATTTCCCTTTGTAAGGGGTAAAATTTCCCGTTTTCGTCCATATTTTCCCTTCATCTAAAGAATTATTATTATTAATAATAATAATAAAAATACTAATTAAATATTATCGTTGACCCATGTTAATGTTTAACTTTTAAATGCTACGACGCCAGAGGTCCCGGGTTCGAATCCCGGCCTGGGCATGGCCGTTTGTGAGTGTCCATAAATTTCATCATATCATCACACATCCCATCTCCGCAATTAGCCAAAAGTCGCAGAAAAGCGAAGTAAAATAAACCAAATTAATAAACAATAAAATCAATTTTTTTACATGCCTTTTTGGAAGATTTAGATTTTATTGCAAAACCAAGCCATTTTTTTTGTCTTGAGATGAAAGTCACAACTATGTTAAAGTTGGCAACTGAAGATTTTCATCAGTAAAAAGCAAAACACACAAACAGAGATTGAATTTAGGGAGGCCAATGCCCCTTGTTTTCATCACATCATCAGAAGAAAATTAAAAATATTCTACACAAAATGCTGTTCTAGCACAGACAAATTTGTTTGTGGTTCTAGTAAGGCGCAAATATGAAGAGTTTGTGTGTAAAATCACATTTTTGCCTCCCATCAAAATGTTTAAGTTCGGCGCATGGGTATACACGTTTTATTAAAAAAATATATAATACATACCTGAGCAAATGTTCCATTCTGGTAAATTTCACATATTAGGTGGAAACTTCTATAACACAGCAAGTTTTTTTTAATTAAAATTTAATCCATTGAGTCTGAGAAGTATTGTTGGTCACTTCTTGCCACTCCGCACGGACTTCTTTAACTTGTTTCTGCAGTGTTTTTTCATCTTCCGATAATTCTCCACAACGTTTTCTAATATATTCTGGATTTGCAGATCGTTTCCTCTGCTTCCCTTGTTCTTCCATCGTCCAAGACGGGCATAGCCTTCCACCAAACACTCGCACACGACGAATAACCCAGTATCCATTGAAGACTGAAGTAAAGATAGTTTGCGACAAAGAGAACTTTATGGTTTGCACGTGTAGTGTTTGAGGCAAAATTCAGAGAACCACGGGAAGCTTTACATAAACAATGCCCTCGGACTCCCACTCCCAAAGCCGGGACATATGAATGGTAGCCATATGTGGATCAACCCAAATTCCACCCTTCCTCTCAGAACAGAGTATACGACAAAAATAAATAATAAAAAAAGTTCTTATTTTCAAAACTGGAATCTCTTATAATGTTTAATATAATTAATGTTGAGTCTGGCTAAAAATTTCCCTGAAAATTCGCTATTTTTCATCTAATTTCCCTTTTCCCTTTTCACTTAAAATTAGCTCCAAATTTCCCTTCAAAAAGGGAAATTTCCCTTCATGTGGCAACACTGAGTAGGGGAACTGATTCAGGTCACAGACTTCATAAGTCACCCGCCCGCACCTGACGTCCCGCAACGATCTGACAGACGAAAATGTTTTTGCGCATGCGCACTGTTTTAGTTTCTCGATGAAGTGTTGCAAACCATGCTAATAAATCTCCGATGTAAAACTGCGAGATGTGAAGTAAGATGAATAAAACCGCGGAATGGGAGATGCCACACAATGTGGCATCCATTTTCTTCCACCGCCGCTTAGGACACAAATTTAAGGATTCCAAATATAACACTTCTACCAGACAGGTCACCTTATATAATTATGTAAATTTAAATTTATCTATCGTCTCAAAGTAATTTCGCAGTCTTTCTGAAGTAAAACAATACTTTTCAAGTTTAATTTATTAATTGTACTTGCAGCTAAGAATGTTTACACTAGTCTGGAAAATATATTTCACTAAGACTGATATAAAGAATATCAAACAAGAGAAGTAGCTTAACCCACGAAATGTTAGTTCTGTACGTACACCTCGCTTCACTGAAAAGTAAGTTGTTTCGTTTTTAATGGTAAATTATCCGTTAGCATCGAAAACATTTTATACATATTGGTCGAATATCTAGTACAGCCAACAACAAAAATGATAATGGGCAAATTGTCCATTCGCGATGAATTCTGTTGATGCGAAGCAGACATCCACTGATTATTGACTTTTTACTTCAATTCATGATTATCACATGGAAATAGGACCTAATTAACATGATTATGGACAATTTGCCTACTTTTACTTTTGCTGTTGGGTGTAGGATACATACTTTCTATGAGACGACAAATATGATCAGGCATAGGCGTGCGCAGCCCCTCTGATTAGGGAGGGCAGAGCCTTAATGAAAGTTCAGTCGGGAAAGAAAAACTTCATTTCTTCTCACTAGTAACTATATACATTATATATATGGTCTAATGTAGCAACATAGATGCACCATAATGAATAAATAAATTGTCTCTGAAATGTGCTGTGCTCTTTTCCTCCAACAATTGTGTCCAATTCTTCTTTGTAGCTGATCAGTGGTGATTCATTCTTAGTTTTGGACTTTTAACCACTGTGTTCTTTTCAAAATTACTAACGTTTCGGAGACTGACTCTGCCTCCGAAACGTTGGTAATTTTAAAAATAACACAGTGGTTAAAAGTCTAAAATTCTCTCTCTGGTAATTTACAATGCATTACAGAAAACAACGAAAATTGCGAGCGAAGCGAGCAAGATAATTTTTAAATCCACATTTTTGCAAACTGAAAACAATATTGATTTAATATGGCACAAAAACGAAGCGAGCGAGAAAATTTTACGAAATGTATTTTTATTTGTACAAAATTTGATATCAAGGGTGGCAATTGTTCATATATGGCCCATGCAGGTGCTCTTGGCCGTCTGGAAGAAATAATGCAAGAAAGATGTGAAAACAAATTCTAACTTGAGTATATTTTTGTCCTACTACTCTTAGATTCTACTAGCTTGCTTTCTTTTACTTCAATGTTTGCTCCCCTAGAATGGATTTCCGTCCAAGGTTGGGGAGGGGCAATAAGTATAATATCGTTTAATAATGACGATGAGATTCCTCTACACTAAATTTCTAGGTGAAAGTATAATAATGTAGAGACATAGACGTCTGGAAGTGGGGTCAAGAATGGTCACACCACATCCTTACAAATCGAATGTCAAACTAAAAGTATATATTTCACACGTATAATTTGATTTCAGTCATACCAATTTACATTAATGCGATAATTTCAAATTCAAGTGGTGTCTTTTGAAGGGGCAATACTATTATCGGGGTAATATGCCCCATGGAAAAATACCTTGCTTGTCCTTCTGTGGGAAAAAATCTGCGGACGTCCATGATTAGGGGGGTAATTGCCCCCTCTTGCCCCCCGTGCGCACGCCTATGTGATCAGGAGCAGTATCAAATTTGCTTTGGAATAATAAGTGTGTCGTTTAAGTAACTCTGTAATGTCATAATTTTAAATTACACTGAAGTGCGCTTGTACGTACACTCCTGTTCAAATAAAATGGCATCCTTTGTCGAATATTCAAATATATCTGGACTTGAATGCATTGCTGGAAATTGAGATAAATCATAATGTATAACTGTTTGTTAAAGACAGTTCCTGAACATTAAAAAATGATTATTTTGTATGAAGTTGTCATCCACTGCCAAAAAACTTAATAGCCTAGTCGTCACAGTCACAATCACAGTCGCCATCGCAACACCCACCATTTTCACAACACTCAACATTTTCGCAACAATCAACAGCTTCGCAACAATCACAGAAACAATCCCAACAAACATCTTCCCCTTGTCGACCTTTCCTGCACACTTCACATTGGCCACAGTTATCCTCACAAACAGTTTGTTCTTCTTCACAACAGCAATAAAACAAAGAATACAAACATGAAGCAGAAGAGCTCTCGACAGTTGCCGGAATACTGGAGCCCCCTTGTGGCAGAGTGTCCGCAGCAATGTTGCTCATTTCAGTGAATTCATTATTGTCCGGTGAGGGACGGCTTGCGGGCTGCGAAGTAATAACATTATGTTCATCGTTGGATATATCCATTGTTCGTGCTTGTACTATGCGGTAAACGTACGACGAGGAAATTAGAAACAATGTTTTGCAGACAAAATCTGGTCTGCACAACGCGAGTTACGGAAACAAACTTCTCACAAGGTCATTTTGCTTGTGTCTGATCCAGTGTCGGTTCCAAATAAAAAGAAGCAGCTGATTCTGTGTCACGTGTAGGGAAGTTGACCTTGACTTGGGGCACTCCGTCAACGTCAGTTGTGGCTTGGCACACCCCAGGGACGTCGTTAGGGGGGGCCTGGGGGGGCTTTGGCCCCGGCAGTTGTAACTCTGGCCCCCGCAAACAAAATTTTGATCGATTAAAAATTATCCTAAATTAATACTACATATTATTTTCTGGTAAATTTGTAGCAGAGTTGGAAACACTGTTCCGAAGAAAATCTTCGGAAGCAAATGTAGGACAGCAAAATTCCACCCTTTCGTTGCTTACCAGTTTATAACCAAAGGCATAAAATGCTTTGAGGTTATTACCCATGCCCTACCCTAAGTTTGTGAAAACCTTTTGCCTTTTGTTGCAAATGACCCTTCCGTTACAGATGGAATCAAAGACTCCGCCGAGGCCGAGCGGTCAACAGTAGGGGGTCGAGCGACATATGGAGAGAGTTCTCCAGTACTGACATTGTTCTGAGATTTAAAATTGCTCCTTGCTTCAGCTTCAGAGCCACAGATTAGCTTTGTGTTCTTGCTTGCGAGCAAGGTCTGCTATCGGGTTGCTACGGTCACTGTGTTTTTATTCGTGTGTGGGAAGAGTTCTAGCGTTGTTGTGCATTTCCATTTTGAATGGATAAATTGATCAAAACTGGATATTTTAAAACTATCTCAAAACATGTGGAATATGACGACAATGAATATGATGTTTATCCAAGTTCTGACGTTCCAAAGTTAGGCAAAACAAGTGAATGTACTAATGTGAAAATAATTACTGATCTTGGGGTAGATAATCCTAGGCAACCACTTTTGCAAAACTATCCAAATACTACGTTCGGAAAGCGAAAGCGATTATTTAAAAAAATACTGGTTTGCATCTGCGCCGTGGCTAGAATATAGTGTGGAACTTGACGCATGCTTTTGTTTTCCATGCCGTAAATTTGGCACAGATTCAGGATATGCAGAATCAAGTTTCAGGAAAATACCGATTCGCAACTGGAAGAAACCATGTGAAAAAATTAAGGAAAACTGAGGAACGTCCTATCATCTATAGTAAAATGCATGGAACTGTGGGCGAATTACAAAGTGAGTACCAATCAGTTTTGTAAAACAATTATATGTGTGTGTGTGTGTGTGTGTTCGTAGTTTAACTTAAATAATGAAATATGTATATGTCTGTATATCGAGTGTTCAAATTGAAAAAATGCTGAGGAGAAAAGTCATATCAGCTTCCCTTTTCAAATTTTGAGATTTGTACCTAAAACATACGGACTGATGGTTCAAAGTAAATAACACAAATTTTCCAATTAATGTACAAGAGTTCAGTAATCACTGATCTCGTCTCAGTGGACTTTTAATTCATATCAGAATTATTTTTCTTAGAGGAAGGCAAATTAATCAGGAAATATTTTCTCATCAAATACATATTGTAATTTGCAAACCAACAACAGTATTAATTTTAATGTAAAATTCAGTACAGAAACTGACAATATATATGCTGATATTAATGTAATATTTACTTGAAGTTGAAAGAAATGATTACGTCAAATTCTTAGCAATAGCAAAATATGATCGAGAATATTTAAGAGGAAAATTCTTTACCTGGTCAGGAGTTAAATTAAAAATTTCAATTTGAACACTGGATGTACTTTGATTTTCGTTTCCTGATTTTACATTACTTTACTGACACTTCTGGCTAATGTCAAAGATATGCAACGGTGATACAAGAAATTAATGCATGGACAGTAACAAAAAAAGCGCCTGCCTCTCCAGGCGATGACATCGCGTAGCGGTAATGTCGTCACCATATAATTAAGAGGTCCTGGCCTGGGTTCGATATCTAGTGGACGCACATAGTGGTTTGAATCCAACTTTAAACTGTACGTCCAGTCCCGATTGGCCTATCTGTGCATGAAGAGGACTTAATACAAAAACTCACGGACTCGAACTTAGATCAATTTTGGACAAAATTGTAATTCGGTAGCTAACGTGCTCAGCCACTGAGGCGGCTAGAATTCAATAGGTTTTCATTTTGGCTATTTTACCTTTTTTCCTACCTCGTAGGTTAATTTTTACAAGTCGATGTGGATGGATGAATGATGGACGGATGGAAAGGTGATGGGAGCATAGACAAACAGAATGAGTCACCAATGGCTGGTGGAGGTTTGAACATGGGATCTCTGATTCCGTAGCCCTTTACGCTTACCACTCCGCCACGAACACTGGAATAAATGAAATAAGTAATGCCATTGTTTAGAATGGATGTCGGGGAGAGTGGAAGCCTATCTAATAACAATGTACACTAATGCATTGTTGGCATTGCCAGCAGATGTTAACGGTCTACCGATACCTCACACAACGGAGAAATAATCTTTACCTATATTTGCATTGTTTTAAAAAATATATATAGCACTGACGAACGAAGGAACAAAGCTAATCTCTATGGTCTAGAGCAGGAATTTCCAAACTTTTTTGTTTCGCCGCGTCATTCGTGTTTCAAGATTTTTCCACGACGTCCAAATCAGAATGTAGGCATATCTAATACTTGCTTTGATTGATTGAACTGATGTTTTAAGTCCATTTCATGCACAATAAGGCTAATCGGAACTGGACCTACAGTTTAAAGTGGGATCCGAACCACTATGTGCCTGCACCGGGTAACGAACCCGTGACCCCTTTATTACAAGGTGGCGACTCTAACACTACGCCACCGGGGAGGCCCTATCTAACACTTGTAACGCTCTGTTAGTGTGTATAGGTTGCTTTCCTTAAGTTAAAAAATAAACATATATTTCAAATTCAGAAACATTTTTTATGTAAAATGTTCTAAATAAGAACATGTATTTGGAACAATCATATCAATGACTGAATTTTAGTGAAAATATTGGAACATCTCGCGGCGGCCCCGTACGCCTACCAGGGTGCCCCAGGGCGCCGCGACGCACACTTTGGGAACCACTGGTCTAGAGATTACAATTTCTGTAAAACTGAGTCCGAGGTTTGAATCCTGAAGGAGATATTATTTTCTTTCACTATTACAATAACTGATCCCATTGTCGTCGTAATCAAAAATAGTTTAAAGTCCATTTTATGCTCAAATAGATTAATTGGAACTGGATTTATAATTTAAATTTGACTCCGACCCATTGTGCAATGTGTTTCCATCGGGACTTGAACCTGGCACTCTTTGGTTACAAGGCAACGTGGTAAACCACACCGAGGAGGTCCGCCGTGGTAAACGTGACGTTATAATAAATATGCAATATAAATCAAAAACATGAATTTATTCTTGAGAATGTTAAAAAACAACAACAACAAGAAACAGAACATTTGAGTCGCCAATAATATTCTGCATATTACATATCATAATTGTGATGGCGATTTGTGAGTTTTCCTTAATTAATTGCCATTCATGATCGTCAACATTGCGATTAACTAAAAGTAACAGAAAATCGGCACAACATTTAAAAAAATATAATATACGTCGAATAAAAAAAAAATAGGTGTGAAACTGAAAAAGAAAGGTAATAACAAGTTGATATTTACTACCTATTTTTTGTGCTTTTTGAAGTTGTCAAATTTTGTCATTTTTGGCGCCAATTTACATGTCTATTTAGCATGCTTTGTGTCTATTATAAACGCACTCCCTACTGATAACACGAGCTCAAGACAGAAATAAACAAAGTGTGAAAACACCTACTTCAGTGTCTTTGTGCATGATACTTGCACAAACCATCAACGTCGTTTTGCGAGAATGCAGGGTGCAAGTTAAGAGGTGCACAATTTTCGAAATTGCCGCAAAAAAAGTGGCACGCATCTATTTTTCCTGCTACATCTCGAGGTACTGGTGTACACATGAGGGAGCTGATGCGGCTATAACTCTCCCGAAATTTCTGTCTTTGAACAACTTTCAAAAGGAAGCTTAAAAGTGGTTAATTATGAAATATGTTATACTGTCTCTCCCCCTCCTCTCTGAAAAAAAAACCTCCACACGTTAGTGTCTAGAGGAGAGTTACAAATCAATCGCATAATTTAAAGTGCTGTTTGCGCTGGAATACTACTAAATGTGCTAGAATTTAAATTTGACAATAATTTCAATGTTAAAAGCGTCATTATTATTATTATTATTATTAATGTTTTTATAACGTCCTATTGTTGTTATAATTACGTCCCTGCCTAAATTCACAGCCAGAAATAAGATTGATTGATTGAGTTGTTTTAATACCACTTTGTGCACAGTAAGGTTAATCGGGACTGGACCTACAGTTTCAAGTGGGATCCGAACCACTATGTGCCTCCACCGGGTATCGAACCCGGGACCCCTTAATTACAAGGGAACGACGGTACCACTGCACCATCGGGAAGGCCCAGAAATTAGAATAAAACGCGATCTTCTTTCTTCAGGAAAGCAACATCTTGACAGGCGGCCCTAAGACCAGCACAAAGCTTGAATGGAGACAATACAACAAGCTTGTTCAACAAATGTTGGCGAGATGGTTGCGGACAACCAAAGGCGGCACTGCGTCCCAAATACTCTCTGAACTGCCCGTCATAAAATGTTCCTGCGAGACCTATTTCTAATCTGTGGTCGTCACTGTATGACTAGACCCCTTTGTGTCGAACCTGACAATGCAGGGAGCGGTCTTTCTTGCTTTAAGGGATTAAGGGAAGGAAATGGCATTCAAATGGCAGGGAAGACTTATCCCTGGGTTGAGTTATTGTACCCCTGCTGTTTCAGTGCACCGTTTCTGTAAGGCAATACGCAAATACGGTAAATTTTCCCTTCCCCAGTAAACCTTTGTTTTCGATTCATTCTGCTAGATTTTGCTTCTATCCAGGGTGCCAAGTACCAGAACAGTCCAATGACCTCGCTGCCTTCGAGCAAGCAATAACTTTAGTGAGGAGGTAGGAGGGCTTGGGGAGGGAGGAGGGGCAGATGCAAGAGGACGAAGAAAATGTAGCAGTTTACTTACATGATGACTCGTGAAAGTATTTGTTATTGCCTGTTTGAAAGAATGAAAGGTATGAAATTAGTAATATTTTTCTTGTTCGCTTCGCTTTCAATATAAACGTTTCTCATAAGTAACAAGTTATAATTGTTACCCCAAAAAACTGTGTATATGTGTGCGTGTGCGTGTATGTAATATGATTTGTTAATGATGACGTACTGGATACCAAATAATGAAAAAAGTAAAGTAATGTGCTCCCCTGTGCTTTTCGCTATGCCATGAAAGCGTATAGGGGTGTGTAGTTAGGGCTCCACACTTTCTTGATCACGGCCGAAGGTGGAGGTGATGTGATCAATCAGCACCACGTCCCTGGCCGCGTTTACCTGCCAGAGTTTCCTCCATGTACCCACTTTATACGTACGACGCTGGGTGGGCACCGGAGCCGCTCGAACAGGTGAAAAAAAAATCTCGGTATCCTCCAGAATGAATAGGAAAGATCCTACACAGAATAATTTATCAGTTTAGCACTTCCACAGGGGATATAGTTTCGATAAAAAAGAAGAGGTTGTCATTGAGACAAGCAGAAAGTAAAATACATTAAGGGCCAGTTTTTCAATGTCCTGTTAATCTTTCTGTTAACTAACTGCCAGTTGGAGATAACAGCCAGTCCTAACCAGCACCGGGTTTTTCAATGTGAAAGTAACACAAATAACTTGTTGCCTTTTCTGCGGATGATTTTTTCTATGAGATATGTGTCAGGCTGTTTAGTTTTGCTGAGCTCTTGTTCATAGAACCTGCCTTTGAGAATTTCTCCTCGGTGATCTTTTATTATATAAGTGTTAAGGGTCCCGGGTTTAACTTGAACCACTGTAAATAATTCAGTGCTCCAGTTTCTCGTAAAGCCTCTCTTGAATAAGTGCTTATATTTGCTGATTCTTACTTGATCGCCCACCCTGTATTTGGCCCTTCTTGTTGTTGGCTGGTATCTAGGATAATAAACAGTCAAAATTTCGGTAGGAGCTGGAACACCATCGGCCACCCCTCTACGTACGCCAGTGTTCAACGAACATGTATTTATTTTTGTGTGTGAACAATGAGAATTAACTAAATAAAGTTGTTGGTACGTTGTAAGAGGCTAATGTATAGACAAAGGCTAGGCGGACAAGAATACTGTCACCAATTTGCCTTCCCATTGTATTGTTTACCGCAGCACGTTTGAATGTCTCTATTTAAAAAGGGTCACCTTGTTGACTAGACAATCATTCAAACGACAATAAGCTTAACTATTGTAAAATGTTTTATTGGTAAGAACAGGGAGACAACCCAGATGTGAATTATTGGGGACATTTATGCGGGGAAGAAGCCGGAAAAATTCCAACCAATTTCGGGAATCGAATCCGGATCTCCCGCGTGATTGTCACTTATCAGACGCTCTACCGACCAGATCACCGCAGCTTCTTGGATGAGTTCCATACTTTGATTAATTGATTTCAATTTATTTTAATATATTTTCTTGTATTTATGGATTTTCTTCACCCTTGAAATGCCTCACCTCGTTGACCAGACAATTATTTCGTAACAAAGAAACAAAAAAATGCTCCCAGGATTTGATAAAAATCGAATGACTAGAAAGTAATTTCGTTTTAATGTTTTCATAAATACTATATTTATGTAGATCTCTACTACTTAAAAGTAGTAGTAGTGGTATTAGTAGTACTATTATTAGTATTAATTTAGCTAATTAATTAATTATAAGTATTATTAATTAATTGTAATTATTATTATTATTTAATTAAAGTATAATAAAACAATGGTAATGTGAATTTGGAAAAAAAAGTTTTAGAAATAACACCCCCCTTGATGAAATCCTGCGTACGCTACTGCACTACAGTATCAGCGCGATCCATTTGTATATTCAATAGCAAAGATAATACAAATTGTCCAGGATCATGTTGTTTTACTTTGACAATAAAAATGTCACTATTAAAAGAGCGATGGGACTAAAGTTATCCTTGCCAGCCGCTGTACGTGTATACGTGTTGTGGCTCATCAACACCAGTGGTCTTTTAAAAATTATTTCTATTCTCTTTAACATAAATTCTTACCCAGTGTTGCCGAGTTGGCCCTTTTGAGTACGTACTCAGCCCCAAAATTCAGCAAAAGCCCCAAGGGACATTTAAGCCCTACAGAGAGAAATCTTGCTACAAATCTAGCCCTTTCAGTAATGAAATATGTTTTGGTATTTCAGTAAACTGCAAAGAAGAATTCACTTAACCGACCCTCCTCTGCACCTGCAAGCTCGTGCTGCGACCCCTCCTGGGGAGCAGGTAGCAAGTGCACATTGTCACTTTATCCCCTTGTTTCTGGTTTTGGTATGCTGTGTAGCCCGAGGAGAATTACGGATAACGTCGATTCCAGAAAATGCGAATCTTTGTTCAGTTGCATTGCATCTGGTCCTTGAAAGTTCACAGAAGTGCGGTGCGGAATCGACGAATCGTTCGTAACAGTGAGGCTCGCCCAGAGACTAGTTCGTGCGTGGGGCCGTGTGTGTGTGTGTGAGTGTACGTGTGCATATATGTGAAGGAGGAATATGCCGAAAATGTGTAATGCTTTTGTGTAATCTTCTGTACCACAATTTACAGGGGAAATAAATTATTTAAGTTAAGAAAATTTAATTTAGTTGAGCGTATGTCCCTCATCTTGACAGTTGATTAGTTGTGGTTCTTGAGTTTCAGAAATTTTGCACCAAAACACCCAAGAATTAAGAACCAGATTTTTTTTCAGTGCGCAGCCGCACCTTTGTAACCCCTTGGATGTGAATTTTAGCTCCATTCTGGGTGCAATTTAGCCCGTTTTTCTCTCGTGCTGTTGGCAACACTGTTCTTACCAGCTTATTACGGATTTGGCAATCGTTTGTTAATTTCAGTCATCACAGTCGCAATCGCACTTCGAACGGTGAACACAAACTTCACAGCAATCGCAGAAACAATCACAACACTCATCTTGCTTCTCTCGGCGTCGACCTTTCTTGCACACTTCACATTCACCACAATTACGTTCACACGCAGTTGGTTCGTCGTCGCAGAAACAGCAACACAAGATATTCCAGAAAGTAGCAGAAGCAGTGGGTGCAGGAACATTGGAGCCACCTGGCGGCAGAGTTTCAGCAGCAATATTGTTCATTTCCGTGAATTCATAATTGTCCGGCAAGCGATTACTTGTCGGCTGCAAAGTAACAATCTGATTTTCCTCGTTCGATATACCCATTGTTCATTCGAACTTCACAGATCAATACTTAACGATGTACAGGAACATATCAACATGTTTTTCTTCCATTTCGATATGAAGTCTGCAAAAAAAGAAATCATTCGGAACACAGGATCGCAAAAACTTTTCACAATGTCAGTTTTCTTGAGTCTGCATCGGTGTTACAGTCGCGTGTATGAAATTGGCTCTAGTACAAAGAGTTACTATGTTGCTTTCCGTCAGAAATGTCTCGGCAGATTTTCTCGACCAACAAGAGCCACAATTCCTTTTCGTGTTGTTCGTTTTCCGCTTGCGCAACCGGACAGTGTTGCCAAACCGAATTATTAAAAATGTGCTACACAGCTCCTCTCATAAACTTGAGCTAAAATCCCTTTCAGGTGCAAAACGAGCCTTCTTGGTGCCTGAATGCTTATCGACTCGCCATTTATTCTCGAAGCACGAACCTAGTTCTGGGCCTATTAATTTGTTTATTTCATAAATTTCGTATTAAGAAAAATGGTAAATATTCTTTCTCTTTCAGGCTAATCGTGACGTGACGATGAGGCTGAATGATAATTAAGTGAAATTGATAAAAGGACATTCGTAAAGGAACGCCCATGCTGAATCCAGGACTCGAACCTTGGTCTATCGGTGACGAGATCGTGAGTCCAACACTGAATGCGATCGGTCCATGTATGATAACTTTGCAAGCAACAATAATCTGTAGCCGACCTCCGTGGCGAAGTGGTTAGCACAGCGCTCTATCACGCTGGGTTCCCGGTTCGAATCCTGACCTGGTCATTGATGTTCTTTGCGAGTGTCTCTTCATCGTATCACCATGGCGATTAACCAAAACTGGAAAAGCGACACTAAATAACCAAAATCAAACTAACTCTCTAGCTTCTTAAACCCGAAGGTTTATGGCAGCAGCAGCAGCACAAGCCTTCCATCTGTCCCTATCCTGGGCAAGATCAATCCAATCTTTTCCATTTTTACCGATTTCCTTTAGGTTTATCAAACTAGTCTGTATTTTTTTCAGTTACCGATAATTTACTTTTCCCTCGAAAATTCCGTTGTTTATTGCTGTACGCTGTCATAAGTGAATAAGAATACAGTTGAACCTGAGTTATACGTTTGTCAAGGTGAAAAAATAATACGTATAACTGAGAATTACTTACAAAACAGATTTAGATACCATGTCATACCATTATTAAAATACTGTAATTGTATCTATTTTGATGAACAAGCAGTGGCGGTGATTGGGTTCCAAAACTGGGATGGGGGCAAGGTGCAAAAACTGAGGGGGCAAGAACAACATAAGGTTTAGCATAGTGCAGGAGCAAAAGTGGAAGGGGGCAACTGCGCCCATCCTAATCGCCGCCACTGGGAACAAGATATACGTAAATTATTTCTGACATAAAGTGATAAATTAACGAATATAAAAGTTAGATTCACAGGTTGTATGTGGATTAGCGCCCACTTCCGGAATAAATTTTACTTTCTGGTCAAGCGTGTAACATTTGCTCTTTTAGCAACTGAAAGCGTTCACTGAAGGAAGCTGTACTGTTTTTATTATGGAACACGGCAAACGTCAGCTATCGGCATCTTTTCTAACGTGTTTAGTTTCGTGTCGCGATTACGTACAAAAGCTCATGTTCTGAACAACTGCGCTAAATCTTTCTCCTCTGATTTCATGCCTCTCCTTGCCTTCTCCTACACAACAAAAGAGGTGGTCATTTTCGTTCAACCTCCCTCACCCTCACCCTAACGGCTCGGCTTCGCCCTCACCCTCACGATTTGCCTATCGCCCTCACCCTCACACGCCCTCACCCTCACGACTCACCAGTCGCCCTCACCCTCACACGCCTTCACCCTCACGGCTCGGCTTCGTCCTCACCCTCACGATTTGCGTTTCGCCCTCACCCTCACGACTCGCCTTTTGCCCTCACCCTCATACGCCCTCACCCTCACGACTCACCAGTCGCCCTCACCCTCACACGCCCTCACCCTCACGGATCGATATCGCCCTCACCCTCACACACCCTCACCCTCAGCAGTCTTCGGAGGGTGAGGTCTGCCCTCATGAGGGTCGCCCTCCGGAGGGTGACCACCTCTGCACAGCACTCGTCTTTCTCCAACTCTCCGCCATGACCTCCTATCCATGGGCGTATTTAAGGGGGGGGGTCAACGGGTCCACCCCCCTTTTGGTTCAGTAAAATTACCAGATTACCTGTTCTATCCGCTTTTTCATAAAAATTTCTTCGGACTTATTTTATCTTCCTAAATTCCAGGACGAGATATGGATGGGAGGGAAATTATGTAATTCCACACACCAGATGAGACTACAGACCAAATGTCTACAATTCCCTGAAAGTTTCGGAATTTCTGCGATAAGAAACTATATTGGGACTGTCAAATCAGTTATTATTTAAATTTTCCCCTCGAGTCTTCTTAAAGAAATTTGTTTTTCAAAAATGCAGTGCAAGAAAACCAGGTAAACACAGGGGCGACTCCTCCATGTATGAAGTGAGGAACTTCCTACAGTTCATTTTTACTTATTTCCAGTTTTCTACTTTGTAGGAGTTTAATGCGTGTTATAAATTTATGAGCGCAATGTACGTACAATTGCCTACAGTCCAGCAGAATTAACTTGAGAGAAATGGCCGCTCGGTGAGTGATGCAACTGCGCTCGAATTGGCTAGAGCGGGGGAATTCCCGCTGTAACGGGCCAATGGGAACTCTAGAGTAGAGTTTGTAGAGTTTCCGTTGGTCCGTTACAGCGGGAAGTCCCCCGCTCTAGCCAATTCGAGCGCAGTTGCGTCACTCACCGAGCGGCCATTTCTCTCAAGTTAATTCTGCTGGACTGTAGGTTAGCTACTGTCAAGAGTTAACTGCTCTCGCTCGCCTCAGTAGCAGTCAAAAGACGATGGACACGGGCTTTTCTGCCGCTCGCTGAGGAATCTTGGCGGTCATCCTACAGACAGATGGGTGGGGGGTGGAAGGGGCAGTGCAAGGGAGTGGGGAAAGGTTACGAAGATCAGCAAGAATCGAGGAACCAGTGAGACTTTCCTCAATCAGCGATGCCAACCCCAACAAAATGTTACTAAACCAAGCACAATTTTACCTTTGTTAGCACTTAGCACCGTTTCTAGCATAATCTGCAAACGCCAATCCCTGGGAGAGGGAAATCGAAATTAAGGGAATATGTTTTCAGGAAATAAAAATAAAATTATGTCCACATCTTATTTCTACTCCACCAGCGGACATGTTTCAAACGAAAGGGAGTATGCTGATCCAGCGGAAAGCTTCTTTACAGCCATGCCACGATACTTCCTCTGTCTCTTCTTCATCCTGCCCGATTTAGTTCATCAGGAGATTTTATGGTAGGAAATCGGTAGAAAGTTGGGGGTAAACAATTTTCTCAAACCCATTTAAGTTCGATGTTGAACCCATTCCGTTTATTCCACCATTTTAAACAATTTTGGGGGGAAATTTACACTATTACATAACTGTTAAAAATAAATAACGCAAGTTCAAAACTCTAGAAAAGCATATGCAGAATTACATTTTTCTGAAAAAAGTGAATAATTAGTAATAACTCCTACCACAATTTAGAAGCATTTAGCATAATTTCGAAGTTTAAGCAACACTTTTTATTATTGTCAATCCACACGACAGGGAGGGGGAAGACAATATAAATTCTTGCAAAATCTGAAATATCGTCAATGTTATTTTCGTCGATTTTTATAGGTTCACATTTCAATATTTCGTAGTACAAAGTGAGGAGCAAGGGCCCCTTGCCACACCTTGAGCATGGGCCTGCAGCTAACATTCTAAATGCAATGGGTAGTACAAGCAAAACGTGTGAATGTAATTGAAACCACTTTTCAAACCTTCCTCAGTTTACCATAACTTCTTCCTACTCTCCGAACAACCACAAGTCGCCACTGGGTAAACATCGTAACATTCTCAAATTCTTTGACACAAGATGAACCCAAACAGAAAAGTATCAATACTAACTAAGTAGCATGACTTCCTGACTACTTTTTTGGGTCCAGCATCCCCCCTTCCCCCGGTCCCCAACAAGCTTTCAGTCAGCAGTGCCCTAGATTTTCACTTATGAAATAATGCAACCCTAATCATACCAAAGTGGACCCACACCCTTTACGTGAACTTATACATACGTATTTGAAAATCGCCTTGTTTTTGTAACCACAAGAAATTTATACTTTTGTACCTTGGTTACGTACAAATCAACTACATTTTATGAAAATTAGTACGTACAACCCCGAGTTACGTATAAACGCATTACGTACAAATAAGGTGCAATTTACAAGTCTTAAAATTTTATTTTGCCGGCACCTACAGTAATTTACATATGAAATAGAATTACGCAGAACTGAGTAACGTATAAAGAAGTCTTAACTGTATATAGAATACAGAATATTTTTTCTCAACTATTGGTATTTCTTTTTCTTAACGTCCTCCAGTCTAGTCCTTCATTGTTTAACGTTATCCGGGCCTTCTGTTAGGGGTTTGGATTTAGGAAGACGAAATAAATAGTCAGTCATCCTCCCACGAGTGTTTTTCTCCCCATCTGCCTTGCCTCACTAGATTGACTGATTGAGTTGGTGTTTTTAAGTCTACTTTATGCACAGTATGGCTAATTGGGACTGAACCTACAGTTTAAAGTGGGATCCGAACCACTATGTGCCATGTGCCTCCACCAGGTATCGAACCCAGGACACCTTGATTACAAGATGGCGACGCTAACATTGTGCCATTGGGAATTGCCTCACTAGAGAATGCTTGCAGACAAGTGGTGTGCAGCGCACCTCCAGACTGGTTTTGTTGTAAAATCAAAATTTAGTTTTGCCACACAGTGGACTGCAAACTTCATGATTGTAGCAAAAGAAAAAGAAAACGATTAACCAACAATATGTAGACAACGAAATCTTTGCAATTCAGAGAATGCCAACGGGAAACCTATAGAATATATAGACGTTAATGTAATGTTTGTTCACTTGTGGTTTCACATGGCACTACATCATCCATATTGTCATTCTGAGCAGCCAGCCATGGCTGACAAAATCGTTCAAGACATTGTGTAGTATGGAAACTTAACGGAAAATGCAGGTTCGACCAGAACTCAAAACTTGGTCTCTGGTACACACTGCCATTGTTCTAGTAACTACCAAAGAAAAAGTTTTTAAAGTCTAGTAAATTCGAGTTATTTAGAATTTGAAATACAATTTTTGCTTTTGATATGAAATATCAATTATCAACTTGAAAATTATTGTTAGGTAAAAAAAGATGCATCTGATAGCAAAGTGACATTACAAGAATTCTCTAATCCATGGCACCATTAGTGTCTCAATATTTTTCCATGGTGCCCAAGTCAGAATGTAGGCACATGCTCAGTTGCCTTCAGTTAAAAAATAAACACACATTTCAGAAACATTTTATACGTAAGAAGTACCAAACAAGCACATACATATTTGGAACAATCACACGATTTCAGTGAAAATATTGGAACATTTTTTGGTGACCCTGTAAGCCAGCCACAGCACTCCGGGGTGCCATGGCACACACTTTGGGAACCACTGCTATGATCCATTACATGCCATTCCTTTTCCTAGATGTGTTAAATTTCCTGACACTGGAGGGACTAAACAACATGGTGCCACCTATGTAGAAAGAGACACAGGCTGTAATTACGATCCTGCCAAGGATATTTGTACCGAACTGGTACAAGTGTATGGGGACAATGTGCCAGCATATACCACAGTGGTAAAGTGGGTTGAAACTTTATATGGACAAAATAAATATCAAAAACGAACCACGAAGTGGCCAGTCATCACTTGCTGAGAAATTCCACATGAGTCACAGCTCTCTCTACAGTATTATCCACAGTAATATCATTGACACACCCAGTGGTTAAAAATTGCTCACGCCTATGAAAAAGAGCAGAGAGAGGACTCTGAGGAAAATATTGATGCTGTCCCAGGCTGACATGGGTGACTTGTTTCAACAGCATCCCCATGGATGAATGCTGGGTGTACTACTATGAACAAAGGCAGAGTAAATAATGGAAAAACACACCACTACCAAAACAGGCAAAAATGCAACCATCATCTGCGGAAGGTGGCTATCAGAGTTCTCTGGGACTGCCATGGTGTGGTCATAACTGATTATGTTCACTACCAGGCGATCTTATTGGTACTACCTCACTAGATAAGCATCATGAAATGTCAAGAAAAAGGGTCAGGCTCTCTGAAGAGCAATTCTGGTCATAAGACAGTGACATTTGCAGACACTTTGGGCTATGAACGTTTGCCTCACCCACCTTACTTGCCCAATCTGATACCCTTCAACTTCCTCTTTTCTCACCGGAACACTGCACTTCATGGTTGACATTTCTTGCACAATGAACATGAGATCTCCTGAGGTGGAGCATTTAGACATCAAATTGCAGACTTCTACAATCACGGGGTCGGACAAGCAACCCATCCCTGGGAGAAGTTGTCCTATATGCACTGCATAAGGGACAGCCCTAGAGTGCGCGTCAAATCTCCTGCATATGGCGATAGCCAATAGCAGCGCACTGCAGCGGTGCCATGTTGAAATCTCACATGGAAAAGAGACAGCGTGGTTGAGGAGAGCACGGAACTAGGCAACGCTGCAAGTCTGCGATTCACTGGTGCTGTTCAGCCGTTCAAGGCCATATGCAGGAGATTTGACGCGCACTCTAGCTCTTTTCCTTGTGGGTAATAATATGAACTTCATGACCGCCCCTTGCACATGCTCTGGCATAAGGGCAACGACAGGGGCCTGACCAATTTATCTCCCGAAAAATGCTCCATCGCTCAAGAAGTTTTGGACTGCTGGTCTAGTACACTTAACTCAAAAAGGAGCAGAACAGTTAAGTATTTGTAAAGAAGTTCCTTAAATGCCAGGAGAAAACAGTGATTAAAAGTCTACTACTCTCCGAGTTGGTGTATGCCCAGTATGGCAGATTTTCCAATATTTCTATTCCGGTAAATCCTAAAAAAAAATCATAGTCGTAACTTGGTGGGGCAAGGGGGCACTTTCAAAATTTTCCGTTTTTTAAACATTTACAGCCTAAGGGTACTTTTGATAATCTCCTGGGACTTGAGTATGCTGTGTGGCTTTTACGCACACAGCTGCAAAAAGGGAAATATGTACCAGGTGGTTATAATTAAAGTGAAGGTGTTCAGAGTGGTACAGCACGGGCTGTAATGAGAGTAGTAGTCTGAAACTTCGTAGATATGCTAATGAAACCATGTGCTCGCGAATTATTATGCAAAAAAAAAAAAGTTCCAATTCTCGCCACCAGGGTAAAAAATGGCGCTGTAAGCAGTCAAAACGTGGAATTTTCCGTAACTCTGACGTCAAAGTCGGTGACATTGCCTAACCATTGTGTGAGCTCCCTGGTTGTGGTTGGTGACGCTTGTTTCTTTTTCCTTTAGTAATGTTCATGTAATTAGAATAGTGAAATTGTAGCGATATTTTATTACAAAGAGTATTGCTTTCTGCGATTTATAATGTTTTTCCTGTAACTATACCAAGTTTTGACTGCTTACAGTGCCATTTTTTACCCTGGTGGCGAGAATTAGAACCTTTTTTTTCATAATTCGTGAGCGCATTGCTTCATTAGCATATCTACGTACGAAGTTTCAGACTACTACTCTCATAACAGACCGTGCTGTACCACTCTGAAAACCGTCACTTTAATTATAACCACCTGGTATGTAAAATGTATTTCTGTGTACGTGCTCTGGCCTAGGTTGTTTTCTGCCCAGTAACCGGGGAAGCCAACGGTTGGGTTTTCTCAACAGCTTCCCTGTTTGAAAGGTAACAATAGGGCCTTGACCCGGTGGTTGGGAGGCGGGTCGTTTGTTGGAATTATAAATACCAGTTCTGACTTGTTACGGTCTCTCATATCGGAATCCCAGGCTCGCAGATACTTCGATACAAGGATGGAGTGAGGCCATTTTTATTGATGTATAGAAATACACACAGAGTGAGCGCCATAGTTTAGGGACCTCTGCATGATAAACTGCGGGGGCGGGTTAGCACTATGGTAAATAGTGTGCTTGTAGCTCTAATAAGTTGTACTGCACTTAATACGAGGATGGCATAGGGACCTCTGTGTGATAAACTGCGGGGGCAGGTTAGTGTTGATCCCTCGCACCAGTATTCACAGCCACCATACAAGAAATAATTTCAAATTTAACCTTCCACTCTGCAACACACAGGCATATCATTCGTCGTTTTCATATTTTGCTGCAAAAATATGGAGTGCCCTACCTAAGACCATGTCGAGCATATCTAAAATAGAATCTTTCCGAAATGAAGTAAAGAATTTTCTTTTGGCAGAGCAGAGATTGTGTTCAAATACTATGATGTAACTTGTATGTTTATGTTATGTATTTTGTCTACATGTTTTTATTTTTATTTATTTTTAATTCATTTTATTTCATTTTTACGTAGTTGTCTTTTACAATTTTTGTATCATTTTATTCATACATTTATTACAATTACTTTATCAATAGATTTTGTAACTAAATCATACAGTTTATTGCACACTGTATTAATACTGTAATAACATAAGAAATGTAAATTTAAATGTAATAGATGACACGGGTTAGGTGGCAGAACAGCCTCAGGCTGAACCTCGCTCACGCAAATAAAGAATTTGAATAAAGAATAAATAGTGCGCTCGTAGAGTGAAAGTCTTGATAACTGCAATTCTCCGTGTTATGGGGCAAAAGGCAACCGGGAGCAGTTGATAATGGATTTGTTATGGAAAGATGTATATACAGCGAAGGGTAGAAGTGTAAATAAATGTTGTACATAAACAGAGAACTACGAGACATTATTCTTGTAAACAAAAGGGGGCTCGTCAAAACATACTAGAGCTCGTTGCCATATACAGAATTGAATTTGTTGAATTAAAGGTTGCGCTCCATACTTTCTTGACCACGAACTGCATGCACTCTATGACATTGCATTCTCAGGTACGTTCAAGATGCAATATGGCTCAGGCACCAGCATTGGGTTGGCCAGAGGACAGAGAACTGACCACAGAAAATGTAAATGATCGATTTTGGGAATTAGCATTAAGTACCGGGGATGGAGTGACAACGCGGGCAGGTGAGAGTAGCAGTGCTCATCAGCTGGTCGGGGTGTGCAGGGAAGAAGACATGGGAGAGAGTCTTCTCAGGTAATACAAGTTACCCCTCCCAAAGTTTGGCAGTTCCTGTAATTTTATGAGAAATTAAAGTTCCTTCAGGAAACGTGTCGCATATCGTATCAAATATTGCTAGATAATTTAATGTTCGTCGCGTTATCAGGGGATCCATTGGAATGGTACAAATATTGGCGAAATGTACTTCGCGATATGAAGTCATTCAGGAATGAATTTTTAAGTGAATTTTTTCATTCCTCACATGAGGAAGTACTGCAGGAAAAAAATCGTAAGGCAAGTTTTTACAGCTTTCATTACAAGAATGCTTATACGTCTTCATGGCGTGGTGCTAAGCACAGGGGAGCACTTTACCTTTTTTTTTTTTTTTATTACAAGAATGCAGAACTTGTTTGAAATGGAAGAGGTTTCTCGAACGGAAGTTCAGAGGGTGCAAATTATCATAAGGAAAGCACACCCTGTTTCGACAGTATCTGTACAGACAGGAATTCGGAACAGTTGCGGAATTTTACAACGAGGGACGCAGAATCCAGTTTCGAGATAATTTCCTTTGAACATCTGGTGACACAAGATAGCCAGGAAGAATCCATTATGTCTCCCCCTCCTTACAGGTGGAAACAAGCAAATGCGGTTGTTAAGAATCACAAAGAGGGGTCAGACATTTCTGAGGCACCAAGGTCGCCGGTGGATCCAGCGCTCAGCTTTCTTCGCAAAAATAGCTCTCAACAAAAGGGACCAGGGCCTGGAAAAGCTAATGACATGGACAAGGAAACACACACCTGCGTCAGAGTGTCCGCTTGGACAGGGGTGCAGCTTCAGGTCAAGTAGAGGGTCGTAAGCAGGATGTGTATTGTTTAGTCTGCTCAGGGAAACACTTTTATGAAGAATTGTCCGAAAATCAAAGAAAGGGAGTTTTCCGACGTTGTAACGGACCAGGGGATCCAGATGCTTAAGTCCAGGAGCAAAGAATCATCGGAAGCATGTTTGACACGACCGGCAAGAAACAAGAATGGAATCCGTTGCTGGGGTTGTCAATCACAGTATCATGTCTTCCGATTCTGCGATGAAAAGTTAAAAGAATGTGAAAGTTCCCAAAGCACTCGCTGGAAAAAGGATGAATCAGGGTTGCTAGGTAACATGGCATGCAAAAATGGCTCGTCGGAAAAAGGGAAACACAGTTCCAAAATATGTGAAAGAGCCTCTGGTTAGCTGCAAGATATAAAAAAACAGGAATTCCTAGCTTTCTTCGATGAGGAGCCATTTGTTCCTTACTAGATGTAAACACGGCGCAGTTGCTACAGGAAAAGTGGGCTAAACTTTATCATAATGGCACTAAATTAAGTTTAGCGGCCGGCACAACCCACACTGTCGGCCGGATGGTCTTATTTGTGGAATTAAAGGGACGCATGATTAAACAGACATTCCTTGTGTTGAAAGATGCAATAAAGTCCGTTGTATTGGGAAGGGACTTCATAATGAAAGCTACGATGAGTCTGCATATCTAAGTCGATGCATGGAGTTTCTGGGGGGAAGAGGATGAAATGTTTTACTTTGACGCTCCAAGAAAATCATAGAAAATGCCGGCAGCTATTGTTGCAACTGCACAGCTAAAAAGGCCGGCCAAGGAGCACGTCCACGTACTAAGTGTTTCTGTATTGGACTGTTCGAATAAAGAAACGAAACAAGGAGCACGGGGGCTTCGGGCTGAACCCTTGTTACAAACACGAGGGAGAGAGTATCCGCCTGAAAATGCACAGAAGCTAACGGAGACGGCCGGCATCCACTTGTTTCAAGGCAACCAGATGTCACCCAGGAAGAACACGTAGACTTGGCGCTTCGTTTGTGGGAGAAGGGGGTACCCGGTTCAAAAAAGGTTCCTAATGATGGTTCTGTCGAGACGCGGGTCCGCCCACAAGGGAAGGAAAGTGAGACGCCCGTGAGGAGCAAGAAATGCACTGCAATTTACACGAAAAGCCACCGTGATTGGCCAAAACAATTTGCCTAGTCTGGAGTATGGTATCAACAGTACAGTCACGAGCAAAACTGGATATTTGCCATTCCACCTTCACTACGGTTGCCAGTTAGGCAACAAGTTTGACATGTTGAAACCAGAAGTGGCCCAGGGTGATCTGAATGGGTTGGAGGAAGCAAAGGTCGCACACCTAACAAGGCTGCAGGAGAAATGGGAAACAGGTGTTAGGAATCAACATTCAGCCCAAAATGCGCAGCCAGAGCTGGAAATTGAGATTAGGAGGTCTGCGTGGAAAAACCTACGTTGTAACTTCAGAAATCGGAACTACGAGAATGATTTCTGATACAAGATTTCTGGCGCAGTCCTAGTGAGGAAACCATTGGAGTACGTCGTGGAACAACACCAGCCGGGTAACCTCGGAGGACCAGGATGTGCTGGAGAGGAGCATCTCTGCAGAGGAGGACTTTTCGGTTACACAGGATCTACAAGACGTCCCGGATGTGCCAGGAAGATCAATGGACTTTTTTCAGGTGATTGTGCGTGTGTGAAAGAAACTTCTTTTTCAGGGGACTTTATTTTGCGTGTGAAAAGACACTGCAAGAGTGAATATGAACTGTCACTAGTGAAGTGTATTTATTTTATTTCTTGTGTTTGTAGTGTATATCCTTCCTTCAGGAGGGGGGATGATGCAGTGTGTTTGTGTTTTGTGCATGTGTAATGAGTAGTGTTGTTTACTGGATATTTTCACACATTGCTGGGACTGATGGAAAGTGTGGTGTAGGACTCTCATGCACGTTGGAGGATTCTGGTAAGAATTACTGTTTGTTCTTTTTTCCTTTTTTTAGGAAAAAAATGGGGAGCTATGTTGTGTGGCTTTTACGCACACAGCTGCAAAAAGGGAAATATGTATGTAAAATGTATTTCTGTGTATGTGCTCTGGCCTAGGTTGTATTTGCCCAGTAACTGGAGAAGCTAACGGTTGGGTTCTCTCAACGGCTTTCCTGTTTGAAACGTAACAATAGGGCCTTGACCCAGTGGTTGGGGGGTGGGTACTTTGTTGGATGTATAAATACCGATTCTGGCTTGTTACGGTCTGTCATATCTCACAATCCCAGGCTCGCAGAGACTTCGATACAAGGCACCATGGAGTGAGGCCATTTTTATGGATGTATAGAAATACACACAGAGTGAGCGTCGTAGTTTAGGGACCTCTGTGTGATAAACTGCGGGGATGGGTTAGCGCTATGGTAAATAGTGCGCTCGTAGAGTAAAAGTCTTGATAAGCGCAATTCTCTGTGTTATGGGGCAAAAGACAACCGGGAGCAGATGATAATGGATTTGTTATAGAAAGATATATATATATACGGCAAAGGGTAAAAAAAGTAAAGTGTTCCCCTGTGCATAGCACCACGCCATGAAGGCGTATAGGGGGTGTGGGGGTAACGCCCCACACTTTCTTGATCCGGTCGTGAATGGGGGTGATGTGATCAGCATCACGTCCCTAACCGCCTTTACCCCCCAGGATTTCCCCCAGGTACCCATGTTATTCGACGCTGGGTGGGCGCCGGGGCCGCTTTCACCGTTAGAAAAGTTCCCGGATTTGAACCGGCCGGGGATCGAACCCGGGACCTTGAGCATGGTAGTCAGACAAAGGGTAGAAGTGTAAATAAATGTTGTACATAAACAGAGAACTACGCAAGACGTTATTCTTGTCAACAAGTAATAAATGTAAAAAGGTAAAGTGTTCCCCTGTGCATAGCACCACGCCTTGAAGGCGTATAGGGTGTGTGGGGGTAACGCCCCACACTTTCTTGATCCGGTCGTGAGTGGGGGTGATGTGATCAGCATCACGCCCCTGACCGCCTTTACCCCCCAGGGTTTCCCCCAGGTAAAGGTAAAGGTAAAGTGTTCCCCTGTGCATAGCACCACGCCATGAAGGCGTATAGGGGGTGTGGGGGTAACGCCCCACACTTTCTTGATCCGGTCGTGAGTGGGGGTGATGTGATCAGCATCACGCCCCTAACCGCCTTTACCCCCCAGGGTTTCCCCCAGGTACCCATGTTATTCGACGCTGGGTGGGCGCCGGGGCCGCTTCCACCGTTAGAAAAGTTCCCGGATTTGAACCGGCCGGGGATCGAACCCGGGACCTTGAGCATGGTAGTCAGACGCGTTACCGACTGAGCCACCGCGGCCACAAATGTGATTTTGGAAATCTAACAGTTATTTAGCACATAATCCTGGATACTATATTTAAGGGATGGAAAACTTTTCAATTCTGCCCCTGAAAGTTCAGCTACAGTTATTTAGCACATAATCCTGGATACTATATTTAAGGAATGGAAAACTTTTCAATTCTGCCCCTGAAAGTTCAGCTACAAGTTCGATTATGTCCCGATTGTTAGGTTTCAATGCCCATGAGAAAACTTTTTAAAAAATTTATGAACTTATGGAATTTAT
This sequence comes from Lepisma saccharinum, assembly GCF_977018435.1. Lineage (NCBI taxonomy): Eukaryota > Metazoa > Arthropoda > Insecta > Zygentoma > Lepismatidae > Lepisma > Lepisma saccharinum. The sequence goes on from NC_139258.1 coordinate 20,391,252, forward strand.
TTGGAATTTTCTGCACAAAGCCTGTGCCTTATCAGCAATACCACTATAAAATGATGCTGATACTTGCACAGATTTCCACTGATACACATACTTGAAAATTATAATAATAAAAAATTATTCAAAATATTCATTAATAGTAGTGTGTAAGTATTTCATTCTAATTATATGCGTCAATTGACCAATATTTTTGCTTTAGAATGTACAAAAATTACATTAAAATATTAAATTACATGATATGTCATCACAAAATTAATTTTTTTCACGCAAAACTAGTGCGAAATAAGGAGAAACTTTTAATTTTTGCATAATTTCCAGAATAATTAATATGTCCCTTGTCGCCGCCATTGCAGATGTGCAACAAACAGCTTTAGATACAATTATCGAGGGTTTGCGGCACTTGTATATTGAGGTTGAAACACTGACAGTTCGTTCGGGAACATGTTTTGCAATCGTGTTTACGAAAATTCCGAAATTCCTCCCACCCTCCTTTCTCGGAATATGTCGCGTGTTTCGGCTCCTCAGTTGACAGACACAATAAATGCTTGGTATTTACGATGCTCTTTTTCTCCAAGCTTCATCGCTGTGATTTAGCACTGATAAGGCACACATTTTTCTGTGTGTTTGGACCTGGTGATCCAGCTGAAGTGGAGGCAGGAAGGGGGGGGGGGCAAGGAGAGGGGGGATTGGATGAGGTTTGGCGGTGTCAGCTTTCTGTCGCCTCTATGTTAGAAATGCAATGAAGCTTGATGTTAGCCAGAGGCCAGAAGCGTGAGTCTATCCAGAAGTATAGACAAAACAAACGATTGCAAAGGCTCCCTCCCCTCCTCTGTTAGGAAAGGCCTCGCCATAGCCATAATCGGTTCTGAGCAGTGGCTGTGAAAGACTGTATCATGTAACAGCTCATCGATCTCCCTAACGCACAATCGTTTCTTTCTGGACATATTTCCACAAAGAGCCGAGTCAACAGGGAAGAAATAGATTCACAGTAGCTACACAAGATGCAAGTGCGAACGAAAAAAAAGCAAAAGTTCGCGTTTTCTCCCCAAAGTAGATGGAGAAGAGGGGGCAAACTACACATTTTTATGTTTTTTTAATTGAAATACGGGGGATGCAGCCCCCACCCGTAACCCCCCCCCCACACGGTTTGCACATCCAAATTTTACATGGTTGCATGCACTGATGTTCTACCTGCAAAACAAAAGTTATCCAAAGTAGATTGGTCCCATAGTATCAGTTATAACAATTTTATGAATAATATGCGAATTGGCTAAAATTTGCTGTTTTGAGTAAAAGCACAGTTTTACGTTTTGCCTTATTATTCAAATTGTATTGCACCCACAAACATGAATCAAGTTTCATTCTGTTGCGGAAGGTCCATTCTTTGAAGAAAAAAAAGCAAAAGTTCTGGTTTTCTCCCCAAAGTAGCTGGAGAAGAGGGGGCAAACTCCACATTTTTATGTTTTTTTCATTGAAATTCGGGGGATGAAGCCCCCACCCATAACCCCCCTGTATTTAAGCTCTAGTTATGATGATCCGAATTTGTAACTTTGTTGTTTAGCTCATATTTACATGCAGAAAAAAAATTAACTAAAAACTCCACCTCTAGTAATCACATCCAACGAGGAGTTTAACCCTTAGTTCGCCGCCGTAACACATATGTTACAAAAAAAGTATGTCCCTTGTAGCCGCTGTAACACATATGTTACAAACAGCTTTAGATACAATTATCGAGGATTTGCCACACTTATATTTGTACATTAAGGTTGAAACACTGACAGTTCGTTCGGGAACATAATTTGCAATCGTGTTTCGAAAATTCCAAATCCCCCCACCTCCTCCTTTCTCGGAATATGTCACGTGTTTGGGCTCATCCAAACACGTGTTCGCTCTTCAGTTGACAGACACAATAAATGCTTGGTATTTACGATGCTGTTTTCCTCCAAGCTTCCAACGCTGTGATTTAGTACTGATAAGGCACACATTCTTCTGTGTGTTTAGACCTGGTGATCGAGCTGAAGTAGTGGCGGGGGTGGGGGGGGGTAGGGCAAGGAGAGAGGGGATTGGATGAGGTTTGGCAGTGTCAGCTTTCTGTCGCCTCTATGTTAGAAATGCAATGAAGCTTGACGATAGCCAGAGGCCAAAAGCATGAGTCTTAAGCGTGTGTCTATCCACAAGTATAGACAAAAGAAAGGATTGCAAAGGCTCCCTCGCTCCTCTGTTAGGACTAACAAAGGCATCACCATAAACACTTCGTATCATATAACATCTCATCGATTTCCCTAACGCACAAACGTTTCCTTCCGGACATATTTCCACAAAGAGCCGTGTCAAAAGGGAGAAATAGATTCACAGTAGCTACACAAGATGCAAGTGCGAACGAAAAAAGCAAAAGTTCGGGTTTTCTCCCCAAAGTAGCTGGAGAAGAGGGGGCAAACTCCAAATTTTTAAGATTTTTTCATTGAAATTCGGGGGATGCAGCCCCCGCCCGTAACCCCCGCGGTTGGGGCATCCAAATTTTACATGGTTGCATGCACTGATGTTCTGCCAGCAAAACAAAAGTTATCCGAAGTAGATTGGTCCCATAGTGTCAGTTATAACAATTTTATGAATAATATGCAAATTGGCTAAAATTCGCTAGAGTATTACGTTTTGCCTTATTATTCAAATTGTATTGCACCCACGAACATGAATCAAGTTTCATTCTGTTGCGGAAGGTCCATTCTTTGAAAAAAAAAAGCAAAAGTTTCGGTTTTCTCCCCAAAATAGCTGGAGAAGAGGGGGCAAACTCCATATTTTTATGATTTTTTTCATTGAAATTGGGGGGATGCAGCCCCGGCCCGTAAGCCCCCCGTGGTTGGGGTATCCAAATTTTACATGGTTGCATGCACTGATGTTCTGCCTGCAAAACAAAAGTTATCCGAAGTAGATTGGTCCCATAGTGTCAGTTATAACAATTTTATGAATAATATGCAAATTGGCTAAAATTCGGTAGAGTTTTACGTTTTGCCTTATTATTCAAATTGTATTGCACCCACGAACATGAATCAAGTTTCATTCTGTTGCGGAAGGTCCATTCTTTGAAAAAAAAGCAAAAGTTCCGGTTTTCTCCCCAAAGTAGCTGAAGAGGGGGCAAACTCCACATTTTTATTTTTTTTTCATTGAAATTGGGGGGATGCAGCCCTCGCTCGTAACCTCCCCGCGGTTGGGGCATCCAAATTTTACATGGTTGCATGCACCGATGTATTGCCTGCAAAACAAAAGTTATCCGAAGTAGATTGGTCCCATAGTGCCAGAGTTATTACGATTTTTCTCCATTATGTATACAAATTCAAATTTCCCGCTCAAAGCCTCGGCGACACTGGGCTTACTTTCGTCAGACCCTGCGGCGTACTAAGGGTTAAGAATAAATTCACGAACATGTATCACAGAAGATAAGTATTTATTTTTATAAATAATTTGTCTCCGATACATTCTTTCCAAACACAAATTTAGCTATAACAAAAATAGAATACTGACACATGCACCTGGAAAGTGATGACCCGATTCACAACACTTTTACATAATCCTGGTTTATTGAGTTTTAAAAAGACTCAGTACACAGTATACTTTTTTTTTTTTTGTACCAAGACCTGCTTGTTAAATTCAATTCTACACAAGTAAAAAAATATACACATAGCAAAATGTCAAAAACACTTGATCTCACCAGTAATGATTTACAAAAGATACTATAGGAAAGTTCATTAATGTACAAGTTTTTTTGTTTTCAAATTATACAATTAAGTAAAACTGAGTTCAATAACTTTTTTTTAATTTCATAAAAAATGCATTTTCTTTGCTTTTACAAACCACCCAGTGTACAAATGAAAACTAGAACAATTTTAAAATGATACTGAATCAGCTTTTCTCTTGCATGAACATTCTACAATAAATACAGTGCATTACTAATAACTCGTAATGAGCTTAATTAGGTTGGCTTAGGAAATCACAAGATAAATTTCTAATATATTTTTTTTAAGCAAAAGCTCGCACTCTTAACATTTACTCATGTACGCTACCATTACATGAACATTAATCCCTCCTTTCTGCCAACTAAATATATAAAATAAAATTCACCAATTAGGAAAGGGCATTTACAAAAAAATTTGCTCAAAAACACTGCTATACTAAACGCTATTAACAATGGAATGACACTATACTTTATTTCTTTAAAATTACTTTAACACATCTATGAAAGTACCTTTTGAACCGATTTAAATGACTTCGTGTGCTAAGGGAGGGGGGAGGGGGGTACTCAAGGCACATCTTCCATTCTGCTAGAAGGGCATGTTATGCTAATTGACAATAATAATAGTAATAGAAAAGTAGACTTCCTACTATTACGTTACCTCCATGTCTACTTTGATACAGGTTTTACAGTTTTACTTAAAAGACAAATTAATACAAATAAATTTATATTAATGATATGCGTAAGTGATACAAGTATTTATAGACTTTTACGTAAGTACAGGATTCATTTATCGGTGCATAATTCTCGGCTAATATGACATGCACTCTTACCTTACTTAAATTTCTACCAAAAGCTTCAAAGTAAAGAAACGTTACACCTCTTAAGGTAGAAAAAAACACCCCCCTTACCTACAAAGTGGGCTAATTGAAACTTTTGGATATAAACAATTCAAAATTAACAACCAGAATAGCTACTAAATTCTAAATGGAGAACATGTTCCTCTATGCTATGTTCAAACAGAAGGCACCAAGTACGCATGCTGATGCAGAAATTGTTCTGCTACGAAAAAGGCAAAACTTTTCTTTCATACACAGACTACCATACACTCCCTACTAACTATGGTAAATTAACTGCCATGAGGCAACATAATAATGCTGATTATGTTGGGATATTTTTTTTAAAAAGACTTTAAGTAACATTACTTTCTGAGCACCTACAACAGTCAACCTATTACATCGTAATGCAATACTGATGAATGACGCACATGGTATACAACACGCCAGTCTACACCAACATTACTAGCCAGGCATTTACAAACAACTGCCTACAAAAACGAGTTTACAAAAGCCGGTCCGCACATTCAATAAAGAACACTCACAAAAAACTCACTTTCAACATTATCGTAAAGAGTATTTTTCGTCCGCCCTTGCAACAACACAATCACTCAAGTTACAGAGATAAATGTACTTATTTTTTTTCCTTGGTCCCTGTGAAGTTTAGCACAACACATACAAATGTTGATAATATGTTAGTACTTTTTTTTGGTGACTGCCAATCATGAATACACTGCAGTATCATCATAAGGTTCTGTATTAATTTCTGCCTTTGTTGTTGAATTTTCACTAGGCACATTTTCTGGAGCCCAAGAGCATGTTGGTTCAGAATCTTCATCTGCCTGGTCACTCAATGGACGGGTATCCATAAAAGAAGATGGCCGTCTTCTCGAACTTAAGCCTGCAAAAAAATAACAGCGAAGTTAGTAAAAAGATCACAATGCAGTGATTCAATTTATATTTCTCACGCACAGAAAATAAACTGTTCAACTTAACATTAAAAAATCTTATTGTTCGCTACTGTTCAGCAATTCTTTCTACTTTATACTGTAATACTAGAATCAAACTACTCTTTAAATATCATCCATAGGAATTATGTAGTAGTATCATAAAGTACTGGAAGCATCAGCTAAAGTAGTTATGTAACTGTGCAGCAAATGCCAGAATGAAGTTTATCTAGCATAATGTTTCATTCTTTGTAACTTCCTTAGATTGCATGTCACAGCTTTGGAACTTTTCCATTAGAACAAATGACAAAATTAAGTGTAACTATTAAGTGTAAAATTATTCTTGCACTTCTGAAGACAGTGAAATCTCAGTTATATATTTGGTATGGGGTTATGATCCCCCTCTCCCCATCCCAAAGAAGTACATAACGGTGAAACATTGGTAGTTTTCTTTCAAAATGCCCAGAATGTATTCGTATCCACAAGGTGGCTGGAATCCAAACTGGTTGTATTTTTTAAAAAAAGTTTGTGTTAAATTTATTTGGAAGGTTATCAACATGAGCCATAGCAAAACTGTGTACCATGCTCAGCCCTCTTTCACATGTTGACAACCAATGGCTATTGTGCAAAGTACAATCCACTGGTGTCTATGGTCCTTCCCCAATGTTCAACCCTTGGGGATTGAATTTGACAAAAAGAGATCTGATGCCATATGTCACTTCCTCCAAGAAATTGAACTGTCTGCCCCATCAAGAAATGCACCAAGGAACACTGAGTGAAAAATCAGATAGTGCAAGATCTAGGCTATAGGCTGGGTGTGGTAATTTCAAGGTCACCCAGGTCTGAATTTTCCAGCATCATCAATTTCCTTGAGGATCTTTTTGTATCACCACTGCTGGGTAATGCTGGCATAGAACATCACATTGCTACATCTAGTCAACACATGTTCCCATGGTTACTGGCAGTTTCCAATAATGGCACATGAGTAACAAGTTCTCTCTCAGATGGACCGAAAAGCCAGTGGCGCATGAATGCCTGTCTGATATGAAACCTGTGACCTGGTGAGCTCATTTAACACCTGTTTGTACAGTGGCTTACCTCTGAACCACAAAATGTTATGAATATACAATTCACCCTGGTAGTATAGGTGACTGAACCAACAACTCCAAGTTGCTCATAAAAAGCAAGTAACAATAATCTTAATATACTTGTACCCCTGCTGGACATAAGTATCGTACGAGTAATTTCAAATTATTATACTTGAAAAGAGATTAGTCACCGGACATTCTCCAGAAATGGGAGAAAATCAGAAAAACATAACCGACACTCCGCTGCATATCAGTTACTGTATGCCATTACAGAAGTGGCGTACAGTTAGTAAACTACAATATACTGCTAGACAATGTACGAAGAACTTATTTGATTTGCTTTATTTTACTTTGCTTTTTGTGCCACTTTTGGCTAATTTGCGAAGATTGAGATGAGTGATGACATGATGAAATTGATGGACACTCACAAACATCCACGCACAGGCTGGGATTCGAACCTGGGACCCCTAGCATTGTAGCGCGATGTGCTAACCACTCTGCCACGGGCGTCGGCATGTTTACAGAGTTCTCAAAATGTATTGTTGTTGACAAGTTGGAACAAGAAAGTGGTGATAAAAGGAACATGACAGAAACTAAAGGAAATTTCATTTTTTTTAACTTAAATACTTTATCTTTCATCCCAGCTTTGCTGTGTTAACCATACTCAGTTCACACTTTTCTTTTGGTGAATTGTTTTGGGGCAATAAAGAAGGGGAAATAAAGAAATTACAAGTGAACTTGTGCATAATAGCATGCGGTGAACTCATTAGGTGACAGCCTTTCAATGTGCAATTTTTTTGTACAAATAAGATGCAACACTAGCATGCAAGACATGTTTGCAGTAGCTACTAAGCTAGGTAAAAAAAAGAGCAAGTGCAAAGAGCTAAGAATCTATGTGCCAAACACTAGTTTGCGAAGAAAAACACTAGAAACTTGCAGTGCACATTTGTCACTACTTTTCAAAAATTAAAAATCACACGTGCAAGATATCAGTGAAGAAAGAAACAATACACTAGCCAAGAAAACGACTAAATACTAAATAAACTTCTGAACATAATGTACAAGAAACATTCAACATGGATATGAAATTAAAACACAAACGCCAACACCGAAAAGTAAAAGAAAACAAAAGAGTGCTGCCCAGAGTGGAGTGACCTAACCAGAAATCCATATCAAGCTTCCTCCTACCTGTAATGAAAATGTGTTTTTGTTTTTTTAAAAAAAGATCCTAGAGGATTTTAGTTCGCCTCCTTTCTGGGCCAAACACCCACATCCGAGGGCTCAGGCCCACCCTCCCCAGAGGAGATGCTTACTCTAGTCAGAGAGGTTTCCCCGCGTGCCGCATTTTCCTGAATCTGCAGTCTTCGCTGCTGCCTCTGATAGTTTGCCAATTTTTCTTGGTTCATTGGTGCTCCTGTGGTCAAAGTTCAAACAAAAAAAAAAGTTACACTAATGACAATTTATAATATTTGAACTGTTGCCTTAGATACCATAACAAATCTTACAATACCACACAAAAATTAACTGTAAAGTCATTAGGTTTCTGTCTTAACAGTTGGTAGTCTTCTGTCAACATTCAAGAGAATGTTTAAAATTGAATTTCTAATGTACAGGGTGACCAACAATGTTTGGCCAAATATTATCACAATGTTACTGCTGCCAGAAACAGACTTTATGACACTTTTCTACATCAGTTGAAACTCAATGATAATGACTCGACAAACACAATGATACAGCCCCATCTTTTGCAGAGTTTGAACCTGGTACTTAGCACAAAAGTAAAAGCCAAATTGTAAAAATTTTCCTAGCATAAATTTGATGTGATTAATATAAGTTGCAATTTTTCATGTCTATGCAGAAAAATTCAAGCAGAATTCACGAATAATTCCCAGAGCCAATAATTCACGCAGAATTCCTGGCGAGTAGCCATCCTGACATCTCAAAAATTGGTTAAATAATTTTTAAACACACTGTACATTTCGACCAGACAATTTTTCAACAGCTGAAATAATACCAGTCCTTAAATTGAGGTGATCAGCAAAAGTGATGCATTCAGCACACAGTGCTAATGAACGAACAGTTGGAAGTTATATGACAATAAAGAGTGTAATTATATTCTGCTGATCTTCACATCACTTTACTATTTGTTAACTTTTACGACATTTTCCTTCAGTCCCATGTATTACTACATCCAATCCTACAGTGAATTCATGATTGCTTCCAACTTCGCACGGTACTTGCACAATTTATTTTTCAAATATTCCACAGTGTATTAAAATATCCAAAATGTGTTTAGAAATGAATTGTGCTTGAGTGGTCATTATGTACACTGCAAACTAATGTAGAATTAATTGCTACAAAGAAAGGTGCTATACAAAATTACATCTCTACAAATATAGTACCTTTCTATATTATACAGCAATATAATTAAGGGTAAGCCTGAACAATTTTAATAGTTGTGTGTGTTTCATTATGTTCCAGTTACTTTTGTAATCAAAATTTAAAACTTAATAGGTTATTAACTTTGTTTTGTTTCAAATAAAGACATTTTTCTAGCAAACAAATGATAGCATTTACAAGTTGTGACAAAGATTTTATCTTTTTTCTTCTTTTTGCACATATAGGCTAATTGGAACTGGACCTACAGTTTGAAGTGGGATTCAAACCAATGTGCACCCGCCAGATCATTCGGGATCGAACCTTGGACCCCTTGATTACAAGGCGACAGCATTACCATTACACCGTTGGAGAGGACAATTTATTGCCAAATGAGTTTTGGAGAAGGTGAAAATCTTTCCAAGAGCTAACGAGTTAAGCATTAGCTCTCGAAAATTCAATCTTCTCAAGAACATCTTACAGCTCATTTGAAATGGGTATTTGTTAAGCGACTACTAGTTATTTCGGAACAAGCAAAGAAAAACAATATGTTATGTAACACGTATCTGCTACAACCAAGAAAGTTTCAACTAACAAATTGCTTAACATGTAGTCCTGGGTTTGATACCTGGTAGAGGCAGATGGTTCAGATCCCACATTAAACTGTAGGTTTAGTCCCAATTAGCCTTTCTGTGTATAAATTTGACTTTAAACAAAAATTCAAGTCACTTACTATGCTTCAAACTTCCTATTTCTAAAAAATTATCAGGCTTTCCCACAAGAAAAACTATTCTAAGACTTATGTACATCTAAAAGATATTACTTTTGACCAAACTAACAAGTTTTCTATCATTACAATAGCCAAAGTTTGATCTTGATCTAAGTTATATTTGGGTGTGACACCATATACTATTGACATGCACCAACTATACTGTTACATATCATGCAGCAAACAGTACCATATTATACTACTGATATTTCCTATGCTATACATACTGGCTTCGAAATTTAATTTGAAAAAAGGTCACATTTACAGCTAAATCTGTACAATGCACAAAAATATAAAGTGGAGGGATAGGTTTACTTACATGAAATTTAGAAATTTCGTATTTCCACGTTCAGCAATTTATAGTCAAATCCTATTAATTTCGAAGATCCTCTGTCTTCGTTCACTAAGGGTACAGCCTTTGTGGAAAAACAAAATTTCTAAATTTCACATAAGTAACTGTACCATAAATGTGTTTTGTTTATACCAGAAAACCAATCTACGAATGCTGAATTGGCATGTTATATGGTTAACTGTGTTGACTTCACAACAAACACCAAAGCTGGAAGCAACAGTACAGAGGTGTGACTGAAAACCAATCAGATCAACAAGTCTGCCAACATTATTGCCAAACTTACAGCACCACTGACAAGATCAGTGTCATGTCTGCAGTTTCTGGCTGTGTGTGCGTGTGTGTGTGTGTGTGTGTGTGTGTGTGTGTGTGTTTTTTTCTTTGTGCTAGTACTTGTAGCAATTCTTTTCGAGGAACTTTCGGTTAGTGAGTACATACAAGGATTAATTTGAATTTTGGGCATGTAGGAATCACGATCCTTTATTTCTGCAATTTACATGTCCTTCCATCCCTTAAACAGAAGACTTCTTAACGTGTTTTGATTTCTTCGGCCCACTGGCATGTCATAGTTCTTTTAAACTTGATTTGAACATAGTACATACAAGCATCACACAAAAATCCTTGCTATGCAGTAACTGCATCAGTGTTCACTTTTGCAAAGGAGTAGATAACGCAAGTGAATTGACAACAGTGTGCAAGTGACATAGCATTCAGTGGTGGTAAGGGTAGAGTTCATGACCATAGTCTCTCCCCTGTTCCCTGCCCAATGATGCTATTACTGATAGTAATGCAATTAAAGATGAGAGGTACAGTTTTGGGTATGAAGCATGATCAGCTGTGTGAGAGGGATATACTGTATTTACTCATGTATAATGTGCACTTTTTTCCAAAATTTTTGCCCCCAAAAACTGTGGTGCACATTATGCACGGAATAATTCAGACAGCTAACATAAAACCGTACAGGTTCAGTCATTCCATGATTTTGGGACACTTGCATTGATATTTCATGTTTACGGAACCCTATCATGTTATATATCATTGTAAAGCTTGAATCCTGCAGTTTCTGAATATGGAAACAGTATTCCATACAAGATAACGATACTAATGTGAAATACGGTTGAAATAAGTTTATCAAAAAATGAAGAAACATTCTCATTTTTATGGTACTTTGGATGAAAGAAAACATAAGGAAAAATACAATAAAAAATTAAAATGTATTACTGGAGAAATAATATGACATACATGGAGTGTGTACATTCCTTAATGGAAGAAATCTTGTGCTGCTAACTGCTATTTGGAAGGTCCTGAATATGCCTTGTATAAATGTTACATTAGTCACGGAAAGAAAAAGTATATATTTTGAAAACGTAGGAATGAGCAATTGAATAGGTATGACATCATTCACTCTTGATCAGCATAGCAACAGATTTACAACCTACAACTAAGAAAGCCATTTCTTGAAACTGGATTGTACTGCGCATTATATACGAGATATAATTTTTTGTCACTTTTACCCATCCAAAACCAGAGTGCGCATTATACACGCGTAAATATGGCATCTATGCAGCTTGACAGTTGGATTTTTACAGTGAAACCCTGATTTTACAGTCTCCCTGTATAATTCCTCTCATTTTGTATGACTACATACGTGGGATCATCGCCATTAAAATTTTTCACTCCTTAAGTTCATTTCCTTCTGCTACCATTAAGTATGAAAATGATTATGATAAATGAAAGGACAAAAAACACACTTTGCTTGAAATGTGTACCCTGAACCTTTCAAAGCATGCCATAAATTTTGGCAAATAATGGTTGACAAATATCTTAAACTTAGATGTAGCCGCTTCTATTATCATGTAACTGATGATGTGCAGAGCCAAGTATGTGTGTATATGTGTGTTGTCACTGGCATCATTGGGAGGGATGATGCTCTGTCATACAATTCTAAAAAATGTACGTATGCAAGATATCAATGCTATACAGCACATCCCGTGACAACTCAGAGGTAATGACCCTTATGTACCCAACTTCAAGACTTTCCCACTTAAATAATTGCTTCATACACACTCTCATTGCAATAACTCACTTTATAATTACAGATTTCTTTTAACTGAACATGAATACCTATTCTCCTTGTTGATCTTTCACTAATTTACCACGTACGTAAGGGTATTCTAACATTTCAAGACTTTAAAAGTAGTTTTTACATTTCTTGTCTGTAATGATGTAAAGTAAAATCAGCATTTCAACTTTAGCAAAGCTCAGATACATTGAAATTCAGACTACTACCTACACATATACATTTTTACAGTACATAAATAGATTGAATTGCTTTATTTTACTTCGCTTTTTGTGCTACTTTTGGCTAATTTGCGAAGATGGGAATGAGTGATGACATGATGAAATTGATAAATGGACACTCCAATGTCCAGGTCAGGATTCGAACCCAGGACCCTGGTACAGTACATAAGCTAAAGTTTCTAGTAAAATTAAATTAACTGAAAGAGTTGCCTGAATATATACAAAAGTTAAAGAACGTCACAATTAAACATTGAATTTTAAGTTCTCTAATTAATACGTTTAGTTTCACATCCTTAAGTTTGGTTAGAATTAAGGTGCTTGTAAAGAGTAATTATAAATGTTTGGAATAATTATAAATGTCGGAATACAAGCTGTATTGCACAGCAGATCTTTACTTTTCATAGATCTACTAAATGAACTATCAGTAGATCACCACTTCTGCCAGCAATACTGACAAAGGAAATGCGAATATTTGCACAGTCTCCAGAATCTGGATTTTACAAACCTATTGCTGGAATTCTGTGCATCTTGTGATATAAACACATTCTCGGAAAAGTATATAATTAAATCCCAAGTGATACCTTCCAATATAGATGCCACTGACATTGACCAATACACACATCAGTATTGCCTCGGCTCTGGTTAGATTTGTATCGTCATAACTGAATTTACTTTAAATGTATACTGTACAATTAATTTCATGGACTTTACACTCAAAATTTGGATGAAATAGTGTAATCTGCATTGTATAATCATTTCTGAGAAGCTGTTTAATTAGCATCAAGAGATGAACTAGTCTATTTTTATCTTTTATATCCAGTTCTTCAAGCAACTGTTTTTAACAATATGTAAAGTAAAGTTGCTATATTACAACAATGTCACACTGACATGACCAATTGTATAACTGATTCCCTTTTGTTTAAAATTTTGAACCATTCTTTAATCAAACTAAAAATAAATGTGTGATAAAGGGAGCATGTGTTCTCCTGAAAAGTCACTACGAAAAACACTGTTTATATGCTTGTAACAACCGTAGACTACAAGAGAAACAATATGTAAAAATTCTATACATCATATCACCCAAAAGTTGTTTTTTATTAGCTACCTATAAAGCCATAAAAATGCATCTTCGAAATATACTTTGCTACTTCCTAATAATTACTCTATGTCTTCCACTGCACATTTAGGCACATCAGTATGCAAAGACCACATGTTGACGAACACTGTGCATTAATTACTGCTAAGTGAAAGGTAGGATTGTTTCATGCAAGGGAATAAATGCTACAAGCAGAAGCATACAATGCACAACATGTAAAACATTCACTACATACAGCTAGAAACAAAAATTGCTTTGTCTATATAAAAATAAAACAAACAACAAAAAACAGCAAACATTTTGAAGTCTTCATTTTTTTGTGACACTAAACATTTGTCTTTCAAAGTTGTGCAGAAAAGTTGCAAATCAATATAAATCTCTTCAACGCCTTTTGTTTGCAAATTTTGGTCTGACTGTACATGAAACAGGACAGAAACCCTAAACTATAAAGCCAGCAGTTTGGTTATATTTATTCAAATGTTTACAAAAATACAACAGGCAGATAATGCTAGCAGAAGCCTTTCTTGAGGTCAAAAAATGCTTGTAATTCCTGAAACTTAAGCGAAACAGGTTCCAGTCTTGGAATGACAGACCCTCTTATTTCACTTCTAGCTATCCTGTTCCAACATTATTCCCAATTCAGACTGAAAATTTCCCTTTTTATCTTTAAATTCTTTGTGGTTAGATAAGGCATATTAATCCCCCCCTACCCTTGGCAAGAGTTTAAACCTGGGATATCTGGCTTCATAGTATGTTAGGCATAGGAACTTTACCTTATATTTACTAAGAACACCCATGACCAGGTTGAAAGTCAACCACACTAAATGGGTTTCTGTGAACTTTACTGTGCATACTTCTATGAACGTGTTAACTTAGAAATGCAGTCATGCTTAGTGTCACAAAATTAACTCATTGTCACAGTCCAACAATCAAGTCAACAACAGCACATGGCTAGTTTTCACCAACTCTCTGGATGCAACGGTACAATCATAAGAAAGGAGGGGAAAGTTCAGAACTGTGGCATCAACAGGTACAATGAACAACTTCACACAATCTTTACTGGTGAAACAACATTACGGGGGAAAGTAAATAATGCAAGCATTGTTGCCTGCACTTGTTGTTTACCTAAGTCTTCAAACGCTTTATCTACATTGCTGTTTTGTACATTTTGTTCTGAAACTGAAGATTGATCAGGAGGAGGAGGAGATCTTGAATCCAAAGTATGATTAGGAAGATCCAAAGTATGATTAGGAAGGAGATTAGAATCATCTTGGGAATCCCCCTTCTTAGATAAAGATGGCCCTACAGCAATAAAAGAATGAGATCACTCATGCTCTCACCCACTCGCTCACTTACATAACTACATAATTCCAATGGAGCATACCCCAGCTTCAACAACTGTAATGAAATACTTATGTGCACTACTGTACATTAATAATAATAATAAAAAGATAACTGTAAGTAAACAGAAAACATTAGCAACATATTAAAGGTTACTTTACAACTAACAAAATGATACCAAAAAGCTGTAGAACACCAGAATTTGAACCTGAGACCCTGAGATTCAAATCGGTCTGTGGTTCGAACCCTGGTGTAGCAACAAATCTCACTTGCCTTAAGTCTGTGCCACAGATAAATTGTGATAAAAGCAAAATATTTTCCCTTAAATACAAATGGTACAGGTGCAGACATATTGATACAGTGAATACACTGGACAGACACATTATATCGCTACACCATTATCATTATGAAAACTTTTTTTCAGGGCTGAGCAGATTGGGATGAAAATTTTAACAATTGATACAATGGTTAATCATAATGTATTGGTATTAGTCAATACCTGTGATATAGGAAAATTAATGGTTACGATTTATTCACTGATGCTGGTCAGAACTTTTACGGAGAATAATTATGCTGGAAACCATGAAAGAATTTAAATTCTTATTTATTAAGTATTAAATGTCATCAATTTTAATATGTTCAGACTTTTTTCTTGGAATCTTTTACAACAAACCTCTGGTAAATAGTTGCACGTAACTGCAGTGAAATAAAAAATATGAAGGCATGCTGAAAAGTAATGCCTCCTATTTTTTTGTGACTGTGTAAAGACATTTTGGATTTTGAGCAACAATGCATTGTACTCTTCAGACTTCTCCGCTTCTCCTATCCAACTTTCAAACTTCTATCACCAGGGGTTGCTGAACTAGAGCAAGGAAAATGGAAGCATGTAACCATACTATGTCGGTGCGCTTCAAACTGCATGTGATGACCCCAATTGACATTCATCAGAGAATGAAGGCTTTTTATGGCAATGAATGTGTAACGTCAGTAATGTATGATGTTGCGCTGTTCATGCTCACAATGAAAACCCCTGCCGAGGAACTCTCAATGTATGCGACAAAGAACTTCTTCAGAAGTTGAACAACTTTTAATTGTTACAATAACAATCCATGCGAATTGGGAAGAGTATTGATAATTAGTTCATAGTAGTATCCGCTCAGCCCTCTTGTATTGTTCAGAAATCAAAGCACTGATGGAAATTTAGAATAAATTATTGTTATGCATGCTACACCTGCATATCTATGTAGGTATGTATGTATCAATACATGGTATTAGTTTGATAATAATAATAATTATTATTATTCCCTGTATAGTGCTCCTTAATCTGCTGGTGACAATGATTAATAACTTTATAGAGATGTACCAAACTTGATCTCCTGCATAATTGAATGGTTAGCACTCTTGCATTTGGTGAAAGCCGTCACAAGTTTGATTCTCGGTGGGTGACAAAAATATTACAAAGGACAATTGGGAGTTCTCTCTTCTTACACAAGTATATAATAATTCCATGTGTTTTTGCAAAAAATTACTATATTTGTCTATTGATTCTGGCAACTCACTGTCACCATTCAAACCAACGAATTAACATAATTATCAGCCAATTACCTTATCTACTGCTTAATTTACCCCACCCTTTATACAGAGTGAGATGTCAAAACAGTAAACCTTTATACACAAGAGGTTAACGTACGTATTTCTGAGCAGTTTGTTGTAATATAAGCAGAAAGGATGTAAGTTTCGAATGAGTGGGGTTTACAGACTTCAGCCACATGGCGGCGCTAATGTGCATGGTAACAAACGCACGTCACAACAGCACACACAGTATGTTGTATGGAATGCGAAATTTTCGAGTATTACATGCACGCTACTGCCGCCACGCAGCTGAAGACTGTAAACCTCCACTCATTCGAAACTAACATCCTTTGTGCTTATATTTCAACAAACTGCTCACAGATACGTACATTAACCTCTTGTGTATGAAGGTTTACTTTTCTGACATCTCAAACTGATCACCCTGTATTTTCTATGCACTGCTACTGGCTAATGTTAATGTAAATTTTCATTGCAAGTTATTGATTCCTGAACCAACTAAGTTTTCATCATACTAATGGTAAATTAATTGCACAATACATTAGTGCAACCGCCAGAGTTGCACATATGCTGAAGCTACAAGGATATATAGCAGCAATAATTATCTCAGGTGGGTGAGTATAAAGGAGTCAAAGGTTCAAATTGCGCCACTGTATAGGAACAAGGGTGTACTAGCAACTCTCTTAAACATGTACAATACACAAAGCATATACTAGTAGTTGGACTTCATGCGAGAAGCTCAAGTATTTTTTTTAACAACTATATTCAACTGAAATAGCTGATGGCACTCGGATGATAGGACTTAATTAAAAAGTTATGGTTCAACCAGGGATTAAATGTGGGTCTGTGGCACCCACTGAGCCATATACCTCTGGCCTCCTCACAAATTCCACAACATTGTTACCTGTGTATGTTTATAACATTCATTGTAGCTATACTGCAGCCTATTGTTGCTGATATGTAACACTAATGCCATCTTTCTGCAAGCCAGGAAACTAATTCAACTGCACTAGCTATATGAGAGCTTATAGAACCAAAATTTCAGAGTAAGTTAAAATTTGAAATGTGTCTGAAAAAATTTTGACAACATATTTTGTGCACTCAGTTTCATTTCTTACTACGAAATTATGTATAAACATCATTGATTTCATTGTTTATTATTTGGTTTATTTTATTATGCTGTTCTGCCACTTTTGGCTAATTGCGAAGATGATGATGAGCGATGATATGATGAAATTTATGCAGTCACAAAGAACACCCACTTTATGCACAAAAAGGTTAATCGGAACTGGACCTACGGTTTAAAGTAGGATTCAAACCACTGTGCCATGTGCATCCACCACATATCGAACCCAGGTTCCTTTGATTACAAGTTGAGGAAGTCTATCTGGAATATATTGCACCAAGTAACTTAGGCAATTATGCTCTCAACCTGGCAAAGCCTTTCATTTTCCCCAACTTTTCCTATGTTTACAAAATACCCTAAAATTCCAAGTTTTTTTAACTTACAAGTTAATTTCCCTGACTTTTACAGGTTTTCAGGTCAGTGGGAAAATCATGGTATGATAATTTTATCTGGTTCAGTGTTATAAATTCCCAATGAGAGGATAAGCTGCCTTAATTATACAATACAAATGCAAAACTATACTGGCAACAATTATAACTAATGTTTATTCTTTATATAAATGTTGAACAAAAATAAAATCGTGCTTGAAATCTGGAAGTCATTAATGAAAAACTCAATGTACACACAGAAATCATATATGCCTTGCACTTACCTATATAACTTAATAACACAGGAAGGAAGATAAGGCCATGGGCAGCTCCGAACAGCACAATGCCCAAGTACATTCTGAAGTAGAAAACTTGGAATATCTGGGATTTGGCAAAGCCTAGCACAATTATTCCACCGAATTTAGTAAGTGTGATGCCAGAGAATACCTGGAAATAAATAATCAGTGGATTGAGTTATATGTTGTAGCATCTGGTTAACATTTATATCATTACAGAATGCATTCATTATATTCGCTATATATTTTAAATAGTGAATTACATGCGTAAAAACATGCTGTTCTTGTATGTATGTATTGCTTGTAGAATTGTTACTCTAGTGTAAAATAGTACTGCAGGGTGAGTCAAAAGTCAGGTTATATAGGAAGTTTTCCATGTCTTGTTAATTGTTCGTGAATGGTTGAATGTCCAGTCTCCTGGTGCATGGATCGGTGGTCGTGGTCCCCGGGCCAATGAATTTTGTCCTCTGGGGCCACTTAAAGGTGCTTGTCTACTCAGTTAAGATTCAGAACATCCAGCATCTGAAGGAACGCATTGTGTAATATGCAGACATGATTATGCCGGATGTTCTAGAGAACTAGAAACGTCGCATGCACAAATGCATTAATGTTCAACGTGCACACATCAAAGACATACTATAAATCCCTATGTAACCTGACTTTTGACTCACCCTGTAGATCTGTCTATTCGACATTTATTTATTTATATATTTTCAAAAATTCCAATCCATGCAGAAATTCCACCAAAAACCGCTTATGGTAAATATCAAGTAAATTTCATTGTTATTCTACATTCCTTACCGAGCTGCCCATATTTATTAGTGAATCTCTGGCTCGTTGAACTCGAGTTTGTTGCACAGAAACTGCGAACGCATGGACAAGATGACTGCAGAACTCAACTGATATGCCAACAGCCTGAAAGACAAAGAATAATTTCCATTTATTCGATTCAATGGCACTACATATTAAAATACAAGGTTGGTTAAATGCTAAATTTAAAAACAGAGAAAAAATAATATGTGCTTTCCTTTCCTGTACTCTGGCAATACATACTTATTACATATGAAACAGTACTATTCTAGTGAAGTGAACTTGGTAGATTAATACAGACTAATGATTACATACATCCATTTCAATATTCTGATGTAACTCTTTAATGTTCTAAAGCATTTTTTTTTGTAAATTGATGAATATAATTGGAGAAGAATATTTACACATCAATAGCGATCAATAATTTGAACAAATTTTAATTACAGTAAAACTTTGTTAATCCGGACTAATGTGGGGATACTTTGATTGGTTTAACGAAAGTCCGGATTAACTGAAATAACCTAAAAAAACATTAGAAAGTACATTAACACTCCCTTTATAGCAACAAAACATGTTTATTATGGTGTATTTAAAGGGCATAGGCCTAAATACACTATACAGTACAGTAAAATGTTACGGAGCAATATGACGAATGTGATTGTTGACTTCTAGCCACATTTAAAACCTTGCATCCTGCTTTTTTTTGGGGGGGGGGGGGCGGGGGGGCTGTCCAGATTAAGCGAAGTCCGGCTTAATGGGTTTTACTGTATTGCAATTTTCAAGTATCTGCATCGGTGGGAATCTGTAAGAGTTATCGGTTCAGCCCTAGTGAATTTGCAATTACTGAAGTGCAGACACGTAAGTGTAAGATCAAGGTTTGAGGAAATAAATAAAAAAAAATTGCTTACCATGACTAAGTTGACCAGTGACACTGCATTCAACGATATGTTCCACCAGTACATGAGTCCTCCAATGTCCACAATTATCATCAGAATTGTGATTATCACTACTATCGATGACACAATATCAAGACCCATCAATATGAAGGTAACAACAAAAATGGCAGTCAAGGAGATGCCAAGGCCTTTCAATGTGTCTGGCCACATTGTTAAATATTGTTCATAGAACACATAAAATATACTGAAATAAAAAGGAAGGAGAACATTAAGAATTCAGTTTTGTATTTTAAAATACATATAAAAAGTCGTTCAATATTGTTAGGTTCAAACAACTATACTACCAAAAATATCGACCATGTTTTACCTTTAGGATTTATATTTGTAGTGTGCTGTGGCCAAAATTAATAGTGTAATATAGGCAAATTTGTAAAATAATCGCCTGTAGCTTAGTACAAAATTCTGCCATATTGTTGCATTTATGAATGTGCGATACATACACCCTTGTACTGTAATATAAATGCCTAAATGCAATTACTTTGTCACATACATACAGAAGTTATAAACATGCATAAAAAATATGTCACTTAAAATTGACCAGTATATTTTATACCAGTATATTACTGCTATGTCCCGCACCGTGACCATGTGATCTAAGCTACAAGCTTTGAGTTCCGTCTACAGGACACATGCAGGTTTGAGTCTTCTGAGTTAAGCGTAACAACTTTTCCTGATTTTGGCCAGTGTATGGGACTGCTGGTCACCATTTCATGAGGAAATTGGGAAGCTATGAATGAGTAGTGTAACCTGATCATGAAAAACCTACAATGACTGGGGGTTTGTTGTGCAGACCACATATCACCCCATAACTGGTTGGATGGTCTCCCACCTTTGATTGGAGTGAGGCTGGCAGTCAGTAGGTACGCACTGGCCCTCACAGGCTGTTATGCCACAGCAGGGGTGCCCATCCCCCCAAGGTCTATGATGCACTATGCTGAATTATTTACTCAAATTACTTTGGTCAGAAAAAAGTCACGGAACAATATAATACAGACATATTTAAGCAATATATGTTTACATTAGGTACTTTAGGCTCACTTTCATGTTTGCTAACATAAACTGTACAAAACTGCTTAGGCTCACTGCCATTTTTAGTGTATTGAAACTTATTTTTAGCAGTTTGTCTGCTTGACTAACCTTGTATTAATGTGAACAGTACACCCTCCCCCCATCCAAACCGATTCAAAAGACATAGTATTAATGCAAACAGTACAACCCCCCCCCCTCCAAACCGATTCTAAACGCATAAGAGGTGGCAGTGGTGGCGATTGGGTTCCAAAACTAGGGGGGCAAACTTGTTCATAATAACCATAACTAAAAATCAATAAGCCAATTTTTGTGTGAAGATGTATACAATTTTGTCCCCCCAAAATTCCCATGACGCAGGCATGTCATGAAACCCCCCCCTCTGAGCACCCCTGTGCCACGGCACTGTGCAAATTAAGATTTTTGCTTTGGGGGGGATGTTCATTAAGTGCTGTATTTGTGATTTCATTTCGGGAGAGGGTATGCAAATTTATATATTGTATATGTTACCAGTCAGTTATTACCTGGCGGTTCTAAATATCTTAGAATATTAGTTCTAACCCCTAAACGTATAAGGACAATATTTCTTGTCTAAATAATTTTAAAGGACGTGCAATAAGAAGCTGGTCATACTGTGCTGACCTGTAGGACATGCGCACTGCATCAGCAATTTCCTAAATAAACTCCTGAATCGTGTGGCGGATGTTGTTCGTGACCACTGTCTGCCACTTCTTGGCTTGTCCTCAATTTCGGTTTCTCCCTCTTTGAACTTCTTTACCCAATGCTTAACATTGCTGACGTCAATCACTGCATTGGCCAGATCCACACAGAAGACAATGACGATCTTGTATTATCTAAAATTTCATACGGGTACACTTCTAATAAGTATTAACTTGTCACAATTTTACTCACCTGTAAGGGAATACTTCAATTGTGGTTTGATTTGTTCCTGCATTTCGTGCATTTATCATGTCTGTGATGTTGGCAGCTATCTTTCTAGCGGACCTCAAAGCTTCATAATAATCCTCTGATGACTTAAGAATAGTGTGATATGCCATGAAATAATTTGCTTTAGCGTGAGCTAAACCATTTGGATCAACATCATAATTTACACCCTAGAAATGAGAGAAGTAAAACATTATGCATATGAACATTAGAGCACATGTTAGAATGAACACCGTGAAACAATGTATGGGCAGATTAAGGGGACCCAAAAATGTGCCCAGTTTTTTATCTTTTACTCACCATAAATACGTGGCCCTTTTTATTGGTATTGGGCAAAATTTCACATCAGTCAATCTGTATTAAATACTAATTTAACCACTTGCCTGATTAACCAAAGTTAACTCTGAATTTGTTTCTGCTTTACATATTATTTACCCAAGTTATCTCGTTAAAATTTTACAACTACAGTGTACTTTTCTGCCTACCCGGACAGTCTCGTTTGAGCTTTAATAGGTGTTAATTCCAATTTTGGCCACTAGGTGGAAGGTGTAGATAGCTTGTCGAGATACTGCTGCCATCTACCGGACTCCCGTGACACTACATAGTTGTTGCCTTTCCACTGATGCGAGAGGAAAGAAGATTCGTCGCAAGTCAAGATACTATTGCCTACATTGCGATGTTGCACTCTGTGTTAGCCCATGCTTTTGGGTTTATCACACTGTGGGTAACTTTTGATGTGAGACAGTAAGTGTCATAGTCTGTAAACTTGGACAGCATTAAAATGTGAAGATATTTTATTTTTGACAGTTTTATTTTCAAACATTTGTAGTACTTTCCTTATATGTACGAGTTAACTCGGGTTAATAATTATGGAGGATTTTTGAATAGTTTTGTGACCTTATTTGACCCCAAAAATAGAATTTCGTTACCGTTCCTTAATTGCCGATATTGGTACATTACAAACACACAAAAAAAAATTGTAAAATATGGACCATTTTTGGGAAAATAATGTGTCTGGCAACTGGTTAAGAAATTTATTTCCTGTTATCTTGAAACTTGGTAACTATTACACACACAAGGATCAGTTATTTTCTTAGAAGCACATGCATGAATTCAAATTAGAAATGCTACTAGCATTAAACTGAAACATAAAACTACTAACCTTCTTTATGCACACAAGTCATAATCGTTAAATGCCCATATACGAGGGGCGTCCAAGACGAATTTAGAAACTAACACAAAGCGACCACGCAGACAGATCATGTTGTGCTAAAGTAATGTGAACACATTTACTCATTTTTTACATGCTGCTATCTCTTTCCAGGTAATTGCTGGGACCGTGGAAAGTTATCCTTGCGACTAAATTATGGCTGAACAGCAATTGAAGATAAAGCTGGCTCATCTTGAATGGATTTTCTCTCTCTCGGACTCATTAACCCAGTTGTAAACGGTGGCAAGGGAAGGGGAAGTGTCTTTGTATACCTTGACCAAATGGGTGTGGATGGTCTTAGGCAGCATCAAAAACTATCACCGCTCAATACTTCAATTGCTCTTCAGCCATAATTTAGTCACAAGGGTAAATTTCCACAGTCCCAGCAAATACCTGGAAACAGATAGCAGCATGTAAAAAATTTAAATGTGATTTGATTTGTTTGACTTCGCTTCTTGTGCCACTTTTGGCTAATTTGTGAAGATTGGGATGAGTGATGATATGATGAAATTGATGAATAGACGTCACAAACGTGCATGCCCAAGCCAGGATTCGAACCCGGGACCCCTGGCTTAGCAGCGCAATGTGCTAACCACTCCACCACGGGGGCCGGCTTGAGTAAATGTGAATACATTACTTTAGCACAATATGATCGGTTTGCATGGTCACTTGTGTGAGTTTCTAAATTTGTCTTTGACGCCCCTTGTATTCACCACAAATACATGAATAAAAACATTCCAAAAATTGTTAAAAAATTAATACTTTCCCTACCTGCCCATAGGCTGCATGTCCTCCCTTTACGCATGATTCACTGGGATTGTCTTGCAAGAAGAAGGGCAAATACTTTTCAAATGAATTCTTATTTGGGCGAGTTCTATCTTTATTTAGGCCTACATTACAAGTGTCACAGTTATAGTCTGAAAAAGATAAGAAATGAATTATACTTCATCTTTAATGTCAAGTTCATTTGTAGCTCAGAGGTTATAGAGGTGTGAATTTTAAGGTTACATAGCTTATCCGCACACAAGAACATCTAATCACAAGGCAATACAAGGTGTCCCAAAAGTAACTGTGCTTTTTCATGAAACCAGTAATGTATTGTTTTCCTTCACAGGTGTTTGAAAGAGATGTTCTCTGTAGAAGAAAGAATAGCCATTGTTTCCTAGAAACTTGGTGATAAAACATTCGAGGATATCACGGTCTGCCCCTGGCGTGGTTACCCAACCTTTAAAGTTATATGAAACCCCACCTTAAACCTTTCCAATCCTGAAATTTCCAAAGTTCAACAGCCTTTGCTTCCCAACCTGATTTTCATATAACCACCATGCAGTAACGCAGGATGCAATGTCTGAAGCTCTTACTTGTACAAAAAAAAACAACTTAAAAATAAAATTATATCATTGAACCAAAAGAAAAATAAGTGTGACAAACTTTGAGTGTTATTTTTGGACATCCTATACGAAATTGATCATGTAAGTAATTTTACTCCTTCGTACTAGAGATCGACAACCCTTTCCATGCAGAATTACAAGGATAAAACATTTGTGTAAGACTACCAAAAATTTGCCCACTTGATCAGAAAGAGACAAATTATGCCTTACAGCATAATAAAAAGGAAATTAATGTTCACGGTTATATTCTACAATTCTATTATGTTATCAAGTAAGGTATTGTGTTCAAAGTAATCACAAATGACAATACTGATGTTTATTGCCCAGCGTTAACTCTCGGCTGCTCTGTGGCACGGTGCTGCTGTCAGCTTGCAAAGATAGCTGTAGTACTCAACACGTCCACATTGTATGAGCAGTGAATTGTTATTCGTTTTTTATGGAGCAAGGGACGAACGCCCATCGAGATCCATAGGGAAATGCTGCTGCCATATGGGAACAAGTGTCTCGCTTTGATAACTGTGCGGTGGTGGTGTTGAGAGTTTAAAAACGGCCGAGAAGACCTTCATGACAATCAACGTCTTCGCGCCTACTAGCTCACAACAGAAAATATTGTCCACGTGGCAAACAGGACCATCCACAGACTTCAGTCGTTCAAATGGGAGATTCTGGAGCATGCACCATATAGTCCAGACCTTGCCCCCAATGATTTTTACGTGTTCGGTCCACTGAAAAGTTCCTGGCAGGACAGAGGTTCATTTGCGACGACAAAGCAAAGACCGCTGTCCGGCAGTGGTTTCACGATCAACCGGCCAAATTCTACAACAGCGGCATCTCCAAACTAGTGGTGAGATGGGACATATGCCTGAACCACTGTGGTAATTATGTGGAAAAATTGTGCAAGGTACATAGAAAAATTCCTATATTTTGATTTCCCTGCCTGTTTATTATTTAAGACTTTTCTATTTGCCCTCGTATATAGTAAATCTGACCGACCAGTTC
The DNA here is from genome assembly GCF_977018435.1 of Lepisma saccharinum. NCBI lineage: Eukaryota > Metazoa > Arthropoda > Insecta > Zygentoma > Lepismatidae > Lepisma > Lepisma saccharinum. The sequence continues at coordinate 20,416,796 of NC_139258.1, forward strand.
CAATTGGTCATTTTCTTAACATTATGCGTTTATATTGTGACATATGTACCAGATTGAATTTACAACAGATACAGTAAATTGTTCAAAGTATTTTAATGTGAAGCAACGGAATAGCTATAAATTTAAAAGTCTGTGCATATCAATAAGCGTTCACACCTTTTACTCTTAATTCTTAACATCTTTCAAAGTAGACAATATTTTTAGAATGTTCAGGGAAATATATTTGGAAAATTTATTCCCGAGATTTGTTATGTCAGTCCCAAGCAGAAATGAATGCTTCCTTCAATTATACGGGACCAAGCATACATGTAGTTAACCACGTGAAAACAATTTCCACCCAACTGCTGGTTAAATACTTGCTTATGTCTACAAACTTTATTTACTCGGGAAAATAACATCACCATAACGATGTATCTGTTGTTATGTGCACACACATATTTACGTGTGCCACGAATCGTCAATACCTTACTACCACTTTCGTACAAAAAGGTTCATGATTAAATATTGCTAGGCGATATTTAACTTTCAAGTTGAGGTAAACTTCCTGGCGAGCACGCAATGTCTAATTCAATAGCTTGCGATCATACACAAAAACGCTACCACGTGCTTAATGCGATCCACTCGTTCCACTCTTACCTGCAGTCAGCCATGTTAAAACAGCCTACCTGATGAGCCAAGAAAGCGTCATACTTTTTCACAGGGAAATCCCGTATTACCATTCACTTCCAAAGGCACAAACTCGTCTCTTCATTCCATGAAGAATGCTGATCAAGGCACACTGGCTTAGAGCATTGAACGAGTCCAAAATCGATGCACTTTTCTAGGCAATATCACTGCCTTTCAACAACATTCATGCAAAATCGGATCCATTTTTCCGAACTCTTCTCTCCCCTTTTCACTACCCCAAATTCTACCTTTTTAATTACAGAACCAAGCATCACTTCACAATGCTATTGCATGCGTTAAGGATCTATTCAATAATTAAAGTTAACATTTCTTTATGATCAACTCGAACCTTTTACAAATCATTCGCCAAACAGCGTACTATTTTGTGTAGCTTTCCGCGGTGCTATTTTTTATTTTTCTTCCTCCCACTTCCCGCCTAATGCAACCGCACGTAGCCAGCAATGTAGAAAAGCTAATCTCCCGCTGAATCAACCCCGTTTTAGAAAACATTTTGTTGAAATAGATCAGATTACAGCCTGAACAATAATTACAATAATGAATGCTTTTTAGATTATTCAATGTGCGCAGAGTTGCTGCTAGAAGGAAGTAAAAACAACAATTTTACTACCTATGTGTGAACTTCCCAAAAGAATAGGCTGCACGTGTTGTATCCAGAAGTCACACAGATTCCATCGGCTGTACACTTATGCATGGAATAACAAAGCAAACATGCACATTTCAACACCTTCCGGTGAACTTTCTAATGACCATGTCGGGGCCAATGACAGTATCGTCATAAGGAGGTGCGTGAGCTGTACCATCGAAGATATGGAAAAGAGTCACCAACAAGGACCATATCAGGCTTCTTGTGAACAAATTCAGACGAACTGGTAGCGTGCTTCATGAGAAACGTCCTGGACAACCATCAACATCGAGGGGACGTCAGGAGCATTCGTGAGGCTGTTGAAAGGAGCCCACATGCTTCCGTTCATCGGCTGAGCTGTGAGTTGAACATTCCACGAACCAGTGTTTGGCATACTGTTGGTTTTACTCTGAAGAAGGCATATTATGCAGCCCATACTGAAATGTGTGCTGACCTTCTGGAGGCCGTGGGAAATGAAAACCTGTTAAGACAACCTCCTCTGCTCAGACGAGGCCACATTTCACACATGTGGTTTAGTGAACCGTCACTATTGCCGGATATGGGACGACAGCAATCCTCATGAATTGCAAGAATGTGAGAGAAACACCCCAAAGTTGAACGTGTGGCTAGGGATGACCAAGACTAAGATATATGGACCGTTCATGTTTGTGGAGCAAACGGTAAGAGGTACAAGTTACTTTGATATGCTTGAGCTTTTCCTGCAACCACAACTGCAGTCGGATGGAATTCTGAATACAGTTTTGTTCCAGAAGGACGGGGCACCTCCCCAATTTGCTCTCATTGTTCGCGATTACCTCAACCGTAAATTCCCAGGACGGGGCATCAGTAGAGAGAGGTTCACCACGTATCTGGGTCCGAGGTCACCTGACCTCAACACCTTAGACTTCGCGTGGGGTTACATCAAGTCCCATGTTTACAGTGTTAAAATCACAAGCCTGGATCAGCTGTGTGGAAAGATTGTGGTCAACAGCATCACACCTGGTCAAATACAGTGTGTTCCGTGCCGGAACGGTGGTCTCTGTGCGTTGACATGCAGGGTGGCAACGTTGAACTTTATTGATATCTAATGCATCAAATGTGCCCTTTGTATGTATATATATATGTTTCTATTCTTAAACATGCTTTTCATGAAAATGAATAGTTACTTTTGGGACATCCTGTATATTAATCACTATGATATTTGGAAAATTACATATTTTAATGTTTTCAAAGCAGTTTAAATATACTGTATGTCCATTAAACATCATCTCTGCAATCATCATCAATTTCAGCATCACTTGTTTTGTCTGTAGCCATGCTTTTTAAAACTACCATTTTCACTGATTATTAAAGTTAGAGATGGTTTTACACTTACATCTGTAATTTATTCGTATTGGTCTAATTGACATTAGTACATTATTACTTTACAGTAATCTGCTGATAGTTTTATGGATTACCAATCCTGCAACTAGTACTTGAGAAAGAAGAGAGAGCAGAAAAGAAAGAGAGAAGAGAGTGGAAAAGAAAGAGAGAAGAGAGTGGAAAAGAAAGAGAGAAGAGAGTGGAAAAGAAAGAGAGAAGAGAGTGGAAAAGAAAGAGAAGAGAGTGGAAAAGAAAGAGAAGAGAGTGGAAAAGGAAGAGAAGAGAGTGGAAAAGGAAGTGAGAGATGAGCAAAGAAAGTAAGAGAGAGATGAGCGAGGAAAGTAAGAGAGAGATGAGCAAGGAAAGAAAGTAAAGAGGAAAGAAATAAAATAGGAAAATGGAAAGAGAAAGTGCAAGGACAGAGGAGATAAGAGAAAGAGCAATAAAAGAGTTGAGAGAGAGAGAGAGAGAGAAAGGAAAGAGCAAGAAAAAGGACATGAAAAGATTGAGTTGGTTTTTTAAGTCCACTTTATGCACAGTAAGGCTAATCGGGACTGTACCTACAGTTTAACGTGGGATCCGAACCACTGTGCCATGTGCCTCCACCGGGTATCGAACCCGGGACCCCTTGATTACAAGGCAACGACGCAACCACTGCACCAAAAGGACATGATAAGAATGTAACAACAATCCTGTTATTTTAATGAATACAAAGGCAAATTTCAGTAACATCAAGACTCAGATACTTTCAGTATTGAGGCAGCTGATTTCGTTAAGGAGCTACTGTACACCAAAATTCATCTTAAAACTTATAAATAAATAAATAAAAAAAAAATAAAAAACTATACTTACCATCATGTGGGCAAAATGAATTATTGTTTGGGAAATACTTGCAGCAGTCTGTGGCAAATGCAGACCAATCAAAATAATCATCTACCCATGATGATGGTGGTCTTGCAATGTAGGAGCTGTTAAAGAAAGAAAAAAATGTAAATCAGCAGATGTGATAACATTTGATAAAGAGGCTAATAGAATTACGAGTAAAATTTTCATATTCAAGTGTTACAAATAATTGGTTAATATCTAATCAAGGTGTACTCACTATTTATAATTTACTATTTGCTGGAAAGTATAGTGGAATCCCGATTTTACACTTTCCCGCATTATTAGAGGCACATATTTTTGGAAAATAAAGAAGCAAAATTTCGATACAAAAAACAGTCAATTTCAGGTTCAAAACGGGTAAAATAATATAAAATTTCAGTGTTATAAAGATGCAAGATTGGTTCTAAAGTGGTGTATAAAATGAGGTGAAAGATTGGTTCCAAAACTGCACTTATTACACAAAATAAACGTATCCCTTCTAATAGCACATTTATGTATTTACCAGAGTATTAAGTTTATTCTTGTATAAAGGGGTCCATTTTTACTTGTCAAATATTTACAGCAGAATTAATCAATTTTCCCTGAATTGCATAACTCTCAGGGTAATTTAGAAGGTGTTGCATCGGTATAAACTCAAATTTCATGTTTAACAGTATTTCGCATTTTGCAGTTCAGTTCGCATCATTTCGTGACAAAACAAGGAAGGAAAATGCACCTCACACCTTTCAGAAACATGAAAAATTAACATTACAATGTGTTATTTCACATTTCGTGTTTTCGTCAAAAACTAAATATGCATGCCTCCATGCATTATACATTCAATCTTGATGGTCCAAACATAGCAAAATGTTTAAAAATTTTCTTCGATTTTACACTTTCCTGCATTTTAAGTTTCTTTCAGCTTCGTCCCTTGAAAAAATGTAAAATCAAGGTTGAATTGTATTTTTGCAGCCATGCACGTAAAAAACTTTTTACACATACACAATAGAAACTGGGTCAAATAATCATGGATATTACATTATTATGCAATTTTTCAGTCAATGTCAGTTAGTATTTAATCATTGATGATTGATTCACATAGTGCAAAACTGGTTACTTCAGAACATGTGTAAAAACAATGTGTCCTTTAAAATTTTAATACACAAATGAATACTAAATGCTGATGGCTCAGTAAAAGAATTTAACCTGAGTTAACTGGTCAGCACAAAATGTCTGGTCTAAATTATTGTAATTATCATGCACAACTGTTACCAGCATATTCTCAAAATTCTAATGATAATAATTAAAGATTTACAAAATATATCTGTAGTGGCGTGGTGGCTCATGGTCTGACTTTATGGGTATGCACTTCAGCATCGCATCCAAAAGCAGTGCTTTATTGCCCTAACAAATACTCGCTCTTTTTCTTGCATCCATAATGATGCATATGAACACCTTTTACTGAAAATGAGTCTATGGGAGAATGTTATTTCATAAACAATATTAATTTATACAAATTTGAAATACCGTTGCGAATATTCCATCAATCACGAAAAGAGCGATGCTATTGGGTATAGATAATTCAACATTCGATAACATGACAAAATCACTATAAACATAGAAATGCCGATTTACATTATTTAATATTATTGTAGATTTGCAAAATATTTAGTTAAAACTTTCCCCCTCGCTCCACTGATAAATGTGAACAAGAATAATTAAATTTGCATACATGAAACAAGCAAGATTGGGCAAGTACCCAGGGTGCAAAACCAGGGAATCCTCCTTGATTAGAGCCAAATCCTAAGCGTGAGTTTATTTTTTAGTCCACTTTCATATAGAGACAGACCATCTACAATTTAAATAGGGGTCCGAACCACTATGTGCCTCTACCGGCTGCGTGGATATTTGTTTAAAAAGGAGTTGGATTTATTGTTGACAAGAATTAATTGAAGCTACTGCTGAATAACTAAGTATATTGCAAAATCATCTAAGCTCAGAGATTATCGTTGTTTTGATGTCATTATGTAGGTATTAAATAAACATATATCTACAATAAACATGTTCTTTAACAGCATTACAGTATTTTTAAAATAAGGCTATTATTTTTCGTCATTAAAACCGTAAATATGTAACATGGTTATGATCTATATTGGAGGAATGTGGGAAGTAGGGGGAGCCAAAATTCCATCTTGCCCGGGTTAACATTTTATCTTGAGCCACTCCTGCAAACAAGGTAGCCGATCCAACGACCACATGCAGAAAATCAGTTGTAATCTATCTAGCAGTTGTTTATTTCTAACGACCGAGTGACCAAACCAACAAACTCAAGCAAAATCAAGAGAATAATTAAAAAAAATATTAAAGAAAATGATAGTACTCACTCAGTCCACACTACCCTTCTTTGTACTTCATAATTTGTCCTTCCCTTCTGCCTTATCTGTCTTATTACTGCAGTAGCTGCACGCTTTGTACGAGTAGCTAACTTCCCTCCAAATATTCAACAACGTTAAATATTACGTATCTACTTTCGCTATGTACAGTTTTCCCTTTCATCATGCTCACTTTGCAATGAAATAGGAACGACCTTTTGATAGTGTAACAATTTTGCCACACAATGGAAAGAGCTGACTGATCCACGTCTCCCCCCTTATGTTTGTGTTAAAAAAGGAAAAATCGAAGTACATACCTACGTGCACGTTTCGATGCTGCGTAAATTTGTGTTGAGAGAGAGTCACTATTGCAACTTAAGCCCCCACATATCATGTTCTGCACCGATGTATCTGAATAATCCAAGCCATCCTTTACAACAAAATACACTGGAGGTCCAATGGATAAGTAGTCATGTAGGAACTGCAAAGGAAAAGTTATTCATTAATCTCTGTAAAAAAGAGCCTGTAATAGTTTGACATTTACATTAAGAAACAAATTAAAAAAAATAGCAAAATGCCAGAAATACACCTACAATCTTACTGATCAACTGATGTGCCTATAATGATAAAGAGTCCTAATTCACATTACTACATCTATTAATTTATGGTAAAATTGCTGATAATTTTATTAACTTTTCTGTAAATAGTAATTGAGGAAGAGAGTAAGAAGAAAAGAGCGAGTGAGAGAGGAAAGATTGAAGAGAAAGAGCAATTAAAGAAGAGAAAGAGCGAGGAAAGAACGATTAAAGAGAAAGAGCGAGGAAGGAACGATTGAAGAGAAAGAGCAAGGAAGGAATGTAAGAAGAGAAAGAGCAAGGAAGGAATGTAAGAAGAGAGAGAGCAAGAACAGAATGAAAGAAGAAAGAGAGCAAGAACAGAATGAAAGAAGAGAAAGAGCAAGAAAGGAATGAAAGAAGAGAAAGAGCAAGAAAGGAATGAAAGAAGAGAAACAGCAAGGAAGGAATGAAAGAAGAGAAACAGCAAGGAAGGAATGAAAGAAGAGCAACAGTGAGGAAAAAAAAGAGCAAGGAAGGAAAGGGCAAGAATAAAAGGGCAAGAACAAGGAAAGAAAGTGAGAAAAGAGCAGAAAAGAAAAAGTGAAAGAGCAAGGAAAAAGTGAGAAAAGAGAATAATCCTGTTCTTTAACGAACATAAAGGCAAATTTCAGTAGTATCTGCTACGTTTAGTTTTGGTGCATTTGAATTTGTTAAGGAGCAACTTCACACCAAAAAGGCATTAATGCAAAGTATGAAGCCTTGGTACAAGTAAATTTTCACAAAAAAAACTTTATACAGAGTAATAGAACTTATGTTCTATAATTAAAAAATTTCCTCTGCATTATACATAAAGTTTTCATGCTATGTACTGCTACAATGTTACGAGATTTTAAAATTTTCCACATTTGTGGTTTTATAAAAATCTGAATTCAATAAATTGCACATGCAGAACCCAAAGATATAATCGCAACATTACAACTCTTTGACAAACAATCAAAACATATTGTACCATACCTTGAAGTACTTGAGAACATGCGAATCCTCTGGCATTGATAGTTCCTGGTCCAGCCCCACTTCTATCTTAGGCACAACGGCAATGCTCGTACAAAGCCATCCAAAGAAGATTATGGTTACCAAAGCTCGAACAGCACTGTTCATCAGAAATGGAGCATAACAAGCCTTGAAGAACTTGTAAAGGATTCCTTCAGATGATCCGGCTTGGTCCCTTTTAGAACCTTGCACGAAGCAGCACACATCCAGACGGTTTGCCTGTAAGAAACGGTAACAGTATTTAATATCCTATTAGTATTAAATAAGGGCTGAGTCAATGCCAATTTGAACCCGTACCGATGCTGATAAACGATACCAAAGTATTGGATGGTATCGGTAAGTAAATTCCAACTGATACTTTCCGATACAGACATCGAGATTGATATCAAATTGGTAAAACCCTGCTATATTGGCAGACAACTACAAAGATTAATTTGTCCCATCCCAGTATAATGATATAGTATAGTTTACAATGGAATGCTCTTCAACAATGATAAACTACAACTAAGTGCCAACCTTCAAGTGCATATTGGTTATTAGTAGGGGCATGCATATTTCGTTTTTGATGAAAACACGAAATATGAAATAGCACATTGTAATGCTAATTTTTCATGGTTTTGAAAGCTGTGAGGTGAATTTTGCTACCATGTTTTGCCACAAAATGCTAAATGAACTCCTTAAACCCTTCCCAGTGAAATTTTCTGACCAAATGGTTTCCCGTTGTATGTATTTTTTTTTCTGAGTTTGCGTAGTAATATTTTTAAGTAGCTACTGCTTCAGCACAATTCATCTGAGTATCATAGTTCATACGTCTTTCTCTTCAGAATAGAACAGGCTTTCAAATGGCACCACGCACATGTGTACATCAAGTATGAGGAAAGGGAAATCGGGGATAATTCTGGAAATTTCTCTCCAAAAAATCAATCCTTTTTGGTAACTTTGGGGCCCTCTGGCCCAGCCCTGGATATAGGTACCCGATTATAATCTACCTTGAAAAATACTATGATCTATACGTAATGCATCCACCAAATTTCATTTCAATATCTTCAATAGGTATGAGGGTGAGGGAAAAAATATTTCTCAATCCTGATGACAATATTATTAGATACTAATCGGGGATAATTCGGGAAATTTCCCTCCGAAAAATCCCTTTTTGTAACTTTGGAGCCCTCTGGACCAGCCCTGGATATAGGTACAGATTATAATCTATCTTGAAAAATACTATGGTCTATACATAATGAGTCCATCAAGTTTCATTTCAATATCTTCAATAGGTATGAGGGTGAGGGAAAAAATATTTTGCAATCCTGTTTGACAATACTATTAGAAACTCAAAAACCAACAATAAATCACCAACAGTTCAAATAATGCAACACCAAAAAAATGTACATAAAGCAACTGACTAAACTTGGCACCCAAACAAACCCACGTTTGCATTTTGTCAGCATAACACAAAAACTGTTTACTCTCCTCTGAACTTCCTTCTCTTTTTCTTCTTTGTAGGCACTGAAAATTGTGACTAAATAAAAGGTCATTGTTTCTTCAATAGCAAAACATATGTTCACCAACAAAAAACGTATTATTCCGTTCAACACAGGTTACTTCAGTCAAAGATGTTCGCGGGCGTAATATTACGGCCAACACAGAATAAGCTATAGTGACCAAGGGCATAATATTATGCCGAACACAGGGAAGAGGTTAAACACAAAATTTAGAGTTTATTTATCACTACAACACTACTGAAGTCTGAATTATCCTGTTAGTTATGCAAATCATGGTAAATTAATTATTTCTGCTGTAAATATTTAAGATGCAAAAATGGACTCCTTTACACTGGAATAAACATAATACTCTGATAACTATATAATGCACTATTAGAAGTGAAATGTTAATTTTGTGTAATAAGTATAGTTCTTTAATCAAATTGAGGTTTATATTCAGCATTTTAACATCGAAATTACAATTATTTTATATACCACTTTTCATCCCAAAATATGCCCAGTTTTTGAACCAAAATCATATTTTATTCACCATAAATATGTGGATCTAGTTATTAGTATAGGCAGAATTCTGTACTAGACCTTATCAGCACCAGCATTTCAGAGAGTATTTTTTTTTAAAGTAGTTATCACCCAAAAAAAAAAATCATTATTCTCAGTGTTTGAATGTTTTTATTAATGTAGAAACACTTTCCAGTGGTTTTTTAAGTTTTCAGTGTCTTGAGAAGCTGAAATATTTATAGTCTTAGCCAGAGACATGCATATTTTGTTTTTGGTGGACACACAAAATGTGAAATAACATGTTGCAATGTTCATCTTTCATGTTTTTGAAAGGTGTGAGTTTATGTTTCTCTGCCAAGTTTTGTTACGATGTGAAATGAACTGAAAAATGTGAAATTTACTCAAAACCTAAAATTTGGAGTTTGTTTACACACAAAACACTGTCTGAAGTCTGAATAGTCCCGAATGTTATACAAATTCAAGGAAAACTGATTCTGCTGTAAATATTCAAAATTAACTCCTTTGCACTTTATACGTACGCACCTAACTATATAATTGTGCAGCTAGAAATGAAATGTTTATTTTGTGTAACAAGTATAGTTTTCAAATCAAATTTAGGATTATACAGTGGAACCCCGGTTTTGCATTCCTCGGTTTTACATTTTCCCGCATTATACATTCAATATTCACGGTCCCAATAGAGCAAAATGCTATAAAATTTTCCTCGTTTTACATTTTCCCGCATTTTAAGATTTTTCAGCTTTGTCCCCTGAAAAACGTAAAATTGAGGTTCCACTGTACTCACCATTTTAACACTAAAATGGCCATTTTATATACAACTTTTCATCCCAAAATGCACTATTTTTCTATTCACCATAAATATGTGAGCCTAGTCACAGCAAAACAACATGTCCATAGAAGAAACATTCTTTAAAAGAGGCCTTTAAGTGGCACATTGCAAGCAACTTACCGATTGACGAGCAGCATCCAAAGCCAACAAACTGACGAAACAGGTGATTTGGAACAAGAAGTCTAAAAGGAGGGCCATGCCGGCATACAGAGCAAATGCTCTCACTGCAGGCATATCAGACAAGGCACCTGGAATTAGAAAGTAAGCATTTTTCATATATTATATTAGGGATGGGACCGATTAATCGGTACTCTATCAGTATCGGCCGATATAGGCATATCGGTTTATCGATAAAATTAACGATTATTTTACCGATCCGATATATCGATAAACATCTTATAATTTAGTGAAAAATTCTGCCATTTTGTTGTAATTTTTATGGATAATCTCCATGCCCTTCTTTCTAAAAAAGTAAATGTCTAAATATTCAACTTCTTTTTTACTGCAGTCACCTTGAAACACACATTTACACATTTGTATTAAGGAGATCAATGATCATTTCTAATTTTTTATATCGGATTGGTAGAATATCTGTTATCGGTACTTTTATCAGTATCGACCAAATTTCATATCTGCCCATCCCTATTATATATATATAAATCAAAGAAGGTAAAAGGAAACACTCACCGGACAGAAGAAAAATTCAAAATTTTCGCTAACTTCGTAGCATCATCGGTGTAAGGAGAAAGAGACTGAACCTGAAGTGTGTGTATATACCTAGGTATATATATACAAAAATGGCATAGGAGACAGTAAACACTTACCACAATTGAAGAAAAGTTTGATATTTCGAGGTCATGACCTCAATTTTCACAGTAGGTAGAAAATGAGGTCATGACATCGAAATATATATATATAAAAGATAGAAAATTTATATAATTTCCATAAAAAATATTTTTTTTCTATTCTTATGATTGTCATTTAAGTGGCAAGATTATAGAAGAAAAACTTCAAAACTATACTACTCGCAATTCCAGCTAGTGGCTGAGAAACAACAAATCAATGATCAGTTGAATTCTCTCCAACTGTTGCTGGTGGAATGAAATAAATGAACGTCTGATACACCGTATCTCGCTAAACATACTGTAGGAGAGACAGTTGATGAAAGATGTACAATAGTACACAAAGCATGCAAAAATAGTACACAAAATACCCAAAGACCATAGAAACAAGCTAATGAAAACAACTGACAAAAAGACAAAATCAGACATACACCTGGCAACATTTAACATGAGAGCGATGTTACTCCTACATCTTTCCTTTGCAACTTAGGTTGACGACACCCACGGAGGAACACATCCCTGACAACTATTGGTGGAGAGATAGAGCAATGTAGGTCAACCTCCAGTATAGTACTTTAAACATAACTGGCTTTTTCTAAACATTGTCCATGAAAGTGGAACTATAATAGCGACGCAAACACTAAAAATTCAACTCCAACTTACCCAAGAAGAAGCAACACGATTCCGAAACACTTGTCAACAACATGGAAGGTCCAACTTGACCAAGGGCTCTGCCTATGTGCTGGGCATGCGTTTCATGCGGCCTTCGAGCCTCCCTTTGATGTGTCTGGACCAAGATGAATATGTTATCCACTCCAACAGCCAGTACGAGGAAGGGAATAACCTATTTTTTTTTGAAAAATTAAGCATTATTAGTTTCAGAATCATTGTCACAAAGATAAACACAGTTATAAAATTCAAACTCGACTGAATATATACTTTTTCGCAACTATAAAAATTGCTACAATAGTAAAGAAATTCTTCAAATGAACGATTAAAGGATAAGGATGTAGCTATCCATCCTGCAGTATATTTTAGTCTCATTATTTCAATAATATGCAACCTACTATCTTGGAGTTTTCACATTTCAAGCTAGCTTTTGTGGCCATCACAAAGTCTTCATGGGGTTTACTACACGGTAGGTCTCAATGGGCCCTCTACAGGGATCCTGGGCTTGATACCAGGTGGAGGCACAGTCATTAGAATACTACTTTGAACTGTACGTTCAGTCCTGATTAGTCTATCTGGGCATAACGTGAACATACAAACAAACTGACAAGATTTGAACAACACATTCTGGCAGTGTTGAAGAAATTCTTTGACAATCTAGGTTTGTCAGAGTGCTATTGAAATTTGTTGACACTTTCAGGTTTCATGAAAACTGTTTTTTAAAAAATCTAAAAGGTAAAAGTGTTTTACAAAATTTTACTTCTTTTTCAAAAATAGTTTTTGGTTCTCTAAACAAAAAAAAAGTTGTTTTTAACTAAGTATTTTTTTCACATACATGTGAACACCTATTGTGTCATATTAATGTCTACAATTACGCAAACTATCCATATTCGCTGCATGCACCTTCACTTTAATATTTTCTGCAATTACAAGTTTTCATGTGACATTTCAGTTATAGGTCAATTTCTCTGACTTTTCCAGGATTTCCAGGGCAGCTGGAAGCAGATTGTTGTGATACTAAATTTTCATTTACTATCATCTATCTATCCTACATATCTTTGCGTACGATAAATTTCCACTCTCTTATTTCACGTGGGCATTGATTGAATAACCTATACTAATGTCTGACACACCTGGTACTGTCCTCTGACAACAAATGTTGCCAGTCTCGTAATTACAAAAAAACAAGTTTTTATGAATATGCCGTAATTAATCCCATAAATTATCTGTAATGCATAAAAATTCATCATTCCTTTATCAGTTTGATAAATAATCAGAGACCATTGCTACACACATTAAAAATTATTGAAAGTGAATCCATATCTGTCTTCTATCCATGTTTTTCATTACTTTGTACAAAAACTTTTTTTATTCACCTTAGAACTTTTTCCCACACACTGAACAATCACATTTAGAACAATTTTCTTGTTTAATGTTTAAAAAATATCCACATAAACAAAGTTAATACTCTGTGCAAGGTTCATATCTATTGCTTTTTGTACAAATGATATGCCATGTTCAAAATCTGTTGCATGACTTTTTGGACACCTTGCAGAAAAAAAGATTTCTTACCTCAATGATGATAAGTGTTGCAGACACACCAATATATCCAAACAGGCCAATGGAACAAGCAACGGATGCCAACACAATAAGTACACCACCTAAGCCGAGGGTGATTTTACTATCGACCTGAAACAATATACAAATATATAGAGACAAATTTTACACCAATTACAACCTAACTCAATAGATTGTTTTGAACATTTTAATTCAGGAAACTATGATATGAAATAGTACCCACCAATACTGATAAATTACGGATTAAGATCTATTTGTAAAAAAAAGTCTAACATTGTTTACATATATATCTATTGAAGTCAATTATTCATATTACATAATTTTGCACCTACACTTAAGGATTGGTCAAATTTGTACTCTCTGTATCGGCTAATATAGTCATGTTTGTTTATCAGTAAAATTACCAATATTTCTACAGATCTATCTATAAATAGCCTTAATTAATGTAAAATTCTGTATTTTTAAAGTTTTGATTCACATAACACACAATTCTATGCCTTAGTTTTGTAAAATATTTAAATATGCTGTTTCTTTTTCAAAGACAAAGTCCATTGAATCACCTGGTATGTGTATTAATTAAGGAACATTCAAGTTTAAGGAATATTTGCAATTTTATATCCAATCAGTATAATATTGCTTCTCGCTATCTGCAAAATTTCACATAGGTCCATCACTAAATACAAGGGCTGTTCAAAAAGAAACCAAACTTTTACAAAATTGAGAAACTGGTAATATTCAGCAGCTACCGTATTTGGACCTGTCTCCTTCAAAGTACTCCCCTCCACTGTGCACACACACCACTCCCCACTCCTAGCCTTTCTTCCAGTCCTGGAATGCCTGCTGAAACTCCAGTTTTGAAATGGCCTGTAGGTCCCGTAGCAAGTTCTTGATCTCTTCTATTGCCTGGAATCTATGATCTTTGAGGGTTGATTTCAACTTGGGGAAGAGGTCTGTTGGTGCCAAACCAGGAGAGTAGGCTGGTTGTTGGACAACTGGCATCTGGTGTTTTGCCAAAAATTCCCGAACAACGTGCTTTATTGTGGTGAACCATGCAGGTTGTCTGTGAAAATCATGTGACACAAGGCTATACTAACGTTCAGGTTCAGTGGCAACTTCACGTATGGTGAGACGACTGTTTGCACGTATGACTTCTCGCATCCTTTTCAAGTGATCGATGTTGATAGAGGTGGATTGTCATCCAAATTTTGCATCATTTTTTGATGGAGGTTCGAGCCGATCTGAAACATCTGTACCATTTGTTACCGCTGTGTTAGACTGAAACAGTCCTCGCCATATGCTTCATGTAACATGTTGTACATATCTCAAAGTTTTTCTACAATTTCACACATACTCGCTGCTTTTTCAGTTCCTTCACGGTACTGATCATGGCAACATGTTTGAAACTGGACCAAGTTAATAACCAAGGATGCCACTAGGCACTACCACTATTGGTTATCTTACATACAAACTTCACAGAAAGAGTTTGGTTTCTTTCTTAACAGGCCTGTTAGTAAATGCTTACTATTGTAGGAGGACCAAAGACAAGTTAAGATCACTTACCAAGAGGCGGTTACAACTCCTGATCTGCCCCAAGGCGATCGCAATGTATGCAAACATAATGACATAACTGACTACCACCGTAAGAACATCTGATTGTGATTCTCGATCCAACTCATCCTCAATGGAACGCTCAGCTGAGAATGCCACATCCATGTGCTCATGTTTGTCGTTCTGGGTCCAGTTCTTCATGAAGTCAACAAACCTGAAACAAAGGCATGACATTAGGAAAACTTCCACAAGCCTTCTTCTCTTCATCCGTGGAATTAATATTTAACTTCCTTCAGGTTTGCATAAAATACTGGAGTAGAAAAACACTTTTTCTGATTTTCTTTTTCCTTAGAAAAATATTTGGACCTGAAAGGGTTAAGGAGACAGATGAATGGAGAAGGTTACATAATTTAGAACTGCATAATTTGTATTCATGTTCGGATATTATTAGAATAATTAAAACAAGACGACTTACATGGGAGAGGAAAGAAGAGTTTACAGGATTCTTGTTGGGAAACCTAATGGTAAGAGACCTGCAGGAAGGCCACGATGAAGATGGAGAGTGTTGAGATGAACCTTAAGGTATTCGGTAAGGATGAAAAAGATTGGATTGATCTTGCCCAGGGTAGGAACAGATAGAAAGCTTGTGTTGCTGCAGCCATAAACCTTCATGTTTGAGAAGGCTAGAGAATACGCGAGTTAGGTAGTAGAGAAAAATAAGGTCACTAGAAATGCTTCTGGCATTCATGGATGACACTGAAACAAGGTTGAAGCTAGGGTGTAAAGTTTTACTTGTGTACATGCTGTATTACTTGGATATTATTTTAAAATTCAACTTGTATACACAGTAACAAGAATGTGTGATTAGTAGAGCCTGGATTTCTAGGCACAAAACAATCCAAATAGGATGGCAAAAAGGCACTAAAAATTGTAAAATAGGCATGATAATAGGAGCTAAAAATAAAAAAGGCACATAATAGGCATTCACTTTCAATACTGCAAGTAATGAAAGGTCTGAAATTAAAATTCTCTCATCCAACCACATCATTAACGGTTGTAATTTCATTATGCATGCAGAGGATTGTATAATAATTGTATATTTTTTTTATTTAATGGAAACAGTGTTATATATTTACACACAATTATTCATTTTCAAAACTGAAAATTTTTAAAAATGATCTTCCTCAACATCAAATCTAGAAGTTTGTATATATCAACAAATGCTCTGCATTCATGACTATGATGGGATTCATAAATTAACAGTTATGCCCATAGGAATTCAAATTTGGAATCTTTGTTATCGAGATTGTGGGTCGACCATTCAGTATGTTAAAAATCTTTAATACTGTCAATTTCCACAGCAGCTGAAAGCAAATTATTTCACCAGAACAATTTTTAAGTAATTTCTTGAGGTGTGTTCAGGTGGTAAATACAATGTTCAAACGCTAAAAATTGAGTTTTATTTTGTTCCATATTAAATTGACTTTTTTTATTATTATTACATAATGAATGCAAATTTATTACTAACTAACTCTCTAGCCTTCTTAAACCCGAAGGTTCATGGCTGCAGCAACACAGGCCTTCCATCTGTCCCTATCTTGAGCAAGATCTATATACTCTTTTCCATCCCTACCAATTTCATTTAGGTCCATCTCAATGTTGTCCCTCCATCTTCGTCTTGGCCTTCCTACAGGTCTCTTACCATCAGGTTTCCCCACAAAAATCCTGTAAACTCCTCTTTCCTCTCCCATTCATGCAAATTTATTACAGCTATAATAATGATTCCAACTAGATAATTTCTACCTCAAGCAAGTATTGGTTAGTCATTAACATACCTTTTCTCCCACTGCAAAGCTGGGATCAGTTTTGTCTTGTTATGGTGGTTGTTAACAAGGAAAGTAAGAATAATTGCTGTGGCCTTTTCGTAAGGAACGTTCTTAGTCAGGATTTCACCTTCTTTCAAAAACCCTCCCACTGCAATTGCAGGATCAATAGGACCACCATATGGTGCTAAGCAGTCTGGGTTGTATGGATTTCTGAAATACAAAAAGATAATCAGTTTTAAACAAGGTGTAAATGTATCTTAGGACAAAAGTTGTTAAAAGAATTACCGTATTTACGCGTGTATAATACGCACTCTGGTTTTGGATGGGTAAAAGTGTCAAAAAATTATATCTCGTATATAATGCGCAGTACAATCCAGTTTCAAGAAATGGCTTTCTTAGTTGTAGGTTGTAAATCTGTTGCTATGGCGATCAAGAGTGAATGATGTCATACCTAATCAATTGTTCATTCCTACTTTTTCTTTCCATGACTAATGTAACATATATATAAGGCACATTCAGGACCTTCCAAATAGCAGTTAGCACCACAAGATTTCTTCCATTAAGGAATTTGCACACTCCATGTATGTCATTATTTGGCCAATAATACATTTTATTTTTTATTATCTTTTTCCTTATGTTTTCTTTCATCCAAAGTACCACAAAAATCAGAACGTTTCTTCATTTTTTTATGAACTATTTCAACCGCATTTCATATTAGTGTTGTTATCTTGTATGGAATACTGTTTCCATATTCAGAAACTGCAGAATTCAAGCTTTACAATGATATTAACATGATAGGGTTCCGTAAACATGAAAAATCAATGCAAGTGTCCAAAAATCATGGAATGAGCCTGTACAGTTTCATGTTGGCTGCCTGAATTATTCCATGCATAATACGCACCACAGTTTTTGGGGGCAAATATTTTGGAAAAAAGTGTGCATTATACATTAGTAAATTCGGTACTCATTGCAATGGCCTTTCTAACATAGAATTTATTTTCTTTGATCTGTGAAAATTATTCCCGTACAACATTCTCACACAAAACTGAGTCACTGTTGCCAAGTTTTCTTTTAAAATTTCTCTACTACACTTTAATTGTTTCAAATCTAGCGGAGATCATCCCTCACCAAACACCTCAACTATATCCCCTGACCTCAGTGGCAGAGTGGTTAGCACAGCATGCTACGATGTCAGGGATCCCGGGTTTGAATCCCAGCCTAGGCATGGGTGTTCTTTCATCATATCATCACTCATCCTCATCTTCCTGATTAGCGAACAGTGTCGGAAACACCAAGTAAAATAAATAAATCAATCAATCAATGTAACAAACATTAATTTTTAAACATAAAAAGACTTTACACGAAAGTGAGGTGTGACAAGGGTCAATGGCATATGTCACATGACATGAGAAGTGCCACATCTTGCTACCATTTTTCCTATTCAGTCAGGAAAAAAAATTACTGTACATGTGCAATAAAATGAAAATGACATTTTGCTCAATGCAGTCACAGAGTTAGCTTGAGTTTCGTGTGCACCGAGATGTACCCTGCATTTGAATTCACAGACTTTTAATACGGGAGCATAGTGTGCAGGAAAAAAAAGTCATATGCGTTGCTTTTTAATCACTTAGCTGCTATAATAGATTCAAAATGGCAGAATTAATATTCTTAAATAATTCATTCATATACATACTTCTCTGCTATTTCTCAAGCAACTTTTGTTTGAATACTGTAAATAAAATTTTAAATTGTTATTCTCATACATTTTCACCAAAATCAATAATGTTGGTAGAAATTTTAAAATAAGTGGAAATTTTACAGTAATGTAGCCAGCTTCTTCATTATGGGAGAAAAATTAACCTGTTATGGTATGTTATCCGGCTTTTTAAATCAAATAAAGCATTTTTGTCCGACTTTACACCCCAGGGAGACTGTTTCTGGTACAGGGTGTCCCATTAAGTAGCACATTCACATTCTGGATGTCTGCCGTTTCAGTGATACCAAATACATAACTGTCTACTTTTAGTAATGTAATGTACAATGCAATGTAAATTACTTACACATTTCCAGATGCATTTTTGACAGGCTATAAGGTACTTACCGAGTACAAGCTTTGAAATGGTCCAAATAGTCAGTCTTGAAACCACTAGGATCTTCACCTGTTTCATTAAAAACTTCCATCTCATTCTGGTAGTAGCCCCAGATGCTCTGAACAACACACTTATCAACAGTTGTAGGGCCTGTGAATTGGGATGTAAGTGGTGCAAAGCAGATGTGTTCTAGGCCGTTTCCATCCTCTCGTCCCAACTGCAAAGAAAAAAAAACGTTCACTTAATGGAACAAAGAAATATGAAGAGCAACCAAGTACAAGAAACTAGTTTTATTGTTTCTTTTTTTTAAAAAAAAAATTCATAGCCTTAACAACATTAAAACAGTGAACGGAGGTGGAATTGCTTCAAGTTATAGTTGGAGAAATAAAAACAATTTGGGAAAATGTTGTCATCATGCAGCAACAATGTAAGAACCATGCTATCAACTTGTCATCTGTTAGGAAAATTTAATTATATATATTTATTATTATAAAAAGCAGGTTTAATGCATGTTACTTTTCTCTTCTTCATAAACTTTTGTCTTCTCGTTTAATATCCAAGACACTTAAAGTTAAAATATACAAAACAGTAATTTTGCCTGTAATATTATATGGATGTGAAAATTAGTCCCTTACATTGAAAGAGGAACATAAATTGAGAGTATTTGAATATAAGATCCTTAGTAAAATATTTGGGCCTAACAAGGATGAGGAGATAGCTGAGTGGAGAAGGTTGCATAATTTAGAACTACATAATTTGTATTCATGTCCAGATATTATTAGAATGATTAAATAAAGAAGACTTACATGGGCAGGACATGTGGAACGAATGGGAGAGGAAAGAAGAGTTTCCAGGATTCTTGTTGAGAAACCTGATGGTAAGAGATCAGTAGGGATGGAAAAGAGTATATAGATCTTGCTCAGGATAGGAACAGATGGAAGGCCTGTGTTGCTGCAGCCATGAACCTTCGGGTTCAAGAAGGCTAGAGAGTTAGTTATAAATATTTATTATTTAATGCTACTTGTCCATCTGATCAAAGTAATTGTGAAGACCCAGCCAACTTACATAAAACAGATGGAAAAGACAAACTCATGTCCTAGCTTAGAGTAAGAGGAAAGCTGAGTCAAGAATGGAGATGGCCATTTTCGAACAAAATAGTTTTTCGATTTACGAAGGGGAAATTTTTCGATTTTCGCTATTTTTTAAAATCTTTCATTTACGTTGAAACAAACTTTCTTTCTTTTTCATTATTAAAAAAAAGGAACTTTTTGATTTTGAATTTTTCGAAAAAGAGTGGTCATCCCTATTTCAAACCACTTACTTCGCTTGTTCATCACAAAGCACAAATAATATCAAAATATTCTGACAGACCATACATCTTATCTGGCTGAAACATCAAAACTGAGGAGTGTGGCCGAATAAGGGTGTATGACTGTACATTACTATATAACTCAAAATATTCTGCATATGGCAGCAAAATGCAGTATTTCAAAAAATTAAAATTTAAACTTTTTTTTTTCGAAAAAAATATTTTTTTAAAAAAAAAGAGTGGCCATCTCTAGTCTAGAACTGAACAATTGCCAAAACATGCTGATGCCGGGCAGCTTGCCACCGAATCTCGTAGCGAATGTCAGGGAATGTTCTGTAGTAAGAGTAATATTATCAGCATGGGTATATGTTCAGAGTGCTATTGGCCCAGCCCTATGTAATTATTTACTTAGCTTTAAATATACAAAATAACATTTATGAAATATGCATGGAGCAATACTCAGTCAACAGGCCATTTGTACGAAAAGATCTTGAGGTATAATTAACAGTTTTCAATATAAACAATCAAAATTACTGATTACAATATGGACATTCCCTATTCTATTTTACTCAATATCAATAGTGATTTGACAAAGCAATGCACAACATGACATACCTCTTCTATCTGCCTCTGCAAAGCGAGTATCTTTTCCAAGAAATGTCTGTGAAATACTGGTCCAAATTCAAGTACTCCATTTGAAGTGTTATGTTTAATCTGCAACAAAAACAACATTTGTATTATTATCAATATTTTGTTTCAAGTATGGTGCGAACAACATAGGAAATACACAACATTAAAAGTTTTTCCAAATTTCACTCATCATACTATTTTACGAGGGTAAATCAAAAACTAAAGGCAATTTTGTGTTTTCGCAGGAATAAATGAAGACTGGATTTGTCTGACGTCACCATGTGTATACTTGGAGTGACTTGAAAGTAGGAGTACCCATCCCTGCCACATTCAGTTGAGTGTCGTGGAGCAAAAAGGTCACACATATAGACGCACCACTCCACGACTGGACCATCGACGAATAGCGTGCTGTAGTGTGCTTTGGAGCAAGCACCGGCTTAACAAAAGGTGTACGAGTGGGTGGTCATCGGTTCAGGTCAGACGACGAGGTCCAGCAGGCGGTGCAGACGTGCCTTCGTGAGCAACCAAAAACCTTCTTCGCGGATACAGAAGCCGATTCCACGATACCAAAAGTGCATTGCCATGCAGGGGGCACATGTGGAAACGTGATGTGTGTAGTTGTTGTTCTTGTGTGGAAATAAAGATATGTGAAAATTGCCTTTACTTTTTTATTTACCCTCGTACATACATACTGGAACAACTTTTAGTACTTTGTCACACTTCCCATACATAGAGCTTGCAATTGCAACAGACACAATATAAACATCAAATTGACAATAAATATGCTACTTCACACCTGCTGCTACCCTCCTGCTTTCTACTTTCTTATCAAGATGTATCTTCTGGTGTACACCAAGGCAGTGTGTTCTCTTCCATCCTCTACCTTGATGATCTTTCAGACTCATGTAAAAACCTTAGTTTATTCGCCGATGATTGAAAAATATACAGTAAAATATCAAATTTCAATGATATGGCACCTCTGCAAGAGAATTTAAGATTCCCTAATGAAGGGGTGTGAAATATCGAACCTGAAACTCAACCCTCAGAAATGTACCACCATGATCTTCTCCTTATGGAAAAATGCATTTAATACACAATATTTCATAGAAAATAATTGCATTCAAAGAGTTGCCGCACAGAAGGACCTAGGCATCATATTTGATGAGAAACTCCTTTTCTGAGCATATTTCCGCAGTCACTAAGGGTTCCATGCATATGGTGGGTCTCCTCTATCGTTTTACTGAAATAAGCATCCTGTTTGCTCTCAGCACTTTTTACAAATCTTTCATTTCACCAAAAATGGAATACTGTTCTCCAATCTGGTCTATGGCATGCCCCTCAACCTTAGACAGACTAAATTCTGTTCTAAATTTCTTGCTGGCTATTGTTCACCACCGAAATCCATCCACAAAACATTTACGTAAGTCCATTCTTCTGAAAATGCTAAATATTCATATCCCTCACGATGATGCAAACTTTCAGACCATATTTATCTCCACAAAATAACCAATGGGAAGTGATCACCTTCTTCAAGAAATTCACTTTCGAGTGCAGTCTCACACCACAAGGAGAACTCAATTTTACACATATCAGAAACTAAGATTAAGCCTAATACAGCAATCTCTCTTCCACAGACCACCGGCCAATACAACACTTTAGCAAATCGAGTAGACATTAACCAGGCTCGTTTTAAAAGGCAATTGTGCAATAACATGTAATTCACTTTATCTCATATGTATTTTAGTTTATGTTATTATTCTTTATTTCCATTGTTATTTTTGCTGTTATTTCCATTGTTTTTACATTCCAATGTAAAATGGCCAATGCTGTATTTGGAATTCTCTGGTAAATAAATATATACAGTCATATATTTGAAAATTGACAGAAAAATGTATTTTAATTTTTTGCATTATATAGTCTGCCTTTTTAAGACTTAGCTGGACATTTGGCAGACACTAGCAAAGGAGTTTTCAAAATTTCCTCCTTTCGGAAAACCATTCTAAATTCTGAAGAAACTACATCTGCTCAGAAGTTCTACTTTCATGTGGTTCACTTTCACTGTTGTCTAGATACAGTGGAACCTTGATTTTACATTTTTCAGGGAACCTAGCTGCAAAAACCTAACTCTTAAGAAAATGTAAAATCTAGGAAAAGTTCTTAACATTTCGCTATGTTGGGACCATCAAGGTTGAATGTATAATGTGTGAAAATGTAAAATCGAGGTTCCACTGTATTCGCAAGTTTCGTGGTTATGTAAGTTTATCAAACTGTTGAGAATATCTAGACAAGTATGAAAGCAAATCCCATGAAGAATCACTTAAATGGTAAGTATATGTAGTTTTTCAAGCCCAAGAACTTAGATAGCAAGATCTGAAGTCAACCTCTTAACATGCTCAACCAATGATTGTTTATTTTTCCTATAATTGAATCGTTGTTTTGCACATATAGGCTACATACGACGGGACCTACAGTTTAAAGCAGGCCTCGACCTGGTATTGAACCTGGGACTCCTTTCTTACAAGGTAATGACTAGACACATGCATACTTTGTTTTTAACAAAAACACGAAATGTGAAATAACACATTGTAATGCTAATTTTTCATGTTTCTGAAAGGTGTGAGGTGCATTTTCCTACCCTGTTTTGTCACGAAATGATGCGAAATGAACTGCAAAAATGCGAAATAGACTCTTAAGCACGAAATTTACCGTTTATATACAGACGCGACACTTTCTGAAGTCTGAAGTATCCTGTGAGTTATGCAATTCACAGAAAATTGATTAATTCTGCTGTAAATATTCAGAAGCAAAAACTGACCCCTTTATACAGGAATAAACTTAATATCCTGGTAATAATTCAATGTGCTATTAGAAGGGATATGTTTATTTTGTGTAGTCAGTGCAGTTTATAAATTAAATTTGGGATTATATTCAAATTTTTATAACCAAAATGTCATTTTATATACCGCTTTTTCACTGCTATAACAGCAAAATTTCATTTTATTTACTGGTTTTGAACCAGAAATTGACTGTTTTTGCACCGAAATTTTGCTTTTATATTTACCAAAAGTATGTGCCTCTAGTAATGACATAACTACAGCATCAGGTAGTGCCGGAAAGAATGTTTATAGATGAACTATGAGAGATCATAGGTTCCAGATAGATAATTATTTCTGAAACATACTTCTTTTAAATAGAAAATGCCAGTTGTAGCAAATTTGCGTTCACAGAAACACATTATACATTACCTGACTTTACTTTTCTGGTCTTGCTTAATCACTAGGAACCTAACATGTAAAAATTTCAATATTAAGAAAACAATAATAATTTAATCCAGCACACTTACCGTGTCCAATCCAACAGCTTTTATGATAATCTGCTCAGTGCGGTAAAATGGCTCGAAATGGCTATCAAAATATTCTCTCTCGACTCTGGACCTGCTCTGAGGCGCTGCCCACAGCTCCACTGGGTCTGTTGTTACAACGATGTACATGGCACCATGGGCTAGCCCAATAACCACAAATATTCCAATGACCAGTACCAGCCATGGGTGACTAGCGCAACCTGAAATGTTGAAATAACACTAAGTTTACACTACTGTGCAGCAATAATGCACATAAAAATGCAAACTTAATATTGATATAGAGAATGGGAAGTTAAGGATGGACCAGATTAAGTAGTACTCTGTAGTAAGGATTGCCAAATACAGATAAAATTTTATCCAAACATTGGAAAATTTTCTACCCAGACTTCAAATATCCACATATTGGATATTCTGTTATCTGAATGCATGGGGTGCAAATATCTGAGCATTCAGCGAGCAATGGGATCGCTCAGCTACTTGACGGCAAAATAAGCGTTGCTCAGAAAGCGCTGCTCACTTGAATGGTGAGCGAACTTGAACCTTGCTCACCACAGGTTTAAGCCACAGAATATATTGGTTTTGTGTTTAGCTTTCAAATGTTTGTGATTGACTGCTTGCGATATAGTGTAACTTTACAGAGAATGTACAAGTAACAGAAGGTAATACAATTTTCCACTTTTTGTAATTGTATTTAAATGAGTGTTGTTTATTCTAGATATATATTGTAGTTTTGGAAAGATGTACAAGTGTGTGAAAAAAAAAATATCGAATAAAAAATGTTTGGTTTTGTTCTCAATGTTTTGAGAAGCAATAAAAATAATATTAGTATTGCACTCCAATAGTAGAAGCATTCTCTTGTCTTATGTGCAACTCCAAATATATATATACGTTGACGATTGTGATATTTTGATCAATGAGCACACACCATCAAGTAAATGATGTATTTCCTCAACGAGCTCAAATCTTGCTCAGCGAGCATCACTCAAATACTCGACGTGCCCTTAGATAACAGTCCACATTATCTGGATATCTGGACAATTATCCATATATCTGACATTCAGATTACCTAGATATACAAATTATTCAGATATTCAGATTATTCAAATTATCCAAATATCCGAATGTGTGTATTATCCGAACAGTTTTATTGTTTATCTGTTATACAGGCTATCCACATATTCTTTTATTAGTCATTTTCATATTTTACTGTAGAGAATTTCTACATATCCTTCATCAAATTCTGTTCGATCCAGATACCCAAATTATCTGGAATATCCGTTGCATCCAAAACTTATATCAGATAATTTGAAATCCGAATATCCGTTACCTGAATTTTGTGTCCATACCTACTCTATAGGTATCAGTTAGGGCTGAACCGATGCCTATACTGATTTCCACAGATAACTATGCTTGAAAAATTGTAATAATAATTTGTCCAAAATATTAATATGTAAGTATTCCACTCCAATTAAATGGAACAATCTACTAAAATTTTTGCTTTTGAAATATTCAAGAACTACATCAGAATATGTTCATGCTGGTGCAAAATAAAAATTCACTTCAGTTTTGCATAATTTCAAGGATAGACTTGGTGCAACTGCCATGCTGCAACTTTTGAAGGTCACCATACGCAATGGATTATGCCAAAGTCAGGGTTGGAAAGGTAATTTACTATTCATAATTGGGAAATGAGAGACGTGGTAGTATATAAATATGGAGAAACTAGTACTCACTTTATCCGCGAAACTGTTTTTTCTTCTTCGTTCTATTAATTTCAATGGCCACTGCCACCATCCTTATTGGAACTTGTGGTGATAGTGGCCACTGAAATTAATAGAATGAAGAAAAAAACAGTTTCGCAGATAAAGTGAGTACTAGTTTCTCCGTATTTATATAATTTACTAATTACAGTTTTACGTGAATTACGCGTAATTTACTTCGCATAGAAAACCAGTTTTTTACACAGATGTAAAAACTAATTTTCTTTCGCAAATTAGTATAAAAAGTACTTCAATTATATTACATTTTAAGTTTAATAATTTTATTGTATATTTCAGCACAAGATCATTATTTTCTGATGATTGTCTACACAGCCACCTCACACCCTCACCAACAGATTTTTAAAAATAACTGTTCTTCACATATTTTTAAAAAATGAATAACATGTTGATATGTACGTCTTGCACTAGTACTTGAATTTATAACATAACTATTAACGACAATTTATTTAGATAGGATTTCAAAGTTTTAGTAACACCTGCAAATTCCTTTTTCATGCATATTTTACAGTTGCATAGGCTAATTATGATGTGAATGTGAATATGGTATGTAAAATTCCAATATAAGAGCTCATACAAATTTTGAAGGAAAGTTTTTCAAGCTTTTTTTTTGTTTTCTACCACTGCCAACTGCCATGTATAACAATAATAGTCGCGAAAAACATGTTCACTTTTAATTTTTATGTTTGATTCTAGTTTTGTTATGTACTTTACGTTTTATATGTATTTTGTGTCATGTAGAAAACTTTTTTTTTTTAAAAAGCATAATTGCACAACCCTGGCCAAGGTTCAGCAATTGAATAGTGTGTCATGATGATCATACTTAAAGGAGAATATCTAGACTAAATTTAAATATTATACAAGCAATAACTACTAAAGAAAAAAGGAGGGGGGACCCCCGAAGCAAGCCCACCTCCACCTGCATACATTTGAGGGTATGCACTTAGTGTCCTGGTGCCTTTAAATTAGCGATGGGCCGATATGAAATGTTGGCCGATACCGATAAAGTACCGATATAAAATTTACTGATACCGATAACCGATATTCTACCGATCCGATATAAAATTCCAAATGGTCCTTGTAGAACCTGAAATGTTCATTGATCTCCTTAATAAATGTGCGTTTCAATGTGCAAAACAAGTTGAATATTTAGACATTTACTTTTTAGAAAGAAGGGCATGGAGATTATCCATAAAAATTAAAACAAGATGGCAGAATTTTGCACTAAATTATAGGATATTTATCGATATATCGGATCGGTAAAATAATCGATAAATTTACCAATAAACCGATATGCCTATATTGGCCGATACCAATAGAGTAGCGATTAATCGGTCCCATCCCTACTTTAAATAAACCAGGATGTCAGTTTCTTGAATTAAATGGTTCACCCACGTTATTATCCTCTCAATTTGCATACATAAAATGCAACTACAATAAGAAAATAGATGGAGATTCTATACATAGCTACATTTAGTAATTTTGAGTTTGTATAAAACTACTGCAACCAATGGAAATGTGGAAACAGTCTTACCAGTTCCCCACCACTCAAAAAAGTCTTCAAGCATTTTGTCCATTCCAGCTCCAAGCCTTTCCAGACAGGTGGAGGAATCAGGTTGTGAATGCCGAGGATGGAATGGTGGTTCTTCGACGCTAGCACCTGCAAATAAAGAGCCATTGTCAATCAACTGTCCCAGTGTCGATTTTGAAATTGGTCTCCCGGTACACGACTCAATACATACGACATAAAAACTTGAAGTTTGGATTTTTGATATTCTTGAACAAAATTTATCTCAATTGCTTCAATGCAATGTCTTTCATGAAGCTGACTTGTTTTGTACGATTCAATACATGTTGGAGAAACATGTTCTAAAGGATACAGGTACAGTTTCCTTAATGAGGCTCAAATAGCTGAATGAGGAGATATGCATGACTTCGTATTTGATGTAAAGCACAATTTCACATGAGCACTTATGCAAGTATTTTTTTTTATTTACTCCCATAAACGTTTTACTTATTTTTACAACAATGTACAAGAACAGATTCAAGAATAACATGCCTGACAAAAAAAGCTAAAACCATGTTCTGATAACAGTTCAAGAGGAAGTATTTTTATTAACCATACAAAATAAATAAGAGTTTAAACATTTTCAAGTTACTATTAATAGCCTTCTTTCAGCTTTTAATGGAGAGTCAGTCCATTTGAGTGCACAGAATTGAAATAAACGAGTCATTTTTTTAAGTCCACTTTATGCACAGATTGGTAAATCATACAGTTTTGTCCTGATTAGCCTATTTTACAGGGATCTGAACCACTATGAGCCTCCACCAGGTAGCAAACCCAGGACTCCTTGGTTACAAGGTGATCACATTACCACTATGGCATTGGGAAGGTCTGAAATAAAAGTGCATCTTAAGTGAAACTGTACCCCATACCCTTAAAATCTATGCACACTTTTTTTTGTCAACATTATGGAGGAATGTATGGTTAATATGTTGCTGGTATGTGGAGAGGAACTTAGGAGATATTAATGTTTAAATGTTCAAATTTCTTTCAATCATGCAGGTAAAATGCTGTTTTTTTTAACATGTCCTCCATCCAGGTTATATTAACATCTACCTTGTATTTATTTACATCAGTGAAAGTTCTCATTTACTACAGAGTATATCACAGGTAGTGTAAATATCTATACAATCATTACAGAATCTACGAAATTTAACATGCCTCAAACTTGATATGTACAAATTTACATGGCCCTACAGATTATTTCTTTACAGCTTTTGAACATGTTATGCATGATTGTTAAAATGAGCTGTCGAGTTTGCCCTTGTTCTGGAGATGAAAGGAAGACGAAACACTACTGGATTTAGATACGAGCAATAGAATTACTTTACCCCAATAACGGTGAATGAGAGAATTCATTGTTGCAAGGTGATACCCTATTGAGGACAACTTTAGATACGAGCAATAGAATTACTTTACCCCAATAACGGTGAATGAGAGAATTCATTGTTGCAAGGTGATACCCTATTGAGGACAACTAACTCTACAATGGCTTGCATAACTACCAGCAACAGATTCTATAAAAAGGGGGGGGGCAATATGCACAATTTATGAAGAAATGCATTTTGTTAGGACATGTCATGATATTTCACTCAATAGATATTTAAGTTCAGGATTAATCCATGTTGAATAATTAATAACACACATCTAGAAACTTTTGTTGAAAGTCGTAAACTGGTTAATTCATTAGTAGGATTTGAAAATGCACAAGTGAAACTGCAAGCTTATTAACTCACTATGAACACACTACTCACGTTGGACATTCAATTCACATGTTCACATTACATTAGACAACAAAATAAATAAATATTAAGATATTCTGTTCACATACATATAACTAAGCAACAAATATAAACATATATTAGCATTTATTCTTGTATGTATGTATATTGTAAAAATTTTATTTTAATTTAATAAATTTTCTTTTTATTTATTAAATATTTCCTTCGTTTCATTAACATTTCGGGAGACGTACGTTCAAGTACTCCATGCACTATTTTCACACATCAACCTTAGAATTGCTGTTATTTTAGTTGTAAAATTTTTCCCCACAATGTTTTGACAAAATTCTGTAATCAATAGATGTACATGGAGTAAAATATGTTCCACTGATTCGTCCCATATTAAAACTAAAGTTCACACAAAATTAAAACTACCGGGTGATCCGTTTGAGATGTCAGAAACTTAAATCTTTATACACAAAAGGTTAATGTACATATCTGTGAGCAGCTTGTTGTAATATAAGCAGAAAGGATGCAAGTTTCGAATGAGTGGAGGTTTCTAGACTTCAGCCGCATGGCGGCAGTAGCATGCATGTAATACTCAAAAAATTTGCATACCATACAACATACTGTGTGTGCTGTTGTGCCGTGATCACCACCTTTGCTACCATACACATTAGCGCCGCCATATGGCTGAAGTCTGTAAACCTCCCCTCATTCAAAACTTACATCCTGTCTGCTTATATTACAACAAGCTGCTCGGAGATACGTACATTAACCTCTTGTGTATAAAGGTTTACTTTTCTGACATCTCAAACGGATCACCCGGTATTATTGAAAAAAATATATTAACTCATAACTGGAGTGCCTACAGTTTAGTAGTATACAATTCTTGAAGCAACATACAGTCACTTTTGTAATCAGTAATTTAATATACTCCAGACTGAAAAGATGTTATGTTGAAGCTCCCTTTTGAATGTAACAAGTTGTTAATTAAAACCACTTCCCTGGTTGCAAATATATATAAACATTGAATACTAAACTGTAAAGGAAGCAACTAATTTATTTAACTTCGTTACCACTGTTTAATTAGAAACATTTACACAAAATGCTACAAATAGATTTGTTTGCAAATAAAAAAAATTAAGGAAGAGCTCAGAAACTGTTGCTTCTAGTACACTTGAAACATTTATGTCCTGTGGCCTCAGTTGCTAAGCAACATGGGGTAAGAAGGTAGTAATGAACAGAATTAGGTTTGTCCTAAAGACTTGTAACTACAAAAAAATTGTTAATCCCAAATAAATCAGTTCCATCAACTACATTCTGTGCTGCAATGAGCCTTTGAGGGCCAAGGCCTACAAAGTGGCATTTTTGATGGATGATGAATTGACAGAAAATAAAAGTTTCATCCATATTGTTTGCTGATGTCTGAAGTCTACCACATTTCAAGGAACTCCCCAGTTGTAATCATGCTAGGCAACAATGAAATTTTGGAGCTCCCCAAAGGTAGAAGTATAAACCATTTGTCTTTGTAGCCCTATTGTCTGTATGTTGCTTGCGCATGTAGGATGATTTTTTTTTTTGAAAACCGGATCATGCAGTTTGTAGTAAAATGTGCATGTTTTATGTCGCCTCAGCCTGAAACAACCACCCATCATTTCGCCTCAGCCTGAAACAACCACCCACCACGTCGCATCAGCCTGAAACAACCACCCACCACGTCGCATCAGCCTGAAACAACCACCCACCACGTCGCATCAGCCTGAAACAACCACCCACCACGTGGCCTCAGCCTGAAACAACCACCCACCACGTCGCATCAGCCTGAAACAACCACCCACCACGTCGCATCAGCTTGAAACAACCACCCACCAAGTCGCATCAGCCTGAAACAACCACCCACCACGTTGCATCAGCCTGAAACAACCACCCACCACGTCACATCAGCCTGAAACAACCACCCACCACGTCACATCAGCCTGAAACAACCACCCACCATGTCGCATCAGCCTGAAACAACCACCCACCACGTCGCATCAGCCTGAAACAACCACCCACCACGTCGCATCAGCCTGAAACAACCACCCACCACGTGGCCTCAGCCTGAAACAACCACCCACCACATCGCATCAGCCTGAAACAACCACCCACCACGTCGCATCAGCCTGAAACAACCACCCACCACGTCGCATCAGCCTGAAACAACCACCCACCACGTCGCCTCAGCCTGAAACAACCAGCCAACACGTCGCCTCAGCCTGAAACAACCAGCCACCACGTGGCCTCAGCCTGAAACAACCAGCCACCACGTGGCCTCAGCCTGAAACAACCAGCCACCACGTGGCCTCAGCCTGAAACAACCAGCCACCACGTGGCCTCAGCCTGAAACAACCAGCCACCACGTGGCCTCAGCCTGAAACAACCACCCACCACGTGGCCTCAGCCTGAAACAACCACCCACCACGTGGCCTCAGCCTGAAACAACCACCCACCACGTGGCCTCAGCCTGAAACAACCACCCACCACGTGGCCTCAGCCTGAAACAACCACCCACCACGTGGCCTCAGCCTGAAACAACCAGCCATCACGTGGCCTCAGCCTGAAACAACCTCCCATCACGTGGCCTCATCATCAAAACACCATCCATCACTTTGCCATGAAACAACCCCCAAATCCCATAAGCTCACCATGAAACAAACCCCCATTCTATCACCTCACCATGAAACAAAAACCTCCATTCTATACGTCACCATGAAACAAGCCCCCATTCTATCACCTCACCATGAAGCAAACCCCCATCCCATACCGTCACCTCACGCTGAAACAATACTCTCATCATGTCACTTTGGTGTAAAACATACATAGACACTACTTAACAGTTGCACGAGGAACAGTTTCTGAGCATCTTTCATTATTGTAAATATGCACACATTGAAATAACATTTTCACAACTTACATACTAAAATATTACAGTTCTAAAACAAATGTCATGCTGCATTCATTACTGCGGTTATCTAAAGAGCTGCTACTGTCTACTAGGAGCAGTGCAAACATGTCAGCAAAGTGAGCCTCTCAAGTTCTATTGCGTTTCACGAGGCTCTGCTACTATCAAACACAGTATGTCTGCAGCAAAGCTTGGCATGTGGGGCAGCAGGTTTTGCTGAAATGTGAATAATATACTGGAGGATTAGCTTTGTTGATCCAATGCTATAATAATTGGACTGCCAGCAAAACCTATCATTAGGTGGTTCGTTATTCTTTTGAGTGCAGTTTGCAAATAATCGCGTGAAGGTGCCAAAAGTGAATTCACACCACCACCACCACCAAATAGACCCAAATTATGTGCAATTACCCCTTATGCATGCAACCCATATGTGATTTAAAATGTTATTTTGCAATATTATATTGCAAAGAAAGCCAACTTACAATACTATTTGTTATTAATTATAATTAGATATCTAAAATGCATGAAGCACAGTTATGGTTCTTATTAAAATTCCATATTTACACTACATAAAAAAAATCTCTACCGCCATTTTTAAGATATAATAAACATTGGTATCACAAATTTCATATATACATTTGTGAATTAGTTCAAGGTCAAAGCTATTATGATCAGCTTCTGTAACATTTTGTAAATAACCACACAACTTTATATATCGTATCGTACCCAAGGTATTGGGCAAGAAGTATAAAGTCTTAGCATAGCAGGTATCAGAGAAAGGAATGCTGAATAGAAATTAGCTTAGATTAAATATGGGTTTTATACTCTCCATGACTGAACCGATATGGATTGGTTAAGAAAAGGATATTACTTGCCTTACAAATATATGAAGATTGTTCCTACACTTGTCCTCTCAACTATCACTTGTCTGACCTCCCTGTCAGACATCGATTCAATCACACACCATCGTCCAATAATCGTTCTCCACTTTGCTTCTCTCTCACAATCCGCAGACCTTACTCTCTCTCGTATTCTCGCCAACTGATCACACCTCCTGACAATTCCAATACTCATGCCACATACGCCTTCCAAGTCAATCACCCGACCTTTGCCTGATTACTTATTCAGCATTCCTTTCTCTGATACCTGCTATGCTAAGACTTTATACTTCTTGCCCAATACCTTGGGTACGATACGATATATAATAATAAAAAAAAAATCAGAGGGCAATTTTCCAGGTATCAATATTTGCAAGGTTCGCGTAGGTACAGCATTCTGAAAGACCTAATCACTACAGGAATTTTGCTAAACCTTCCCAATGTTCCAATAATATATATTTACATGATTTGAGACCATGAAGTTTGTGTACAAATATATCGCTGATGTATTCCGCAGACTAGCCTGCCAGATGGCATATTGAACTCTAAACAAGGTCCTGGCATTAAATTAGAAAGCATTATATTGTCTATAAATAAACTCTTGACTTCACAATATGGTGAACACTGACCTCTCGTGTTGGCACATTTTTAATGCATATCAAGAGTGGCTTGAGTGTGGAAAGGTAGGGTATGATTACAGAAATTCTGTTTGTATGGATGCTTTATTATTCTTCACTCATACAGAATAATTATTTCTGTACATGCACGAGGTATAAAACTTGAGCAAAATTTGAAGCCCATTTTGTGCACACAAAGGCTAATCAAGAGTGGACCTACAGTGTCATTTGAAGCATTAATGTATCGCTAGGGGCATGCATATTTCGTTTTTGACCAAAACACGAAATGTGAAATATCACATTGTAATGTTAATTTTTCATGTTTCTGAAAGGTGTGAGGAGCATTTTTCTACCGTTTTGTCACGAAATGATGCGAAATGAACTGCAAAATGCGAAATAGACTCTTAACCACGAAATTTACCATTTATATACCGACGCGACCCTTTCTGAAGTCTGAAGTATCCTGAGAGTTATGCAATTCACGGAAAATTGATTAATTCTGCTGTAAATATTTGAGAAGCAAAAATGGACTCCTTTATACAGGAATAAACTTAATATTCTGGTAATGATTTAATGTGCTATTAGAAGGGATATGTTTATTTTGTGTAATAGTGCAGTTTTTAAATCAAATTTAGGATTATATTCAAATTTTAAAAACAAAAATGTCATTTTATATATGGCTTTTTCACTGCTATAACAGCGAAATTTCATTTTATTTAACGCTTTTGAACCCGAAATTGACTGTTTTGTACCAAAATTTTGCTTTTTTATTTACCAAAAATATGTGTCTCTATGTATCGCATATCTAGAATATAACAAGACAATTATGTGTTAAACTACTACACTACCAGGAAGATCAAGCAGTCCACAGTTCAGCCCAGATCCTATGCTCTCTCACTACAAAACCTCCATGCTCTGGCTTACTCACTTTCTACAAAATTTAGCAATGAACTCTACCCCATGCCATCCCCATTTGAAAATGGATAAAATACAGACTTCTATTTTCAACAAATCTGAAATACGTTCCTCTCATCACAAGAGAAACAAAAACATGCAAATAAAAAGTTCCTCGAGTGTGAGAAACACTAGCAAGAGAGAACTTTGCAAGTTTTATTATTTTCTGTGTGCTTGGTTTCCTCCTGTGTTCCTGCTCTCTGACAAGGTAAGACAAACATGTTCTGCTTCCAATGTCATGAGAAGCTACTGGTGTGAATATCTTAAATATATCTAATATATAAATATATCTATAAAACTATTCCTTTCCGCTATGCGTAAACTTGTGACAGAGAATGAAGTGCTTCTGAGGACATGAAAGTTATCACTTTGGAGCTGCAAATGTTTGTTTGTTTGGATTAAATCTTCAAGAATGGCTTAGATTCTCAGGACCAATCATGATTCCCTGCTTAAAGCTCTATCATAAAGCTAATACAGTTAGGTGAAAGGTAATTTGCACAAGCAATTATAACAAATTATTTGATCCAGTCTCATCTACAAATTTACATGATAAGAGTACAATTTATTTGTTCTACTTTAACTTATAACTTTACAAGATCAACTGGGATAACCATGTCCATGTAGGACACTAACCTATTCAGCATTTACAAGTGCTTTTCCTTACTTTTCTTTAGGTTACCTTATTAAACATTCATTGAAACTAATGGTTAAAAAGGAGGATACTTATGTGCAAGGGCTTCTTAATGATATATGTACAAAGCAAAATGTAATACTATGACCAATTATAGAGTATGCTAGTTACACTATCCCAACTACAAGGGCCAGTCAATACAGAATGAGACTGAATTCATTATTCGCTATTAGAAAGTAAGGGGGCTCAGTATACTATTCACACAACTAGTATGAATATGGACAAACCACCATGGAAAATTTGAAGCAGATTGCTGCACTCAACTTATAATGGACGACTAACTAAGTGGCAGATAATTTTTGCCTCCGGGCTGCAGTCTTGCTCGGTATGTGAGAAGCATTGTAGAATTGTCTGAAGAAATCCACCATGGAAGTGTACCAATTGCTGTGGCAGTTTACAGGGAAGATGGTCCACTACAATCAAGCAATTTCACTGGTTCAGAGTTTAGAGAATGCTGTGTATCGAAAGCAAACAAAGTCCCGGGCACTCTACCCACAGTCATAAATGAGGTAATGATAAACATAGCTGCTGTCCGTGAAGATTCCCAGGTAACTGTTTACATCCTGGCAGACATGTTACACACATGGCAGTGCCTCCACCATTCACAAGAACCTGCACAGCAAATGTGTGTGTGCAAGGCGAAAACCTAGTTTGCCACCGTTTCCCAATATTTAGGCAAGACAAATTTTGAATGTATTCCCACTCTGGAGACACAGTGGTCTGGTCAGTAGGGTGACTGCAATGCAGGTGACTTGGGTTCGAAGGTATGAATTTTATCCAGTCTTATCCCTGTATAAAGCAGCTCTGCGGTTCAACCAGCCTCAAATAAATGGATACTTGGGGGCAACCCTGAGGAGTAAAAGCAGCTGGAGCATGGTGATCATCCCATCATCTCCAAAATGACCAAGATCGAGAATGGGTAAACGTTTTGACTATACTAGATTTGATTGATTGATTGATTTGGCATTTTAAGTCCACTTTATGCACAGTAAGGCTAATCGGGACTGGACCTACAGTTTAAGGTAGGATCCGAACCACTTGTGCCTCCACCGGACTATGCTCTATACTAGAGCTGTCACAAAAAAGGCAAGAGGCAGTTATGAAGACTGTGTCAAAGGATGGTTCCAGTATGTACTGCGTATCAATCCCTAAGATTGTATATTTATTTTTATTAGTCTCTCTGAACGCTTCACGTTGACCAGGGCATTCACTTGTTTTTCTCAGTTGTCTCAACCTCTGAGGCATGTTTACAATGCATTGTGTTGTGCCATGCAAATCTCCTGAGCATTCAGGAAACAGGTAATACTTCTGATTATAGAGTCAGCAGTTTGCATGGTAGCAATTAAATAACACGATTCGGCATAGAGGAAGAGCTCGATGGCCTAGTAATATAGAGGTGAGGCAAGCTGAGGGGGGACTGACTTTTGGGATTGAGTTGAGAGACGAGGTGGTCAGCGAGGCAGTAGGTCAGAAGTGGAATGACGCTCTGGTCGACGAATTGGAGAAGCTTACAGAGGACTTCGCTTATTTGATTCAGCTAAAGACTTCAGATAGACAGGTAATTATCCTACACCCAGCCATGATTCAGGTTCAACGGTTCATTGTCTTTTCTGTAGTCTAGTTCCTTAGTGTGATTTTGTAAGACTGGCAGACCCATTGTGACAGTTGCATTCAACTCTACGAAGACTACTTCAAAAATGATTATGTCCATATGGATCCTGGCTAATGTTTCTTTACTTCATTTTCAATCTATATTGACTGGCCTGTACTATATACAGTTACAGTTTGCTTAAGCCTGGGAATGTACATTGAAAAGTGCTAAAAATGCAGGGTGTCAAAAATCTTTCTAAAATAATGGAGGAAGTACTATATCATTTGTAACCAAATGTACAATACATTTATCTGAAAAAAAAAAAATGGCCACTTGAGAGCCCTTGTTTAAAAAAACATCTGTGCATCATCACAGTAAGTACTATAACTATTTTAACTTACAGGAAGGATGTATATTATAAGTTACAAAACTAGATCAGACATCATATTTCACATCTAACAGTTATAAGAAATAACCTCATTCCTGATAGAATAAATTACTGCCGTATTTCAGACACCTTGAAGCAGGAATTACTACAGTGGGATCCTGATTTTGTTCCCTGTATTACATACATAGTCCCAATAGGGCAAAAGTTTATCCCAGTTTTTAGCATTTTTTTTTTTTCAGTGTTGGTGCCCTGAAAAAAAAAAACCAGATCCCACTGCATCATGTAATTCAATACAGAACTCACTAGGCAAAATGCATGATCTATAGCATGTTCCGATTAGAGGGATAGAGACATAATTGATAATTCAGAGTGTAAATAATGGATTATTAACACACCTTGATGTAGAAACTTTCATGAGTTTAGGAAAATTGTCAATGCAACTCTATGATCTAAACTGTATTCACCCGCCAAGGTGTTCTGTAGCATGTGGAGTGACTAATGCCAAGCTTGTTCCCACATTACACATTGGCATGCATGTGCAAGCACTTATATTCACTATTGGTGTACCGTATCTTGTAAAATGAAAATCATAATATCTTCCTTGAATTTTAACGGTGAGCATTTATTTCTCGATCCCTCTAAGCAGAACATGCTGCATGTGTTTTGAATTACATCTTCAGCTTTAAGTCTTTAGATGCCCTGCTGCACATCATTTGCTATACTATTTTAAAATATGAAATAGTGAAAAAATCCCATTTAAGTGTGAGAGAGAGAGAGAGAAAATTCCACAGGAGCAGCCAAAATAAAAAACTGCAATACTGTAGTCTTATGCAAAGGCGGAAAACGTGTAAGGCCGGTCATAAGAAAAACCTTCACCATTTTTGAACTAGCTAATTGGCAAAGAAGCTGCCGAAAGTGACTGAGTAAATGAATTAAGCCATGCCAAATTTATAAAAAAAGTATTGCCCCTTTTTGCCTTGCATATTTACACAGTAGCATTAGGTGATCCCTATTGCATCACCTATTGTAGAACAAATGCCAACAGCTGAAGAGTAAACCTAGGTTTCATATTCCTTAGCTTAATAGGTTCAGGTAGCTATTCAAAATAACAATGTCCCGCTTGAATCTATTTGCTTTAATCATAGAGGAAACCAAGAACACTACAGATTAAACCATACTATATCGGTATCTGGTAATCTAGGCATATTGGTGAATTGGTAAAATACCAAAAACTTTGTGTAATTTAGTGTAATTTTCTTGTTCTTTTTGTACATATGAAGGTGTAATTCACAT
Source organism: Lepisma saccharinum (assembly GCF_977018435.1). Lineage (NCBI taxonomy): Eukaryota > Metazoa > Arthropoda > Insecta > Zygentoma > Lepismatidae > Lepisma > Lepisma saccharinum. Next base: position 20,455,432 of record NC_139258.1, read on the forward strand.
ACCATCAAGTAACTATCAAAATATGTAGTTTCTTTGTGCAAGACCTACTGCAATCACTTCGTTACACATACAGTGTGGTAGACATCAGTTGGTCGCCCAATACACGAATCTTTCATGCATAAGAAGCTGCATGGCTTGCAATTAGTCTGTTCAGACAGATACTGCAACAGTAGAGTTCATCCGAACATTCATGGGATGCAGGTACTGTGGCAGTTCAATCAGGATCAACACGTTCCCAAGCAGCACACCATGATGACATGGGTAAGAAGATAAGCCAGGATGGCCAGGAATTTGGAGCAAGTCCATACTGTCTGCTGAATTTCCTGAGAAACATGTTCGGATGAACACCTCCACCGAGACTATTTGTGTCTGAACCAGCCAACTTTCAATGAGAGAGTGCAAGCTATGCAGCTGCCAGAGGTACCACAGAATCCTACACATGTGCACCTGCATTTGAACAGAGTTGCCAACCAACACTGGCATACCACTCTGTATAATTTTCTTTCCTCACAAAACACATGCAATTTTATATCAGGTTGGTAGAATATACATTAATGGTCAACTTAACATCAGTACTTTGTCAATACGGATACATTTTCAGTTGATCCCTATGGGAAACTAAATGTCACCGCCTTCAGGTTTTTGCTAAATCACTGCATGTTTTGTGTCTATTTCCAACATGCCGCAAAGCATATGTGGTCAAGCAGACACTCGTGCTTTCTGACCAGGGACTGTGTAATATCAGGGCTGCAAAACTTGCTCACAATCACAGTGTTTCTTTTGCTCTTTCTCGCCACATGGCCAGTGATAAGCCATCTGCACCTGTCCCGGCTCAAAGAAGGCCAAAAAGGTATGTTCTCAGGCAGTAATAGAACACTGTGAAAGGGTGCTATTGTTTGTTTATTCGATTTCCTGCAATCAATGATTTGATAAATTTTAAAAAACCTTCCCTCAGACTTTTCAGGAACATGAACTGGATGTAGTTCCAGGTTTTAATGAAAAATTCAGATATCATGCCATAAAACAAAACATTACTCAAGTAAGTATTGATATTTTTACATGAGAAAGCAAAACCTTATTCTCTTTGCAGTACACGATTCAATAATGCTTTTCTCACTAATGAAATTCTAAATAACGGGGTATGCTACAAAATTGAACTCAAACTTTGGAAGGCTTTAATTGATGTAGCAAAAGTCTCTCAGTTATGATGCCAGATTTTAGCAACATTAATGAAAAAGTGATTGAAGTTTTATATATGCGTAAGGTGTTCTTATTCTCAAGAATTTAAATAACATAATGGACAGGGACACCGACTTGTCAAAATTATTGGCGGGGAAGCTCTGATCACTGAAATAAATTAATGAATAACTCTCTCCCTTTTTTAAGATTTGGCCTCAGTATTCGGAATCTCATAAAAGCCCATGAATTCCTCAAAAAATATCAAAATTTTTATTCACAGTTCGAATGCAGAATATTAATTGTCCACGGATGGATATGTCACAAGTTTCGTCAACAATAATAGCAAAATATTCCCGACTTTTAATATTTGCTACACCGGAGCGCAAAACAGATCACCCTAACATATCAATGATCTCGTTCTGAATGTCATGTGAGAGCCATTTGTAGCACAAATGTCCCATCCAGTACCCTAGTTCATGCACATCGTCTTTTGAAACTCTTTTTAGTAAAAATTTTAACAATACTCATAATCACATACTTAGTATATGTAATGCATTTGAAAAACAGATGAAAAGAGCTTCAAAACAAGACCGATATTGTATTTGTAGGACTGGCAAAATTGAATAGAACGATTTGACAAATTTTGAAAACCTGGTAATTAATAATTGTGTTTAAAACCTTTCTGCCTGCACCCTACCAAAATTGTATAATGATTGGTCAACCCGTTTTGATTTCCAGAATTTCATAGAGAGCAATCGTTTGCAAGACTCCAAAAAAAAAGTGGCCTTTTTTGTTCCCACGGCAATAAAAAATATAAGGCATACTCGAAAAAAAATTTGGTTAGCATAGATTAACGCACAATTGAATAAGCTGAATTTTGATGCAACTCGTTTTTATGTAGGTCTACTGGTTAATTTTTAATTGGAGTCCAAACTTGAGTATCTATAACTTTTAATCTGATAGTAGGAATCTACATTCTTAGAGAATGATCAAGTTTTGTTGCACTGAACCACAGTCACGACTGTGATGTAATGTATTGCTCAGTGTCTCATCTGTGTGTTAATTAACCCTAGACATTCTCAGCTAGTAGTATCAGTGTGGTAAATTTAAAGAGTCCATCTTTATAATGTGTGAAGTCACAGACTTCAACATGATTTTTGTTACTGTAATGTATTACTAATTGGACAGAGTCCACGTTGCGCAAACTGCAAAAGTGTAGATATGCACATTTTTAATACAAAATACCTGCTCAATACCTATTCACGTACACTATTAGTATTTTAATGTTACTTACCAAGTAATAATAGTATATTACATACTGTACGAATGCTTCTTTAAATAAGATATACTGTATCTGCATATCCATAACAGAACACTATTTAGTTTTCTTCTTATAATTTCAAAATATCCCTCCCTAACTATGTACAAAATGCAACATACAAGAGCATTTGCAAAATACAGTGGAACCTCGATTCTATATTTTCAGGGGACCAAGTTGGAAAACCTTAAAAATCTGTGAAAAATGTACAATCAGGGAAAATTTTGATATGTTTATACCAACGCGAAAAATGTATCTGGGAATTTAAAATTCGAGATTCCACTGCACCGTAAACTGCTAATACTAATAATTAGATTAAAATTAGAAGATGCTAAATGTTAAGAGACAGTAGTAAATTTCAAGAATGAAAACCAAAAATCACCACACCCAAACTAACAAATATAGCTTCAACAAAGACATGCATATTTCAAAGCAGAGGCACCCCATTCCATGCATCAGAAATTAAGGAGTAGTAACAGATAAGACAAAGCATTGGTGATAGCTAAAAAGCTCGAAACACGCATTAAAAAAAAACACTACGATGGCTGGCTTGACAACATACTGGATCTTTTGGACTGTAAAGGGCTTGCTTCTTCGTCGGCTCCCATTGCTATCCGTGACTGGTTCAATCCTGCCAACCTCTGCCCCACTGCATGTCTAACCTCGTCAGCTCGATTGTCTCTGACTAGACTCACTGAAAAATGGTCAAGATGTGGGCAATGTTCTAAAATACTAGCATCAAAATTAGTTTTTTTATACTCTGAAACAATGTATTTTCTCACATAACAGTAAATGCACGCCTCCCACAAAAAAAAAGAATTGCAAATTAATATTAATACAATAGGTCACCATATTGTTCTTAGGGTGTAATGTTGTTTATTCTTTTCCATTATTTTGTTTCATAACGCTTAAAAAAAATACAAGATAATTTTTTAACGCTTTAAGAAAATAAAAGATAATTTTTTGTGTAGATTACTCACTTTTGTCAGTTTTTTCCAACAGAAATTCAATGTCGATCAATCATTTGTTTCGTAATGGTTCACAAATTATGAAGAACTTTTGTGCAGCTTGCTTGCACTTTTATGTGTGTTTTTCTAACAGAAATTATAGGGCTGAGCGGATATCATTTCCAACTGATACAGATGCTCGCACCAATTCCCACGGATACCAATACTTGAAAACTGTTATAGGGTACCCCCCTTCCCTCGAGTTACGTTAAGTAATGGGTTCCGTAAACCATTACGTAACTTGAATTTTAGGTAAGTCAAATTTGTAAATTGCTTAAGTGTAACTTCATAAGAAACTGCAATATTTATTATTATATGTATGTATATTATTTACACAGTATTGTTTTATAAATGAAACATCATGCGGCAGTATTTACTCTGATATAAACTATAAAAGTATGAAAAATATATAAAAGAATATAAAAACAAACTGAAATCACACTTTTCAAATAAGAAAAATGTCTTGTGACAGCTATGTACAGTTATTACGTAGTACTGTAATTTAAAGTTGTTCAAAATATTGATTAATATTAGTGTGCAAGTGTTCCACTAATTATATACATTAATTTTGCATATTTTTTACTTTAAAATATTCAGTAATTATATCACAATATTAAATTACATGTTACATAATCACAAAATTTTGTTTTTCACGCATAAATGGTGCGAAATAAGAAGAAACTTAGAATTTTTCATAATTTCAAGGATAATTAGACACCACAAAAGTGTTGCACGTCATTTTTGTGTAGCCCATGAAAGACTGAAATGCCGGAGAAGTATTGGCTGGTATCTGTAAATAAAATTGCAGCCGATACTTTCCAGTACCGATACCACTGGTATTGGGGCTGATACTGATACATCGGCATCGGCTCAGCCCTAGAAATTACACTTGCAGATGGTGCTGTGCATCTAGACAACAGCCAATGCAATGCTAATGATCACATGTTTCCATGAACACTGTACGAAGTTAAAAAAAAAATGCAATTATATCTCCACTTTAACCTTTACGAATGACTGCACATACATAGTACTGGCATGTGCTAGAGCGTCTACTTTTCTCACTTCAAAGTTTATGCTCCTTATATACTTAGTGTGCTCGTTCGACACAAATTGAAATCTGCATAAAAAAACACCTGAAGGGTGATATTGCTATTGAAGGACCAGCATTATTCTCTCAGTTTTTCCTTCCTAATATGTATGTTAAAGCAACAGTTAAGAATACTACATCTAGAAGTTCGGATCTAGTCACCACACAACATGAAAATAAAAGGCCACAAAGGGCTATACAAGGGTCTCCGGTATTTCACATCATTGAGAGGACAAAAAACAAGGATAAAATGGAAAAAAAAACTCTTGACAATGGACATGTGATATCACTGAAATGTCATGGTCATTTGTATGCTTCTATTTTCATCCTGTGTCATGATGTGTGTTTGTGTCCTGATTTTAATACAGGAAAGACATGTACAGTATACATAATACATTGACTTTCAATGGAATCGTTACAAGCCAGCAGTGTTCGTGACACTACTATTCTATGCATCTTCACACCCTTTAAGCATTCTAATGAATATATCTACTTCCAATTACTTAAATCCGATATGAACAAGTTGTCACCAGTTAAAAAGAAACAATATGAATTAATTGTTAACACAACATTGTAACTTTACATTTAAAGTTTAATTGGAAAAACATTTGCAAAGTAAATAAAATGTATCAAGTAAAGTGCTCCCCTTTGATTTTCACCATGCCATGAAGCATAGGGGGTGTGGAGTTAGGGTCCCACACTTTCTTGATCACGGCCGAAGGTGGGAGCTACGTGATCAGCGCCATGCCCCTGGCCACCTTTACCCCCCAGAGTTTCCTCCAGGTACCCACTTTATACGATGCTGGGTGGGTGTCCGAGCTGCTTGCAGGTGGAAAAAATCCTGGTTCTCCCCCACCGGGGATCAAACCCTGGGTCTCTTGCATGGTAGTCCGACGGACTAACAACTGAGCTACCACGGCTCATTGAAAAAAATAATAATAATAAAAAATTGCCAGCATTTGCAAACCATCAAAAATTAATAATGATTTGGTTTACAGTGTTGACACCTTATCAGTAACAGTTTTTTTTTTAATACAGAACCTAGTTTCTAGCAATATATAATTTTGGAATTTTTTGTTGAATTACATGTAAAATACTTTTACTTGCAGGGAATAAGGCATTAATGTATGCTAGTTATCCATCACTTTCTGAATTTTCTTTCCATTATGTAAGGTGCAGTTTGAGAATTAGAACAAAAAGTTGAGAACACTGCACCAACGTAGTTATAATTCTAGACAATGCAAACTTATGGTAGTTATTTGACAAAAGAAATTTAATGATTATAATGTACTCACATAAAACTTTCTAAACTGTCCTAACAATGATACTGAACAGATTTCAATATACATGATTATTTAACAGAAATACAATGCCAATGTCAGAATTGTAAATTAAGAATGATGCAAAAATTCTGTCGATACTGAAATACGAGGCACATCCAGAAAGTAAGTTTCCCTATTTTTTTCCCGTGAAAGTAAACATAATGAGCCGTGTAAATTGCGCATGCGCAGCAGAGCTAAGACGTATCAATCATATGCCAGGCGGACAGATCGCGCCCGGCGCCAGTAGCGAGGCAGCAGTGGTCCGAAGTGGAAGCTCGTATTCCTTCTCCCGCCGCATGCCAGTAGCGAGGCAGCAGTGGTCCAAAATGGAAGCTCGTATTCCTTCTCCCGCCGCATGCGAGGTTCGGTCGGTGATAAAGTTCCTGAATGCACAAAGCATTGCGCCAATTGACATTCGTCGTCAGCTCTGTGAGGTCTATGGGCCGAACATTATGAGTAAGCAGATGGTGTGTCGCTGGTGTCGGCAGGTCGTCAAAGTGTCCATGATGAAGAGCGCAGTGGGCGTCCGTCCCTTATCACTGATGATCTGGTTGAGCTGGTGCGGCCGAGCATCGTAGAGAACCGTCGCTTCACGATTACGGAGTTGAGTAGCCTTTTTCCGCAGATATCGCGATCCGTGTTGCATGAGATTGTCACGCAACGCCTGCTGTTCAAAAAATTGTGTGCCAGGTGGGTGCCGAAAAAAATGACACCCTAACACAAAATGAAACGTTCAGGAGCAGCACTGACATTCCTGCTATGCAACGGTACCATGATGACGGCGATGATTTCCTCGACAGGATCGTCATGGGCGATGAGACGTGGATTTCGCACTTCATCCCGGAAACCATGCAGCAGTCAATGCATTGGCGGCATAGTGGATCTCCGGTCAAGAAGAAATTCAAACAGACGCTGTCGGTACAGAAAGTGATGTGCACCGTGTTTTGGGACAGGAAGGGCATTGTGCTCATTGACTTCCTCCCCAGAGGTGAAACGGTGAACGCTGACAATTACTGTGAAACACTAAGGAAATTGCGACGTGCCATTCAAAACAAGAGGCGTGGCATGCTTACTGCAGGTGTTGTGCTCCTCCATGACAATGCTCGTCCACATACGGCTCGGTGGACAACAGCTGTTTTGACGGAATTTGGCTGGGAGTTGTTTGATCATCCACCTTACAGTCCTGATCTGGCTCCCAGCGATTTTCACGTTTTCTTGCACCTCAAGAAATTCAAAAAATTCCTGTCCTCCAGTGAGCGTTTTGGCAATGACGAAGAGCTGAAGACGTCTGTCACATGCTGGTTCCATTCACAGGTGGCAGAGTTCTACGACAGTGGGATCCAAAAGTTGATACCACGATACGACAAGTGTCTCAATTCTGGTGGTTGGTATGTTGAAAAATAGCTGAACCTTTGCTGTACCTGTTGCCAATAAATGGTTTCCTGAAACTGTGTTGGTTTTCTTTTTTAAAAAATAGGGAAACTTACTTTCTGGATGCGCCTCGTATGTTGTATTAATGAGAAGAATAAAGTTATGAGATTTGAAATTACTGCTCGAAAACTGGGCTTCACAAATACATTAGGTTTTTTCTTAAAGTATGATATTGTGAAAACTATATCAATATGTTCGGTTATACAAAATTCCTTAAGTTAAATATTTTGATATCAATTATTACTAATTCAAATATACAACTTTTGAGTCTTACAGAGAATTTGCTGTGTCACACACCTAACATAGGCTGCAACAGAAAAGTAAAGGAGACAAAAATGGTGGATAATTTGGTACAATTTCATGTTATGAGGAATAAAAGACACTGAAGCAAATTAACACACACAAAAATACTTATGCATGAAACTTTTTCACCCATATTAATTTCAGTTGCCAGTTTCATGGATATAATGGGCTTTCAGACTGAAGCAGCACGTGGCAAGCCAGAAGTGACACTTGTGATTTGGAATCGAACCTACAGAAATGAATGCAACTTTTCATACCAGAGTAATAACAACCTGCACTTGTTGCTTGTATGTCACTCAGACTGGGTCATTTTCGCAGTAGCATGTGTCATGTTGTATCTGACTCATGTCACTTGCTGCTTCAGCGTGAACCCCCACCCCATGTTGTATGTCACTTATTACTTGTCATTTGCAGATTGTTACTTCAGTCTGAAAGCTCCTTAAAAAAGGACTTCAATGATAGATGCTAATGTGAAACCAACTATAGAAGGCCTACATTGTACTAATGTAACTACTTCATTAGTTATAACTAGAACCTGGTACTTTATGTCCTATAAAACTGTAAAATATGTATGGAATTACGTAATAAAAATGGGAAAATATATCATGAAAAATTAAAAATATATCAGAAAAATGCATAAATATTCCCAGTAAAGCCAAAAATATGCACAACAGTACTTTCGAATTTATCATTACATGGGATGTCAGTATCTTCCAGGGAAAATCGACTAGGGTGGAGGGGGGGAGTATTAAATAAAATCAGAATCCCTTTGCCCAAAGAATGTAGTGGGAAAGTACTGAAAATATTGTGAGGTTCACTGCAATTATCCTAAGTTTCCTTTTCTATTATGTTAGATATACACCTTTGTGGAAACTAAAGCATAATTGGCAGCTCTGTATGAAAAAATGGGGTATTATTGTTCTGTACTAGTTGGTAAGAAAAGACTGCACCTGCTTTTAATATCTTTGTTCATAATTTCCTTATCCTGCCATAATATGAACTATCCGTTGCACTCAAGATATGAAGAATAAATTATAAAATAACTGATTATATGCAAGACAATTTCGAAATTGTACAGAAATATGTCTTATTGAGAGAAAATTGAAGAAATATGTTGTAACACGAAATTGGTAAAAATGTCAACATATGCCATATCAAGTTAGTCTATTTCAGCTGATTTTCATCAGACATGTAAAGATCTCGCCCCAGTATTCAATCAGATGCAAAATAAAAAATATGTTATAACAAAGTCCCTGGCCTAGTTATAACGACACACTCAACTGAATTCAAACTTAAGTACTAACTATTGTCGTTTTCACGTTCAGAAGACACAATGGGCTCTTATGGGCAATGCTTTTCTTATGGGAAATACGAGCACGCTGTTGTGAAATTTCTGGATTTACAAATTTAGCTTAAGTAAAATCGGTACCTGCAGTTTTGCAGGAAATTTTGTAGAGAATACGATGGTGTACACAAAAAACTGGTAACTTGCTTACATAATTTTAGATAAATTAAAAACTCAAATTTTCTGTGAAAACACAATTTTTACATTGATTTCATTCCTAACGTTGAAACATGCCGTAAAATTGAAGCATTCATTATTAAAAAAATTGACACTGTTTTTCAATTGTCATAGGTGATGGTGGTACTCAGAATTTATCAATACTTTAAAGCATATTTGCATTAAAAAATATTAAAATAAAGTATGGGGAGATTTTTTATATTCGTGCAGTAGAAAATGTTGTCGCTGGCCATTTTTTGTTCTGTAATTCCAAGTAAAAACTTCCAGCGACAAAGTTGTGGAGAAAATAATGAAATTATTTTTTATAACCACTCAAAGGTTCCCAGAAATATTACTTCCATGCATTTGGAGTTTCTTTTTAACCCGAACCGCCCATGTAAGGAGACGTTGTCTGGCCATCTTGAGCTGGCTCACCGTAGCATTCCAGCTATCACCACCAAGTTTTCAAGTTGTTATTTTATTTCCATTCAGTAAAAATATGAACTTCATGCAGTTTGTTATAATAGAATTGAAATTACTTAAATTTAATAATTGACAATTATTTCCAATGCTGCTGTTGTGAGCAACATTAGTGCTGTCGCAAATACACATTGTTTTTGTTTACATTACTGTGGACATTAATACTGAAATGAAGATCACCTTTCACTTTCCAAGGTACACATAAATTCATAGACACCATATTAACCTTTGAAAGGCTTTCCAACACCTGACAAAATATGGGGCTTCAAGATAGAAATATGACATGCCTTGCTTGAGTCATTCACCTCTTATCAGTTCACGTGGGCCATAACTCATTTGTTTGTTTGGGTTGCAACTTGAATCTAACCCATGTGTCAGGTTCCCCTTACTTGAGTGAGAGATCTGCTTTGGTCTGTTTAGACTTTTTTCCTCTCTCGAAAAAGTATTTTCAGTTGTGTGAGGGCTCAGTGATTTTTACTTTTTTAAGTGATTTCTGAAGTGTCATATTTGTGCATTACACTCGCCTGTGTAGTGATCTCAATGGATCATAGTAAAAAGGGTAACTGTAACGTTCACAGTATAATATTAATATTAATAATTACATATAATTATCATTATATATACAAAATATGTAACACCTTCATTGTGAAGGAAGGTCATCATTTCCCGGCGACATGAGCTAGCGCTGTATTGGCAACACTGTGCGGTTTCTCCATAAGCGTCGTTGTGTCTTCTGAATGTGAAAACGACTTTAGTTGATATTTTTACCTTTTAACTTAACTATTGGTTTAAAGTATATACTAGGAATATGTAAAGTTGACACACATTTTTCATGCAACTACAAATTGCAAGAGAATGTGTAAGGGCTGGTGGGGAGAGAACTGCAGGAAAAAGGAAAAACTCAACACAGTGTGTATATTGGTCTAAATCTATTTATCTAGTAATTAATAGCAACACTACTAGTGAGGCTTTCTTTGTTTCAGAATATTAATCACATAGAGATCCTACAAGTCACAATGTTACACGTGCATACACATAACATTATTTGGTTTACCTAGAACACCCCAATTGTATATACTCCTGCCCCTGTTTTTCTAATTACAAATAGTACTCTAGACACATCTGTTATGTGAGAAAATACTTTGCAGTAGGTTCCTATGCCAAGTCAAAGCCCTATTGAGATTACGCCTGGCAAAGAAAGCTGCAAATTAAAAAATACTAGTAATAAATAACTTAAAAGTCTAAAGTTGCTCAAATAAAATCAAACTATACTTACTCCCGAAATTACAAACATGCATCTACGGTTTCCGTGACGCTTCTAATTTCATCAAACCACTCTATCACGCGAAAATATTACCAGACATTGATTCCACATTATCATGCTACTTTCTTACCACCTTTCATCAAAAAACATGTTAAAATATTTTTAACTAAAAGTAGACTACTGGTATCCATGCTTCCAGAAATATTCTATTTCACAATGCACATCTAGAATAACTACTACGACACGTATAAAAATGTAAGGATAAAAATAATGTTTTTGACAATTTACTTTTCCTTTGTCCCCCTGTTGAAATTGATTTCTTTTCAACACTTCATAGCAACAGTCTGGAGCAAACCAATTTCCATTTTAATTTTTTAAATAATAACATTAATATGACACTAAGCTGACATCAAAACAATACAACTCATCCTGAAGATCTATGGAATTTTTTAAGGCTGAGGTGACGTTGATGTGTATATGTCAAACATTTCGTTCATATTTAACTAATTACAAATACTTTTTCAGTTTAAGTATCTTGCAGTGTATGCAAAATGACATGATAATTTTGTGGAGTTTTAGTATCGTTGAAATTGTGCAAAATATGCAACTTTCTTCACATGTCAATACCGTTTGGAAAAAATTGATTTGATAATTATGTAAATCAGAGTGCTATTGTAATATTCCAAATATGTTGTATGTGAACCTATAAATATTTTAATCGAAACTCTGATAGACTATGATGATATGGTTGCAATTCAGTACTTTATAAATATTTTGAACAGTTCAACAGGGTGTTTCACTTGCTCTCCGACGCTGATTTTCGCTTATAAAAATTAAACTATTGGTTCAAATGTAATGACATTTCCTATAAACATACAATGGTGTATGAGAAGCATGGTGATGTCATGGGAGACGGCTCCACAGTCTAGTCCTTGCCTGGGCAGGCACATGCATCTGGGCGATTCTGTCATTAAATGCCAATCGTATGAATGTGTGCTTTCAGTCTGAGTTCTTGGTCCTGCTGTTGTGATGCACCTGATAGTAGTCACATAGCGGTTCAAGCTTGTTCGGGATCGGAAAGTTCGTGCTTACAATCAGTGGCTCATGATTACAGTAAAGTTATGAGTCAGTACTCAGTGGAACAGTATGTGTTATCGTTCGCACATACTGGCAAATGAGAGTCCAAAGAGGCATGCTTGTGACAATTCATTGCACAGTTTGGTGTCCGGGAAAAACCTGCAAAGTCTTTCATTCAATATTTGATAAAGAAACACCGTAAGCAGGCACGCATTGATGACAAGAAAACACTTCTAACACACTTTGTGGCATCACCAAGTTTCTCATACTCCAAGGTATGTCTATAGCAAATTTCATTACATTTTGACCAATAGTTTGATTTTTATAAACTAAAATCAGGGGCCGAGAGTAAGCATCTGGTAGGAACCAGGCACTTACATGAGTATCAGCATTGGCTATTTGTTTGACATGCTTTCGACTCAGCCCTAACATTGACACAAGTAAACTTCCAAAAAACACTGAGGTTTCTTGTAAATATAGTAATGTAAACTGAACAGAGAGGTTAGCTAACTAACTTTGACACTGACTATGCACAAATAATTTTTTTTTAGGAGTACTATAGTCATGATCTTAGAGAATTATAACAGGAAGAACTGCCACTGTCCTGTGTATGAAAATGTAATATATATATATTGCTAGTATATGTGGATTCGTAATTAAGAAATTAATAAATGGATTGTTTTCTTTGCAACTTTATAAATTCTAATCATTATTGCAATTAACAAAAAGTGGCAGATGCAATGTAAATTACCAAAATAAAATTAAGTGTAAACTCATCATTACTAATTATTTTTTCATTAAATGTTTTATGCACTGGAAACTTAGGAATTTACGTAAATTACTGTGTCTTTTTTTTCTTTCCTTTATCACCATTTTCTTTCCTTTTCAATTATTTTGTAATTCACAAAATTGGTGAATTGTATACATATTATATAGTATAATCAAACCTGTAATGAACTATTTTAACAATTGTTATAATAAAATTAATATACAAAGAAATACCACCATAAAGTTGAGAAAATAATGCTATTTTGAGAAAAATAAAAGTAAGGGTTCCTAATGATTACTCATCCAGCACCAATTTTAGGAATGAAATGTATTAGTTACAGCAGATCTAAAAGTATATATGTTATGGAAACAATAGAATTAATAAGAACCTCAAACTCTCTCTGAAGAGCAGCTCATTATTAATAAAAAAATCAATAAGGGTAAAAAATCCCAATAAAATAGAACTTGTCTTGCTATAGGCCATTATAGGCTTTATATCTTGTACAGTCACAGACACTTCTGGGTTGTAACAATCCCATTGACTTTCAATGGATCATTACAACACAGAAGTATGAGTGAGTGTTCTTGTATGTAGCTGGTACAACAGTCATGAAAACTTACATATATATTTTCTAAAACAATTAGCTTCCGAACTTCTGTGGTAAATTGACATTTGTTAATGCTAATTTGATAACTCCAAAACTTGTCAAGAATCGATGTGAATTAGTGGTGCATTCTCGTTACATAGGATTACTGCTATGTACAAGCAAATACGTGACAAGGCTTTCATTTCATACTTACAGAGAGCCAGAAATACATTCTTTCAGAAAACAAAACTTGTGTGAAATTCAATAAAAAAAACTGATCAGAACTAGGCAAAGAAAACTAAAGTTTCTAGTACCAATGAAAGAAAATTCAAAGAGAATTTCCAAGGAGAAAGAATTCAACTCACTTTTGAAATAATGCTGCCAAAAACAAAAAAAAACGAAGGGGGGGGGGTAACATTTAGTATAAACAGGTTTCTACAATTACTCTACATTAAACTGGAATGGATTTCTTAAGCTGTGTATGTGCAGGACTATGTCTAAATACGGACCCCCATTTATTTTATATTACAAGTATGCAATATTACATCTACAGCATGAAAATATTATACCAAAGTTAGGCTTCAGAAACAATTCAGAATTATATATTTTCTGATAAAATTATTCCATTATATCCAAAATGATAAGCATTTCCCACTCTACACGGTTGTGGAAACCTGAAAAATTTTAGAGAGCATTACTGGCGCAATCATTACCTAACAAGCCTCCTAACTCTAGTAATTATGAAGATTTACCTATAGCCTTCCCATCCCTTGAGCAGAAGAATATCACCAGGAGGAAGAGGGAAGTTCCAGCCAAAAATACAATGCACATTATCACAGTAACACCGTCGACACCAAAGATGGTAAATGGTGCTGGCGGTTCAGGTTCTGGTGGCGGAACTGGACAGCTTGCTTCACAGTCGACGCAACTGCAAGCTGGCGTGTGATCCTGAAACACAAATTAGTTTTTGTATTTTTGTTATTTTACATTATACTGCTGCCACTTTGGCTAATTAATAATGAAGATGAGTCATGATTACATTAAAGTGATGAGAATCAGAGAATACCCATACCAAAGCTGGGATTCGATTGTTGATTTGATTTGCTTTATTTTACTTCGCTTTTCTGCCACTTTTGGTTAATTACAAAGATTGGGATGAGTGACATGATGAAATTGATGAATGGACACTCACAAACACCCATGCCGGGATTCAAACCCAAGACCCCTGGTGTTGGAGTGTGTGATGTGCTAACATTGTTGACCACCAAGCTGGATGTAAAACAAATTTGTACACTCCTGTTCACACAGTGGCATATTTTGTAAAGCTGGACAGTTGAAGTATGTGCCACTTTATCTGAACACGAGTGTACATTAGCAAGAGATGTAAACCAGAAGGGCACTTTTATCTATGGTCGCTTGGCATCTGGAGCATACATTTCATATATCAGAACTAATTTTTTACAGGTCAGGGCGTGGTCTGGAAAAAAAGACTCCATGGTACAACAGCTCTCTGAGGGTAAAGGCCTGCCACGCTGCCTTTCGTTGCATCATGCATTGTAAGCTCATCATGTCCCATCACTGCTGTTTCCTGGTTTTCAAGACAAATCCACTACAATCACTTTCAAAGAGCTCCAAATTACCTATGTCAACAATGACATTACGTAGCTCCTACCAGGAATGACCCCCAGGATCATTTTGTCCTTTGGAGCAAGGACTGAACATTTGGCAGCACAACTCATTTATGGATTTGAGTTACTTGCAATATATTAGTTTTACTAGTGTCACTCCTATTTTCTGATACTGTATTAACCCTAAAACAGCAATAGGACAGAATATATCTCATGAGGTGACATATGACAAGTACATTATGCAGTTCAGGTGTGATGCAATAGTCAACAGCATAAATAGTAGCAAGAATAAAAAAAAATCTACACTTCCAAAAATTGATATCCACATGGACATGTCAAACTCTATTCATTTCTGTTCCAATACTTTCATTTATGACTAAATACATACATTGAAACCAGGAAGGGGGGGGGGTGTCAAGAGTTGATAAACTGCATCTGACACCCATTCTGAACTGTGATACAAAAACATAAATACTTACATTAATTGGTTGACTGCAGGGGATTGTTTCTGGATTCAGAGGTTTGTACTGGCCAACTGGTTTGTCTGTTGGAATATAATTGATCTGGAATGGGACGTACGGGTTTCCGGATGCATCACCCATATATTCAAACCACCTGTAAATAATTAAGAATAAGCATTTCAGAATGTACTAACACAAGCAGTATTCATTTCATTAACATTGGCTCATCGCTAGTTGTCATTAATAACAAAGTTAAATAATACAGGGTGTTCATAAAGTCCCGGTACCATTACCAGTAACATTTACTACTACATGCTTGAACAGTACCTTCTTCCTTAGTTGAAGGAATTCCAGCCAACCATAATTTTTCAACAAGATGGGGCACCCCCTCATTGGTCCAAGGATGTTCGAGGTCTTCTGGATAGGCATTTCACTGGCAGGTGAATAGGCCATTGGATCTATTCCTTGGCCACCGCACTCTCCTGATATCACACCCTTGGATTTCTTCTTCTGGGGGTATGTCAAAAATGTGTTTACCACACTCCTGTTCCAGATGTTGCCACTCTTAGAAGAAGAATAACTGAGAGTATCCTGACTGTTACTGGTGATATGCTGGGGCATGTATGGGTGGAAGTGGATTACTGCCTTGATGTTGAGAGCAACTAGAGGGGCGCACGTTGAGGTGTATAAACGTGGAGAGTTGTAGCTCATTTTGCAATCAACAGCATTGTTCTATTGCATTTAGTTTCGAGCTATGTTTTCTTTGTAATGGTACAGGAACTTTATGAACACCCTGTATATCACTACACACTTTGAACAAAAATGCTGCTTTGATGTACATTAATTCTAATAAGGACAGTCTTTCTCAGATTTAATTTTCATTTCAATGCGGGTAAAATATGTATCAACTTCTATATTTTCATGAGACTCGAGGAAACTATGTTAGTGGAAATAGCATTTTTTTCAATATTTATGTTCTTGATTTTTTAATTAGTGTAACATGTGGACTATACTAATGGGAGTGGTTTGAACACATTATACCCTCCATTTTTCTTAAAAAGTTTGCATAACCACTTTTTGTAGATGAAAAATAATATAATACAATTATTTTTAGTGGTTTTATTTTTTCTTGTGACATTTCATCCTAGCTTCCAGAACTTTTTCAAGTTTACACCACACACTACACACAACCTCAATACTAGTCACTCTACACTTCTGTATTGTGTAGTGTGTGGTGTAAGCTTGAAAAAGTCCTGGGAAACTAGGATGAAACGTCACAAGAAAAAATAAAACCACTAACAATAATTGTATTGTATTATTTTGCATCCTCCATTCATATACAGCCATGAGCAATGGTGTGATGATGTATTAGGTTCGTTCTTAATCTATTTCAGGTAGACAATTCATCTTCATCTAAATCAATCTAAACATGTAGAAAAGCTAGCTGTATAACACAGAAATACGAAACACATTTTCCTATTTCACAACATTTCAATTTAAAAAAAAAATGTTCAAGGAATCTCCATTCAATTTCGGGGACCTCCCCGATGGCACAGTGGATCTTCACCTTGTAATCAAGGGGTCCCGGGTTCAATACGTGGTGGAGGCTCACAGGTCCTGTCCCGATTAGGGCAACTATCAATCCACTGGATTTTGGGAATGGAGCGATCTCATGGAAGGGAACTGTGGAAAGGGTAATTTCCTTTTTCCATTTTAGTCTTTGGCTTTATAATAGTGTGTGTGTCTATGTCCAAATTGTGATGTCAATTACAAATCTTGTTAATTGTTAAATGTATTTGCTTACATACATTGAGACTGTCATTCAATATGGGAGAAACAATTAACCAGATTTCACAAAAAAAAAAACAAAAAAAAAAAACACATTCTCAATTCTCAAACATTATGTCTACTTTGACTGCATCATACGCCTACTTTCTATCACATGTCTGGACAACCGAGAAAACAAATTCCACAAAGATTCTTGAATACTCTACAAGAAATTCTAAAATGATATAATTTTTCAGACTGAAATTTCATGCAAGTATTTGAAAGCAAAGGAGTTTTCAAAAATGGCTTCAATGGTGCAGAAAGGTACAGCAGCACAGTGTTAAAAGTAACCATTGAAAGTGCTGTAGATTACAAACAAGTTTGTTACATGAATAATGAAAGGTGACACATAATAGAGGAACTCTCCACCATCCACCTTACAGGCCAGATGAGATGCTGTCCCTAATCAACATTTCATTCCAGTTTAAAGAAACCTCACAATAACAAATAATGAGTCTATTTAGTGCAAATTTGCCTGAAATAACCAATATTTTCAAATTTACATTCTGGATGCCACATAGAATGCATCTTGAAACTGCTTCTGACAAAACTGATTCTTGTAACTTCTATCACGCCAATAAAACACAAAGACATTTAGAATGCATGATTTTGCTTACCTATGTGGAGTACACAGCCTGGATCCCCACTCTCCACACATTAAGTCAAACGCCAACTGGCCAGTTGATGGAACAGACACTTGCTTGCAGGAATTGAAGGTATCATTCATGTATTTTTCCTCTACAATTACATCTATTTCCGAAATGTACTCCTTGCCTGCACGGAAAAATAGTTTTCAATGGTGAAAAAGAACAGGTGAACAACACTGCAGCACTACCAGTTATAGACATATTACAATTACTTTATGCAGAAATTAAGGCTAAGTGGCACCACACGGAAGAGATACTACAGGGTAAGTCAAAATGATGGACCCGATTACAGAAATTTATTCTGTGAAATCTAATAAACATATGTTATTGTGAGACATGCGCTTCGACAGGTTAACTTTCAAAGTTTAGTTTCAAAGTCCACCTACCGGGCAGCGAGAGAACTTCAACTTCCACAGAAAACTGTGTTGCGGGTTCTGCGGAAACATTTACAAATGAAATCCTACCGCTTGCAACTAGTTCAAGCCTTAAAATACACTGATTATGCTTTGCGCACGTCCTTCTGTGCTGATTTCCTTGCATTAATGGAAACGGATGGGTTCTCTGAGAGGTTAATTTACAGTGATGAAGCAATTTTTCACCTTTCAGGGAAAGTGAATAGACACAACATAAGGATTTGGGGAACTGCTAACCCCCATGAATTTGTGGAACACAAACGCGATTCTCCCAAAGTGAATGCCTTTTGTGCAATTTCCCATGAAAAGATTTATGGGCCCTTTTTCTTCCATGAACGTTCTGTGACAGGATTTGTTTTCCTTGATATGCTGCAGCTATGGTTCCTTCCACAGCTTGCAGAGGATAGCGCAGATTTCATTCTCCAATTGAAGGTGCCCCTGCCCATTACCATGCCAGCATTCAGGACTGTCTCAATGGGGCATTGGAACAACGTTGGATAGGCCGTTCATCTCCGGAGGATCGACCTCTCCTTCATTGGCCACCTCGTTCCCCCGACTTGACCCCTTATGATTTCTTCATGTGGGGTTTTGTCAAGGATCATCTTTACGTACCACCACTTCCAACAACATTGGATGACCTGCGTGCCTGCATCACAGCAGCCATTGCTGATATTGACCGCAACATGCTAAACAAGGTGTGGCAGGAGATAGACTATCGGCTTGATGTGTGCCGTGTTACGCAAGGTGCTCACATAGAACACTTGTGATTTGTTTGAAAAAAACTTTGACAGTTTACCTTTCTTAGCACATGTCTCACAATAACATTTGTTTATCATATTTCACAGAATAAATGTCTGAAATCAGGTCCATCATTCTGTAAAAACATTTTGGATTTTGAGCAACAATGCATTGTACTCTTCAGACTTTCCCCCTTCTCCATTCCAAGTTTCAAACTTCTATCACTAGGGGTTGCTGAACTAGAGCGAGGAAAATGGCAGCATGTAACCATACCATGTAGGTGCACCTGAAACTGCGTGTGGTGACCGAGTTTCTAACTGCAGAAAACGTGTCCCCCAATTGAAATTCATCAGAGAATGAAAGCTTTTTATGGCAATGAATGTGTAACATTAGTACTGTATGATGTTGAGATGTTCATGCTCACAATGAAAACCCCTGCCAAGGAAGTCTCAATAAGTTCTTTGTCACACACGTTGAGAGTTCCTCGGCAGGGGTTTTCATTGTGCGCATGAACAGCCCATCATCATACAGTACTGACGTTTGAGCATGGTTGCTCAAAATCCAAAATGTCTTTTCACAGTCATAAAAAAATAGCAGGCATTACTATTCAGCCCACCCTCGTATTTACATAAGAATATTAATAACAAAATCTATGCTTTTATACAATACTGGTGCAAAATTAACATTTGAAATTTCACATAATTTCTAGCATTAGACCTACAAAAGTGTGACATTTTCACAAATCCACGGAAACACTGCAAACATATCAGGTATGTTAGAAAATGAAAAATCAAGAAAGAATACACATCTATAACAGAACTTACATTATCCTTAATTATTACTCATCCCTATCCGGAGTTTCTACACATTACACAAGGGAGAAAATGAAATTTAAGACACCCATTCGTATTTACACAGCGTTAATTTGAACTTCAGAAGCAATTTACTTCAAGCAAGTCTTCATTAAAATGGTTGCGCTACACAACTATGCTTTTTAGAATTGTTATACAAGGATAATAAACCCATTTGTATACAACTAAAAAAACATGCAGAACATGGAATAAAAATTGTACCTCACAAAACCATGAAAAATGAACATTACAGTATGTTATTACACATTTTATGTTTCCACCAAAAATATAATATGCATGTCTCTATCGATAAGAAATTTGCTTCTCTATAACTTATTATGTTAATAATTACATATGTTATATAATTTTGACCCCTAGGCAGCAACTGCCACTATAGCTTAGGCAAGTTATGTAAACCCAGGAAGAACACATTTTCCCCACAAAATAGTTGCATTGCAAATATGCATTTTTTTAAATCAAAATATCTACTCCATTGCATTGCAAGTTTTTCAGCAAATACTAAAAAAGAAAAAAAAATACAATACCCTGTTCAGATGTTTGGATTTCTTTCACATCTATAAACCTGCTTTGATCCATACCACAGGTAAAGTCACAGATGTGCCTCACCAAATTTTGCAGGCAGGACGGACACCTCATAATGAAGCCAGCTGCAAGTTTGACGTTCGTATCGAAAGTTTGCAGCTGCTTAATATCACAGCAAGTTTTTACTTCTCCCTGCCCTAGAGAACCAACAAAACAAAAATAATTAAGAGTTGATAAAATAAAAATAAAACAAGTGAAACCAATGCAATATTTAAGAATAAGTAAAATTCAAATTTTATCCAAACTCAAGAGGAAAATTACAATTCAGTTGAAAACCATTTTCAAATAGGTAGATCATTTGAATCTATAATTGCAGTATCTTCTCACAATGTGTTCAGATACGATCTGAAACCAAAGTGAGATTTTATGCACGAATTAAGACAATACTTCTTGTAGTATGGTCACCATGGTGGCTGAATTATAAAATTCAGTTCTATTTTTTTTCCCATATATTTTGAGTTCACTTCAGTAATTATCACGGCTTTTTTTTCTTTGTAAATAAAGAACACAGAACCAGGGTGGACACACTAGGACCATGATAAAATTCAAGTTTAATTCCCAGATTTCAAGGAAACCTTTTCAAAATTCAAGGGTGCAAGCAGATGTTTTCTCTATTTCAACTTTACATATTACCTACCGCCTATCACCACACACACACATGAATATATTAACAATGTAAAGAATCTGAGTGATTCAAATGTATCCAAAAATTCTAATTCAATTAAATTAAATGGTATATATACTATTTCAAATATTCAATTTAATCTGTGGAGTTTACATTTGCCATTTCACACATAACTACAAACAAGAGTCACAAATGTTACGGAATATACTAATCTACGAAAAATTGTTAAGTGTATAGGAATTTCAAACTCAAATTTACGTAATCAACTTCATGATATATTATTTGCAATAATCTTTCTGCCTGTCAGATAGATTGTTCTGCAAAGGACACTAAAATTAAATGGATTGAGATAATTCTGTTTTATTTTTCACTCACCTTTTTCCTTTCTTTTCCTTCCTCGATAAAAATAAAAGCAAAACTGTAAAAAACTTGTTCCGGGGCATTGGTAAATGTATGAATTCATTTTGATTAATAAAAGTTGCAATTTTTCACATCTACAGAGAAAAATTCATGCATAATTCCCAGAGCCAATAATTCATGCATAATTCCCAGAATTCCAGGAATTTCTGGTGAGTAGCCACCCTGAGAATGTGTGTGCGTTTTCTGTATCATGTGTATAATTAAATCAGAGTAATAAACATGTTATAAATTTTTGCACTGTTACTAGCCAAATTTTAAAATCTGCAACGATATTAGTATTTATTGCATAGTTATTCATACTGTTGCCAGTTCACTCAGAAGGCCACTCCAGTGCAAGAATTAATTGCTTTTTAATTCAATCTTGTATTAAGTAATAAATTGGATGTCTTACGATCACAAAAAAAAAAACAGATTGCTCCCGAGAATAAAAGGCTGGTGCCTGAATTATTTTCATTTTTGTCTACCCCTGTGCGAGATTCTGACAATATTTAATAAGCAAAATGGGTTTGGGCGACTTCATTTGACCTCAATTAAGAGTTGCTGTCACAGAAGTAATTTCATCATTAGAAATTACAGTTAATGTTAAATCCTATGTTGCAAATGATGTTATATAAAGGCTTTTTAGCTGTGTTCAACATTTGGAATACAAAATAAAAATACCATTCACTTAGAAAGTTCTCTTCTTAAGAAACAAAAAAAGTAATTTAACAATACCTTGAAAGAAATGTGGACACCATTTCTTTAGAATTTGTTCTTGGGAACTATCAATCGGTTTGGCTGTTCCGTTGTAGACACAGTTTTGATTCCTACCAAATTCATCCTGATTACACTGTCCATACCACACACAGTGATAATCATCTGCACTCGCAACCTAAAAGGAAAAAACAGAAAATCCAATCAATTTCATGTACAATGCATGAACATTAAAATATAATTTTTAAAAAATAAAAGTTTTTGCCTTCAGTAAACCTTTCACAACATGTACTTGAATATACAGGAGGTGGATGGTAGGAGGTTTAAAACCCTCCCTCGAAAATCCCTTTGAAATAATAGTAAGTTAGTGGGTTAGTGCCCTGCTGATGAGGAAGAATGATGATTACATGAAAGTGTTTGAAGTGACACAAACACACACACACATTCCAGGCAGACTAGAACCTGGAACTTTCCGAATTTTTAAAGTCCATTTCATGCACAGATATGATAATCGGGACTGGACCTACAGTTTAAAGTGGGATGTGAATCACTGTGTGCCTCCACTGAACTTCCGATGTTGCTCGTGTCACACCACCACTGAAACAACTCTGGATTTTAAACTTCAAAAAATATTTTTTCCTTCTACAATGATAACATGAACATTCACAGCATGAAGTCATGATAGAACGAAGCATTCTAAAGTATTGTATTTTAGTTATTTAACATCGTACCAACGGCGATGGTTAAATAAAAAAATACAAATGCCACTATCGTAGGGAACGTTGCTGTTTATTGGTTCGTATCCAAGTGGCATGCGTCGCTTCAGTGTGAAATCTTCCTTTAACTTATACGTATTCATTTGCGAGTCCCGCCAGAAAATTATATAAAAAACACAGTGTTCTCCACAATGACGGAAAGTTGTGTATTCCAGGTATGGTTTACCTTGCAGAAATTTCATGTTTTTCAGCAAGTCCCAATTTAATCCAGACCACGGGTGTCGGGAAGGGGGGGGGGGAGTTATCGAAACAGTCCATGGAACCCTCCTGGAAATTTGCATCGTTCATTTCAATTTGTGTTAAAAAAAATGTTATTGTTAATACCAGAAATAAAGCTCAGTTAGCATTTAGCAGAATAAATGAAGTAAAAACTTCATTAGAACGAAAAAATAATATTTTGTTATTATTTCTACTAATCAAGTTTTGTAAATTGCCTCACCTCCTCCCCCTTCAAACATTTGTGCCGACGTCGATGTTTATTTGCTCTATGCAACTCAAAACTTTCACATGATTTGAAATGAGCTGAGAAATGCTCATTTCATGCTTTCTTAGATCGTTTTTTATA